>NC_143014.1:433004118-433322755 GCF_055824585.1 Amblyomma mixtum
TTGCTGGTCAGTTTCCTAGCGCTTTTCCGCCACTGTGAGTGAACGCTCTTTCTGCATAAGTATTTAAACACCTTAGCCGCCATCCTGTTGCCGTCCAATTTCCTCAGGCGTTCTTCATATAAAACTTTATTCTGAGTTCCCTGTGCTTCGAACGATGCCCAGCCCATGTCCACCTGTACTGTCTCGTTGCCGTGAGCACCTAGTGCGAATTTTCCAACAGTTCTCTGATTTATTTCTCCACCTAACTCCTGCACTTAGGCACAAAACCACATTCCAAAAAGTAAGCCCTAGTACCATTATTCTTTTCCAAAGACCTCTCAGTACAGCGCACTTGCACCCCTCAAATGCCCTATATATGTTTTATTATCTCGGCATCTCTTCGCCCTTTTAACCTAACCGTCTGTTTGTGCCATATATCTGTCCTTCGTTTACCCTTACACAGATATATTTGTATTAATTCCGCCAGAATGGGTGTCTCATGGCCTTGTATCGTAAGCACCTGATCAGTGGAATCGTTCAAAATCACCAGACCGGACTTAAGTGCGCTAAAAGTGAAGCCTAGATCGTCTGCTTCGTCTCCACCATAATTAACCAGAGTCTGCAAATCTTCCATGGCTATCAGCTCATAGTACAATATCGTGCGCGTACATTCAATTGGGGAGTCGCTGCTCGGCGACCTTTCCGCCTGATTAAGCCGCCGCGGTGGCCCAGTGGTGTGGTGCTCGGCTGCTGTCCCGAAAGACGCACTTCGATGGAGGCGAAATGCTGGACGCCCCTGTGCTGTGCGATGTCAGTGCACATTAAAGATTCCCAGGTGGTCGAAATTATCCGTAGACCTCCACTACGGCGCCCCTCATAGCCTGAGGCGCTTTTGGACGTTAGACCCCCGTAAACCATAAACCTTTCCCCGTATTCTGTACGATAGATTATAACTTGTAGATTACTTTCTTGTAGCCTTATTTCAGGATTTATCGCATAAATCATGAACAGCAGCGGTGACAGAGGACGACCCTGCCTTAATCCTGAGTGTTTGGTTGCAAGGCACAGTGGTGACGCTCTTTACAGCGGACAGAGTCCCTGACTCAGCTACAGCTGTAAAAAGACAACGACGTAACATATTTCGTGAAAGAAGGCAGATTTTGGTGGGGGAGGTGGTAGTATGGAATGGCGGGTTTAACACTCCAAAGCTCTCTTCTTCTACATATGAGCAAGTAAGTGCAAAAGACGAGAAAGAAGTCAACAGTCATAGAAGCCAAGAAAAGCGTGGGAAAATGCAACTTTAAAGCAGAAGGGAGCCCAACAATCCCCTATATGCTTATCAGGACTGCCAGAAGCGAGGCTCTCGCCCTTGAATTGAACAGACAAGGGTGAAGAGGCGAAAGAGGCGAGTTGCCCCTTTCGTGTGTATGTCCTAACAAGACCCTCACCTCTTCACCGTGTCTGGCCACAGGTAGCACAAGAGTACCTTAGCGCAGGTCTCATCATCATTCCAGTTCAACAACGTTATACGTCGCACCTGCGGTATAATAGGAAGCTCCCCGTCCGCTGCTGTGGTTGTGGGAGGCACTGGCCAACACTTACTAGCGTAGGCTACACGAAACACAAATACATTCGGAAATGGAAGAGCAGACAGCCGTCGCCGAAGGTCAGCTGGTAGATCACCGTAAGCGATATTCAGAGGTCGTGGGATCTGACCCCACTGGCGGCATGTGATTGTCCTTTCTTCTACTTGAAGTGATCTTCTAAACAATTACACAAGTAATTTTCCACCTCAATCTCCCCCTCCAGAAAAAGAAAAACACAGCTGCATTCCCTTATGCTTTCCTTGGTTTTAATGAACGTAGGCTTTTTCTGACACCTTTTCTGCGAGGGACGAATTAAGTAATAGAGGATTTTGGGTTAACATTATCGGGGGGTTATTTAAAGGAATACTGATGGCGTATTGAAGCTGGCCTGTAGATAGGTTATCGCGTTTTAATGGCAAAGGCGTTGCTTTTACTAAAAACGGAGCTTTTACACGATAGAAAAGGTCAAAGAATGAAACACCGGTCTCGCTGTCACCGGCCGTTTCCGCCAGCTAAATGCGGTACGCCATGACTGATTTTTCTTCCCGAATCCCTGAGGCTATGCAACAACGCAATGCACTTGTAAACGGTGATCACAGAGTCAGGGGCGTGTTTATATGTCACTCTCGGAGGAAGCGGCTGATGGGGGCGGCCCCATTCCATTTAAACCATGCATTTCTTGGACTTCTTTCGTTTAAAATCGAAACAGAGTGGGGTCCAAGATGATTTTCCTTTGTAAAATGTTCCTCGCTTGATAAGGGGCGGTTGGCGCAACCACTCCGCCCGCCCCCTCCTTTCATAAATCCTCCCCTGCATTGAGTCCTTCCCAGTATAGGGATGTCAAGAGTTTGAATCGAATAGTGGGACAATTATTAAATGCAAGTTTTGCGGCCTAAATGTGTCTTTTGGTGCCGGACAGACGTCGTCAGTATATCCAGAAAGAGACAAAGAATTCATTTTTGCTAAGAACGAAAGTTGTATGGAGTTCTTAATGTCCTCGCATAGAACGTGGGTGTGGTTCTTCATTTCGCCTCAGCCGGGGCCGCGCCGCGACATCGTGATCTGGGAATTCAGTTTTGGCGCATTGTACCGTCAGGTAGATAAAGGGTTTCTGTTTTGTTTTATGGTCATAAATGCAACTCTAGAATGACGAGAGTGACTAAAGAACTGAAGCAGGGGAGGTGTACGCGGCAAGCAGGCAGCATGTGCTTTGTGTCAGCGCAGCATCCACTGCAGTATACACTCGAGCGAAATCTCATTTATAGCTATTGGGCCATATGTGCATACGCTTTCCGAGTTATTAGTTTTTAGTTATTTATAACCTTACTATTCTTGCCGCAGCTGTGTTGCAGTGTAGATATTTCGCGTTTTTTTTGCGAAATTCAGTTATTGGTCACCGCTTCATTTGTATACTCCTGCTTTATTTGTTCTTTGTGTGTAGCGTTGTCTGTCAAAAATCACTGGGTTACGCCAAACTAGGCCAGTTTCCCGCTCTTGTGAACTGAAGAGGATGAAACAAGCTGCTAAATTGCGAATATTTTCAAGAGCGACGGAAAGGCCGGTACGAGCTCATTGGATGCTCGCCCGCGTGTACGCATGTCCAGGAGAACAACGACGGGTTGGAGTGCATTTGGAAGACACTGTTTCGCTCTCAAGACATGCACTTCAGCTGACCGATGTCCTAACGCAGAACAGTTGTGAATCGCGGAGGAATACTGAAGAACCGAGTTCCTTTTGAAGGCTTGAAAATAACTAAGGGCATCGCAGCGTGCTATGGGAAGGAGTATGATATGGTGGTAACCTTGAGAGACATGGAGAGCAGCATGGATTAAGAGAGCAAACTCAAGTTAATATTTTCGCAGCCGAAATGAGGCAGGAAAACGGTGTCTGGTGGACTTGTATGGCCGCGAACAGATAGCCGGTGATCGGGGTGACGGAGTATGGAATCCATTCTGAAGGCGGCAGGAAGTCAGGTCAAGGAATCCAATTAAAAGATTTTTTCTTTTTTTTTTTTGGGGGGGGGGGGGTTGTCGCGGCTGGCACAGGGCTGAGCTATAATAGACGGTCTACGGGCGAGGTCTTTCTCCTGCAGCGGACGTTACCGATGATGACGACGATGATGAAGACGACGACACATATAAAAATGAGAACGGAGCAAAAGAATTTAACGGATCGGATAAAACCCAATAACCCTTGCATTATGGATGCAAGGGTTATTCATCAGTACCGTGTAATTCAGCAGTACAAATCTCAGGTACATAGTGACACCACATTTTTTGCTGACCTTGCGAATCTACGGGAAAATACCGCTGTTCACAACACACGACACTACGAATATTGGTATGTACCTTGTCCACGCACAAATTACGGTTTTCAGACTCTCAGCTATGTGTTACCGTCTTTCCTCAATAGAAACACTTTGACTAATCTATCCATTCTTTCTGTTTCATATAACGCTGTCAGAAATATGTTCTTACAAAAGAACGAATAATATCACTGTATAATAAACAAAGTATCCATGTGCTGTGATTAAACTATCATTTGCGTGTGTGTAACAGTAGCGAGACTATTCTGGTGATCGGTTATGAAGATATTGGACATATTTGTTATTTCATGCATTCTCTTGTTATTGTTTTACTGCTGTCTGTCATCGCCGTGCCAAGCCGCTACGGGAGATGGGAGCTTTGTCAAGCCGCGTGCGCGGCTTTTTTTCCTTTCTCCTCAGCCATTGTACATGACTGAAATAAATGCACTGAACTGAACACTGAACTGAGAAATGCAAGAAAACAAGCATTCCTTCGACTTGTCGCCGGCATCACTTAGGCGCCACTCGGTGCGGGTGGAGACGGGGCATGGAAGCCAGGGCAAGGTGGCGGTGTTCATGGCTGTCTATGCACCTGCAGTACAAGGCGTGCACCACAACCACGTCACGTTAAGTTCAGTGGTTCGAGAACAACTCCATTCGGGTATGTATGAGCCACATATATCATATATTGGATGCATTACCAAAAAAATGAAACGAGTACTGCACGCTTTAGCGAAGGCCCCAGAATTTTCGCAGCGAAAAGTAGTCGGCTGTCCAATGTGTGCAGGACATCATGGAGCTTTTGCGTTAGTGCAAGAACAGTTGATGACGCAGTGTCTTCGAATTCTCCGCAGGAACATGTTGCGTGCACTACACAGTATCGAATACCTCGGCCTATCCTAAAAAAAAAACAGAAAAAAACGGCCGGAAAACGATTTTGAGGTGCTGTCTGCGACTCTGTGTATTGCAGGTTCAGAGAATGTGAAATTGTACACTGTTTGGGCCGATTAACCAATGCTGAGCTTCCGCTAATATTTTGAAACCAGGCGCCGTGGGCGATCGCGGCAGACATCCTGCGCATTTAAAATCTGTTTATTTCCTCCGTCTTTGTGCGAGGGGAAGCAAAACCAAAGAAATGCCTGACGTGGGTTCCGGCCTTCTTGTAAAGATCGACAGCACCAATGTCAACCATATTTGAAAAATCGCAGTTAAATAGTCAAAAACGCAAACAAACAGCAGGAAAAAACAGCGCAAAGAAAACTCAGCTGCGCACATGAATGACAAGGCATACAGTTTGGTACGTACCATCAGCAACAAAAGTTTACATCGGAGCAGTCACGCAATTCTTTCGCCTGATATGTCGCGCATGCTCCACCCGCTAGTAACAATACCACGCGACGACTCGGTCGCGAGGCAGAGCTA
This sequence comes from Amblyomma mixtum, assembly GCF_055824585.1. Taxonomy (NCBI): domain Eukaryota; kingdom Metazoa; phylum Arthropoda; class Arachnida; order Ixodida; family Ixodidae; genus Amblyomma; species Amblyomma mixtum. Next base: position 433,009,411 of record NC_143014.1, read on the forward strand.
TAATTTTTTTTTCGAGAACACGCGTCCCGTAAACTTTATCTGCCGATAGTACATTATGTATATATACCACTGAAATTTATAACGGCAAGCACTTTGTAGTGGTGGAATAATTGTCATACTTGTGCTAAAAGCCATGCGAATTAAAACAAAGTAAAAAAGTGAACAATTCTTACTAATTAATAAGTTCCAACTGTACAAACAAAAATACACTCAGAACGAAAGCAAAAATAAAAATGATGGTCGATTTGCGCAGTTGGGCCAAATGAGAATTACGTGCTCTGGCACTGAGTGGCTATTGTTTTTTATTGCTTCTCTTTGTTTTGCATTGCTTATCGTAGTTGTGCTTTTCAGCAGACAAGGTAATGGGAAGAGGAGCTCGTTATGACATACATGACATACGTATTGCTATGTGCTTAAAGTGGTATATCCAGGGCGTTGTGTGTGTCTGCATGGCATGGATGGAGCACAGCACATACATATGAGGCAATGTTTATTTTCAGTCTTTCTATGCATGCATATCAGTCCCGGCTCCCATTAGTCAGACAATCCGGCGGAAAAGCACGTGTCCACCTTCCACCTAGGTCACCTGACTTTACGACGGCATCACGTCCTGCCCACCGTGGCAGGCGGCAAACACCTTTTAACCGGAGGACCGGAACAACGAACGTTTATTTTTTTTCGTTAATGTGGGCTTCACTGCTAGCCCACTAAAATTAATTGAAGTCGTTTATAATCGCATGAACGTAATTTCATAATTAAAGCGCCAGCATCAAGCAACCTAGAGATTAAAACAAACATATTTCGTCAGCAGTATTTCCAAACGCTTTTTGAGTACAGTCAACAGCTTCCTCATATTCAACCCGCGCAAGTGGAATGGGCACGTGTTATTGTCCTGCTGGGCAGCCGAGCGCTAGGACATCAAGTGCTATTTCCTGGAGTGTCGCAATGTGCCCCAATGACTGCGCGTTGCACGCTATGCATGCTGGTGATCTCTAGTGCAGGAGATAAATCTGTCTGTTTATATACGCATGGTCTACATCTGACGGCCCACGTTTCTCCGGTGCTATTTTTTTGCCTTCTCTTTTCTTTCGTCGAAGCCCACAGGTTGAACCGCGCATCACGCGCTGGCATTGGCTGGCAACTGCACGTGTCTCCATTTTTTTGTTTTTTGTTTTGCTTTATTCAGCCTCGAGACATTGGCGTCAATAGGCGCCCTTCGAATCGTAACAAGGAAGCCCGTCTCGTACGGCGGCGTCGTTTTGTCGTCACATCGTAACGGTCCGGCGCTGGCTGTGAATAGGCCAGACCTCGCACTCCTCACCCAGCCGCGCAGGTTTCCCCGCCAGCGAGGCCTTCCCACGTTCCGACCCTCGGTCTCACCTCTCTCAACGGCTTTCGTGCCAGCCTCACGATGAAACGTCGTCGTCCCTTGCTCCGGCAACGCGAGTAAATGTTCGTTTTTTTTTTTTTTTTTTTTTTTGCGGAGGTCAAACAGAAGTCAGCTTCTCTGCACAGCCAAAATGCTCCCACCACGGTGGCCAAACCTGTTCTGGGGCCAGAAATCGGCTGCAGCGCTGGAGACACGCCTATTGTGAGAATAATGGCACGAGCCTTTCCTGGACACTTTGCTTCGCGTTGCTGCCGCACTAAAGGGATTCAGCGCTGCCTTTCCTACCCATTGCTTCCCGCTTTGCAGTCGCGAAAGAAGAGTGAGGCGCAGCTGTGCCAAGTAGAATTCTTCATCGCTGCACCCAACTTCCGGCACTGGGGCGGGCCGCGCCCCCATCGGAAGGGTTTTTTGCTACGAATAAAGGCTGGCTATGGTGGTGCGCATCCCAAGAAAGAAAAAGTAAATAAATTGCCCTGCCCGGAGAGCCTGTCGCGCAAAGGATCTAAACCAATTTAAAATAATGAGGCTCGAGGTAATTAGAAAAAAACCGTGCAAAGCAGAACGAAGAATAGGTGATCTACCATAGCGAAACCCAACAAGGGGCGAAAAGGCTCAGGGGCGGTTACTGAATTCTTAAAATCAATTAACGAATAGTAACTATAGAGGGTTATTACGGCTGCGTAATTGTTCTTTCAGTTACAATTGTAGTTTAATTAAAATAATTATACATTAAAACTACTTAAAATGTGAAACACTACTTGCAATGTAGAGACTTCTCCTATTCGATTATACAGTAGCTATGAGGTCACGATAATTTATGAAAAGTTATTTACACGATTTCGAATGAATATTATAAAATAGTTATTGAAGGAAAACGAGAAGATGTGGGAATTATACAGTATGTCTATTATGACAATTTGATTACACAATAGTTAATTTCGTTGACGATGAAGATGGAACGCCGACCAAAGAAAAACAAAAAAAAAGTGGTTGGTCGGCGTTCCATCTTCATCGTCAACATGTTTGTCCCCGACCAGACGAGTTTTCGTCGAACTCTCGACTACTTCAATAGTTAATTTCGTTGCGAAATGTTGTAGAAAGTATTTACACGATTTTGGTTGAACATTATACAATATTTACCGTACGTAGTTGTAAGGTATTGACGACGGATATTGTTATTAAATAGATCTGGCTTGATTGCTTTGTACAGCAATGATTGAAGAGATGAATATATATACCGGGTGTCCCAGCTAAATGTAACCACACTTTTAAAAAAGGCGAAGTGTCCTAGTCCAGTGAAACCAACTGAGGGTTGTTCATAGTCGCGTGGCCTAGTCTTGAGTATTTTTTTCGCTCTTCAAAGTTCAGTAGTTAGTTAAGTTTAATTAGCTAACTTTTTAATTATGGACCTCAGGCAGAAAGTATCAACGAAAACGTTTTAGATCACCTCGAAAAACCGCTAGTAGTGCTGTTTACGTCAAGTTACCATTTACGTAGCTTCATTTATTGGCCTTAAAAGAAAGTTATCACGTGACCAGCTGCTCGCTCACATCGCTGCCCCAATGTGCACCCAAAGTCTCATCGAGGAGAGGACTTCAGAAAAAACGGATTTTATTCTTTAAGGCGCGTCTTGGGACGTTGAAGTGGCACAGTTGTCATGTGGAAGCTTTTTCTTATTGTGCGGGTTATGGTTAAAGGCCGGTAAAAAACCACTTTGCGTAAATATTACTTTGCTGCAAATGTCTCAGTAAGCTGTTTCTCAAAGCCATCTACAACTTTTCCGTTGACACTTTGTTCCTCAAGTCAATAATTAAAAAGTCAGTTAATTAAGATTAACTAATTAGTCAACGTTGAAGAACGAAAAAATACTGCAGACTAGGTCACGCGACTCTAAACAACCCTCATTTGGTTTCAGACGGCTAGGGCATCCCGTGTTTTTTAAAAGCTTATTTACATTTAGCTGGGACACCTGATATATATATATATATATATATATATATATATATATATATATATATATATATATATATATATATATATATATATATATATATATATATATATGGAAGGTTTCCCTTGAATGCGTCAGTTTTCAGATGGTTTGGAGGCACGCAGCTGTGATTCCGGTAATCTCGGTGACATGTAGGTGTAGATGTATCTTGATGATCTGTTGTTTTATTTGGAGTAATGAGTCGAGGAGGTAGCAGTCTGAAGCCTAGCTCTAAGAATTTCGAAAGCTTGAAAATAAACTTAAGAAGCCTTATAAAAGAATCAGGTATATCTAGATAGAATATACGTAGAAAGGCGCTATTTGTTCTCGTTGTTAAAATATGTTTCGATTATTTAGTACCAGTAAACTGTAGCTAATTTATTACTTGAGACAGAAAAGGAAAATAGCGCTGCAAAAAGACGTACACAAGAAAGACTGACACATGACACAGGAAGACTGACACAGGACACAGGACATTACATTAAAGTGGTTTGTCTAAGGAAGCAACTACTATTTATTCAGCTATTGCAACTCGCACATCCAGGGAGCCCGTCCAGCGGTGGCCGGTCAATGCTGGTCGTGCATAAGACCAGGCGGACTTTGCAGAAATCAGTTCCGCCGCTATCGGTTCCCGCATGACGGATGAACACGCATTTGCCAGTTAGTTACAATTACTTTAGACCACGAACAAGCGTGCAGGGACGAAAACAGTGGGGGGATATATGACTTCATGAGCGCTATCATCGCGATGTAATAAGATATCGCGTGCAACGTTCCTGACGTCTTATTTTGTCCATGCTCCCGTGCTCGCGTGATTGTTCGTGATCTGAAGCTACGCGACCCCAACTAGTCCGACAGTACGAACTCTCGGTTGCAGTTAGTTCAGCGAGCACACGTCCCAAACAACGTCAGAGCGAGTGAGCGTCGGTCACGCGTCCTTGCTGCTCAACCACCGCGCGGCCCCACGTTCGAAGGCATTCCGCGACATGGCGCGTTGGCGGGGGTGGAGGGGGGGGGGGGGGGGGGGGTGCGGTCGCCGCGAGCGAAGAGGAGCGGTGGTGGTCATATTTCGCCGTTGCGAAATCGGCCACTCGGAACCAGCGGGACCCCAGCGCAGCCGTCGCGTGTTCGGGACTACGCGCGGCCTGGATCGATGGCAGCGGGCTGGTGCGGCCGCGAACAGGAGGCGCTGGCTGTCGCTTGTTTGCTCTCCGTAGCCCGGCCCACTGGCCCCGCGGCTCGGGAGCGTTTTTCGCCGCTTTGGGCCCGGCCCAGCCCCGCGTAGATGCGCACGCCAGGCGGCCACTTCTCGCACGGGACTGCGCTGGTCGTTACGGGAATGCCGTTGTGTCGTGCGCGTGTGTATGCGCGCACAAGCACGCCATCTTCCGCATTCCCTCCTACTGCTGCTCGAAGTAGCAGGCTATACAGATCGCAATGAGCTCGCTCGTGACTGCCTGATTTCCTTCTTAACAAATCGTCCGCCACGCCTTTCACTGTTTCGTGTGCGCCTTGAATAAATCGCCCCCTGCGTGCGCTTTCCTTGTTTCCTATTCAGTTATTCAACAGCTGCAATAGACACGGTCGCAACTTCGTAGAGCTTCCCCTCCCCCCCCCCCCCCCCCCCCTCATTTTTTTAATACATTCGAACAAGCCTCCAATGCACCGCGTACTGCGCTCTCCAATAAATACTAACGCAGCTTATCACTGTGAACTTCGAGGTCGGGGATGCACAGCCTGTTTCTGTGAAAATGGTTTATCGTTTACGGTGCTTTAAAGTCCCAAAGCGACTCAGGCTATGAGATTCGCCCTAGTGAAGGGCTCCGGAAATTTCGACCACCTCGGGGCTCCTTAACGTGCACTGACATTGCTCATTACAAGGGCCTTCAGAAATCCGCCCCCATCGAAATTCGACCGCCGCGGCCGGAATCGAACCCGCGTCTTTCGGGCCAGCAGCCGAGCGCCACAACCACTGAGCCACCGCGGCGGATTGTTTCTGTGAAAAGGAGTAATTATAACATATTCTGTAGCAATGGTATAATCAAAGCCACATACATGAAACTTGGTAGAAATAACGCGCAGAAGCAGTAGTACAAAAAGTCTAAAGTTTGCGAAACAATTTCACAGCTAATTTTTATTTTTTGTTACACATTTGCACCCTGTTCTCAGATTTGGCTCGTAACAGAGACCTAAAATTAACAGTGCGGAAACACTCATCTATGTTACAGAAGTGGAACTATAAAGAAAGAATCAGACATGGTTCTTGCGAACCAGCGCAACGGCTCGAAGCCAAACAAGGAAGGGACAAAACACAGCGCTGTACTAAGAACAGAATGGTTTTATTCAGGACACCAGTGCTGAAATACACGCTGTTATCGCCGAAAAACAGTAAAAGAAAGAAAACAACACGTTCCACAGTCTCTGTGCCGGAGTCTCTGCCGGTCGAAGGCTGTCGACATGGATGGGAACAGAACTGCAGCGTTTTCAGGCCTTTCTCGCCGAGGTCCGTAACTCGTCCGCTTCCTGCCAGGATCCCGGGCAGGATTTGTTAATTTTTTCTCGGTGTTCGCCAGTCAAGAAACAAATTTTGAGAACAACGCGGCCAATCCTAAGTGCGTCCTCGTGGCTTTCTGTCGAGCTGATGCCTTTCGTCCCTCGCTTCCTCACTGCCACCGGTTTACTTCATCATCAGACTATGTCCACTACAGGACGAAGGCCTCTCCCATGTCTCTCCAATTAAACCTGTCCTTTGCCAGCTGCGGCCACCGTATGCCCTCAAACTTCTTAATCTCATCCAGCCACCTAACTCCCTGTCGCCCCCTGCTACGCTTGCCTCCTCTTGGAATTCCACTCCGTTACCCTTAACGACTATTTGTGATCTTGCCATCGCACTGCATGCCCTGCCGAAGCCCACATCTTCATCTTGATTTCGACTAGCATGTCACTAACCGGTGTTTGTTCCCTCACCCACTCTGCCCTCTTCCTGTCTCTTAACGTTACACCTGTTATTTTCCTTCCCATATCTCACTGTGTTGTCCTGAAGCTGAACCCTCTTCGCTAGCCTCCGTGTTTCTGCCCAGTACAGGGATATTAGGATATTGGGAACTTCAATTTATGATACGAGAAAACCTGCCAAATGCGCTCCATGCACCCAATTCTTATTCTTCTCTAGTTATTTCACTCACGTGCTCCGTATCAGCGGTCACTAGCATTCGTCTACTAAAGCACAGAGCACTGCTGGCTTAGGCTGTTTCAGTCATTAGCGAGCACACGCCATCATGAAGTTCTACCGAAATGCACTCCGCATCTCCTCAGTTTTGTGTTGCCCCTTGCGACTGGACATTTTAAGTCTGATAAGAACCGCTGGAGAAGGACCTTCATTCGATTGCTCGAAGTGCAGCCGCTTGTTCTAAGATGGTCTTCGATTGCGTGTCTTCATTTCCCAAAAACACATCTGTGCGCCGTGGAAAACGCCATTAGGAAGAGCGTATTCGTATTAGGCCACTTCGGGTCTAATAACACATACTACGCAATAAACGGGCGCCTTTGCTTTTCGTCTCCATTGAAGCGTGGCCAATGCGCCATGACAGCAACCAGCGAAATTGTGTTCAGAAAAAAAAAAAGTAATTTCTACGGCTACGACGACGTTTTAGTATTTAGACATTGCCAGCCGCACAAAATGACTGCATAAAAATCTAGAGGTAACGGAAAGTAGTTAATTGCGCGTGTATGCATGCAACCCTTTTCAAGCTCTCGGAACTTCGGAGCTGCTCACAAACGAGATCACTCTTCTAAAAGCCGAGTGGGCAAACCCTCCTTGTTCTCGTGCCTACCAAACCGATTTTTAGAAGTGTTATTGTGATTTGAGGGCCTTTGCCGGTCACTACTTGACCTTTCTAGTAGGAGCCATTCTGTGTGCACACTGAGAAATTTACCCCTTGAGCTACTGCGGGAATGGGCCCGGGCCAAGCCTGGGCTCAGAAGAGAAATAATGTAGCAGGCCTGGGCCGGGCTCGGGCCGCCGAATGGGGCCCGTGCATTTCCCTAGCCACGTTTGCATGAATGCGACAGAATGCGACTCGAGTCGATTTTTCGAGAGAAAGGGCGAGTTCTGAGAAGGAAAGATGCGACTCGTCCTCTACTCTCTTCCGCAATGTTTTTACCCTTTCCTTCAAAAAGTGGACTCGAGTCGATTTCTGTCGCGCTCATGTAAACGTGGCTTCTGATGAGTGCTGTTGTGTATGTCACACTGGTACTCCGGTATATATATCGGAGATGGTACACGGATATATAGCAACGCCTTTCAAGGCGATACTCTCGAGCTGATCGAGTCGCGGTGAAAGTATAAGAAAGTCGCACGACTGCTAGAAGGGAACAGAACAGAGAACTGAAATTAATCAGAGACTTTTTTAGTCACTGCAGTTAGCGTACATGTTTATCACTCCTAGACCATTCTATTTAGCTGTATCCTTTTAGAACACGGGTGATTCCGTGGTAATTAATGAACTGCAGATTTTCAGTTCAATCCGCGTAATTGCTTATGAAAGGCGGTACCGACAGCCGCAACAAGATCCGCCCGGTTATCTTTAAACTATTAGATTCGAGACAGAAGACAGCTATATTGAAGAACGGTCGGAAGCTAAAGGACACAAGATTCTGTATTGGCGAAGATTTTTCCCCCAGAATTCGGGAAATCAGGAAAAATCTTTGGGCGAGCGCGAAAGATGAACGCGAAAGAAAAGAAAAGGTGTCCTTGGCCTTCGACAAGTTATTCATCAACGGCCGTGCATATGTCTGGGACTATGAGAAGAATAATCGAGTACCTCTGAAAGAACATGATGGGAAGACCAAACAACCACCTCTGGAAAAAAACTCTACCGATCTAAGCCCACCAATGACTCGACGGGGAGCACGGTCAAAGAATTGACGGTTATCAACATCAATGCGAGAAGCGTTATAAATAAGGTCGAATCCCTAGAGACTGTTCTGCTTGAGCACGAACCAGATATAGTTGCGATTACTGAAACCTGGCTCTCCCAAGATGTCAGCGACGATGAAATTGTTCCACCGAACTACGAACTTGTCAGAAAGGATCGCGCCTCCCGCGGTGGTGGCGTGGCACTTATGATACAAAAGCGCATCCCATTTGTCATGCTTCCTGAAGTAACCGGCGCTGAAGCTGTTTTCTGCAAAGTTATTTGCAACAACACCAACATTATAATTGGCAGCTTCTACAGAAGCCCTTCTTCTGGATACGAATGCATATCGGTAATTCAAGATTTCCTCCAGCAATACTGTTGTAACTCGCGAATCATTCTAATGGGCGATTTTAACCTACCAGATATCGACTGGACTACCATGCATCACACTTCAATTATCTCCGACGCTGTAATTAATTTGATGATAAACTTTAACCTCCATCAAATAGTTCTCGATCCTACACGCGTACAAAGCTCAACAGAAACATTCTTGATTTGATTTTAATCAGTGAACATTTCCCCGTCCATCGTGTTGCAACCCACGTCATCGAAGGCATCTCAGACCATAAAATCCCAGTTTGTGAATTACCGCTACAATGCACCATGACATGCCACTGTCCAACCACCACCATAAAAAACTTTGCAAAGGCAGACGACGCAGCTATCCTAACTTATCTCGCCCATGAATTCGACAGCTTTGCCGAGAGCGCATCAGATAGATCTACAAACATAGACGCTACGTGGCTTATCTTTAAACGCGCTGTACAGTACTGTATGACTAACTTTGTCCCGCTCAAGATCAAACGCATCGCTAAAAATAACCCTTGGATCACTAGAGACGTCATTCACGCGCAGCGTCATGTAAAGAGGTTACGCAGAGCTATCAAGACCAAAGGTGGTAGTCATGTGAGGAAATCTAAATTAAGCAGTGCCGTTGAAAAGCTCAAACAGGTCACGAAACAAGCGAAAGACTACTACTTCAACGTAACTTTCCCAAGTTTTTTGAGAAATAATCCACACAGGTTTTGGAGCCATTTTCGTGGCCGTAAAACGGTGCAGTCCGGTCTCTCTGTAGAAGATAAGGCCAATACTGCTAATATGTACAACGATTTCTTCTTTTCAGTCTTTACTAAAGATAACGGCATCATCCCCGACTCCTGCAATTTGCCCCTGCTAAATATTGAACCTCTCAGAATTACCGATGACGGGATTTTCAATCTTCTGCTGAACCTAGATTCAAAAAAATCAACAGGTCCGGATGATATTCCAAATGAGTTTTTAAAAAGATATGCCGAATGGTGTAGCAAGTACCTTGGTATTATCTTTCGCAAGTCTATTTCATCATCAAGACTGCCCAGAGACTGGAAAATGGCAAAGATCATACCTATTCATAAATCAGGGGACACTACCTCACCCTCAAACTATAGGCCAATCTCTCTTACAAGTACATCATGTAAAATTTTGGAACACATAATTTCGAAGCACATAACCTCATTCCTGGAGCGCAATAGTATATTGACACCCCATCAGCATGGATTCCGACGCGTGTTATCAACCGTTACTCAACTAACAGAGGTTGTACACGATCTAGCACTTAATATTAATAACTGTAGCCAGACAGACATAATATTGCTCGATTTTTCAAAGGCATTCGACTCTGTATCACACAATAAGTTGCTAGGAAAACTAAAAACTGTTATCGGGGAAGGCGACCTTGGTTAGAAGATTTTTTGTCAAATCGGTCTCAGTTTGTGGTTTTTGAGTATGTTTCATCCAAAACAGTTCCAGTAACGTCGGGCGTTCCTCAGGGATCAGTCCTTGGTCCATTGTTATTTCTGCTCTTCATCAATGACATAACTAATGACATTGATTGTAACATTAAGCTCTTCGCAGATGACTGCATTCTTTAAAAAACTATTAACAACCGCGAAGACCATCTGTCGTTAAGCAGTTCTCTAAAAAAAATAACAGAATGGTGTAACACGTGGCAAATGACAATAAACACTAAAAAATCCGTTTGTATGACAGTAACAAGAAAAAAATTCCCGTTTTGCTTTTCTTACTCTGTAAACGGCGTTCCACTAGCGAAAACTAAACACCATAAATATCTAGGTATTACGCTGTCTTCTGACCTGAGGTGGGACTCTCACATTGCTAACATCACGTCTACTGCTTTACGGAAACTTCTCTTTATCAGGAGACGCTTGCGGTCCGCACCAGTATCTTCTAAACTCCTGGCCTACAAAACCCTTGTAAGGCCAGTCTTAGAATACGCGAACACAGTCTGGTTCCCCCAATCAATAACTAACATCACAAAACTTGAGGCTATACAACGCAAAGCCCTACGAATAATTCACAATAAATACAAGCGCACAGATTCCCCAACATTGCTTGCAGCTTCATCCGGTCTCCAAACATTATCCGCAAGAGCAAAACAAGCGCGCTTAAAATTTTTGTTTCAATTATTACACGAGCAGTACAGGATAGATGTGAAAAAATACGTGACGTACTCACAATCGCCACCTTCACGGCACAAACATACGAACACACTAACCGAGTATGTGTGCCATAATGACACGTTTAAGCATTCCTTTTTCCCTCTCTCCATTAGTGAATGGAATCGCTTGGATCGTAACATCACCTGCACTCAATCCTTATCATCATTCGTGTCGCAGATAGAGCATTTGTCGTAATGCACAGTGGCGATGCAGCAACCGTGACTGCAAATCTAGGCAAGAAGACAACCCCTTCTAACTTGTCATGTATGCGATTTTGAGTGCATTTTGAAATTGTGCCTACCATTGTCGAAGATCTGTTCTGTATATCCTTTTGCTATGGCCAATTCACTTTTCCCTACCTTTGCTTTTATGCCATGTTTGCTGCCTTTGAATAACATGTTTATATTTGTTTTTTGCACTGTACTAATTGCCCCTGCTATGGTCTTGCAATAAGACCAGCAGTATTGTAAATAAATAAATAAAAATAAAACTCCTCCCTATGTGACGCAGCTTTTGCACACCACATTTCGTCTGCCAGAGGTGCAGAACGACAGGTGAAGCTGATAACTGTTCCCCTCTCACTTTCGACTGTCAAAATGAAAGAAACATCACACGGAAGTTGCCGCCGTGAATGCGTAATTACGTGACTGAGTTAAAAAACTGGAGGCGATCGAGTACCTCGGAACGCGTGAGTTCTAGGAAAATTATACCAAATGGAATAGTCTACGAATGAGACCATACATAAGTTTCCAACAAGACGATTCACAGACGAGGATTCTAATTGTGAGGTAACTATGAAATATTGTAATCTACTGTTACGCAAATATTGCAGGTAATGGCCCATTCTTCCGATGCATGGCAAAATCTTTTCTTTTAAAGTTTGTTCATCGCTCGCATGGAGTAGTTAAGACTGCCATGGAAAGCGAATGCGGAACGTTTTTGACAATAGCAAAAACTTTAACAGCAAAAAAATGCAAGCCTGCCGATAGGAGACCTGCTGATATATTGATTGCTATAGAGGAATCTTACGATATACGAAAAAAAAAACTGCGTCTGTGAACAACTTCCCTTTGAAAAAAATGTGCTCGTCCAGAATTCCTGGGTATGATGAACATGCACGCCAACTGCAGTGGCTGAAAAGTTTACCGCTCGACTTTATAATTATTCAAGAGGCTGACGACGACAGTTGTCCCCTTACTTTCTGTCCGCATGGTGCATAACCTATACGCGCGAAAGTGGCTTTCGTGTTCTGCACTTTGTCCGTCTCCAAAAATCCTGAAAGTACACTCCTGTGCACCTTTATGCTGCGGAGTTCGTGCTGTAAAGTCAGCTCAGCTATGCCTCAATCGCGAACACATTCATGACAAACGCCGCTCAAAGCGCATCCTTGTGCGACGATACCACTGCTAGCTTGTAACCGCAGCGAAAGATGGAAGGGGCGGCAGTTCTCTCGTTCGACGCAGCCTGCGTGCTCGGTCACCACAGCCGGCATCGGCCTTCCCTTCACCGCTCGGGCGGCGCTCTGTTTGTCAGAGAACGGGAGTCACTCCGCAAACAGCCCGGACGGCTCGATTTCCTGTCGTCCGTTCCCTCAAAGATCTGTTTCTCAAAGGAAACAGCCCCCCCCCCCCCCCTCCCCCAACGCACACACACACACACACCCCACTCGCACAACTACTCCGAGAATGCCCGCGATTGACAAACGTACAAGCAGTGGACAGTAATTGTTATCAAGGCGACCACGATAACCAAGGACAACAGGTCACGAAACACAATAACCGAAGGAAGGACATTCCTGACGGCGAGGCTGCGATTCCGTCCTGTCGCTATCATCGGCTCCGCCAGCACCACAAGTCGGGTGGTCGAGGTTTCATATGATGCTTTGAGGATCAGGCGGTTCGCATGCTTAAACTGTTAGCACGTGTATAGTCTTGACTACAAAGCCTGCTGTCATACTCCGTGGTTCAGTGGCTATGGCGGTCTGGCTGCTGAGTCCAGGTCGTCAATCCAATGCTGGTGAACTCCAGGTGGTCTGAATTAATCGCAGCTCTCCACTGCGGAATCCCTCATAGTCATAGCCCACGTGCAATTTGTGAACGTTACAGCCCCCTATACCAAAGCAGCCTGCCATTGCAAATGGCGCTGCAGAAGCGATGGGATCGACGTGCTCGTTCGTTACGGGAAAGAAAACAGGAGCGCTCAATGGAAACCGACGCGAATAGGAAGGCAAACAAATAAGTCGTTGAATCGCAATTAATTTGTGTTCGCAGAGTACGTAGGGTCCTTAGATTTCGGCCTTCATTTTTTTCCCGACTTGGGGGGGGGGGGGGGGGGGAATTTGGATGATATTTCTTGAGCGCAAATTCCCCCGCAAATGGGTGATTCGGCAAAACAGTTACATAATTCGGGTCTTTTTTAGCAGCAAAAGACAATTTACTGTTAAACGCTCGTTTTTGTACGGTGCATAAAATGATAAATTTTTTGCTGCTTGTTTTCATAAACAATATGGAAATTTCTGGCTGGACCGCAGAAAGCTGTTCACCAAATAAGGTATTTCCTTTTTTTTTGTCTATTATAAATGTTTTGTCCCCTTCATTACCATCTCCTGCCCAGCACTTCCACTTCCGTGCAGCACCTGGCTGCCTTTGTGAGCGCACTGCGAAACATTACTTCAACACCAGAACCAATTTAAACTCAGAAACGTATAGCAGTACGTCGTTCGCGTGATTTGATATTATATGATGCCGGTAGGACGTCTGGTCACTTCCCATGTTTTCACCCCTAACTTATGAAGCCAGCTGTCAAGCCGAGTCATCGATAGAAAACGCCAAAACTGGCTTGAAAACATGAGCAAACTGAAAACACCCCTCTGGAACAAGCACAAGATGTTCGATAATTTTTGTTTGGTGTATTCACTGGAAAGATATACGTTTTCCGGAAGGATATTCCCCGGTATAAATCAGGTTTGACCCGATTTTTAAGAAACCTGTCGGTGGTTCAATACCAACTGGGTAGAGAGAACGATGGGTCTATATATACGCCGCGCAAAAGCAAAGGAAGCATCAACCTCATTGGTCACAGCGTGCATTACATGCTCTTGCCTAACGAAACAGAGCTTAAAGCGCTGACTGCGCCTGAAGATTGTCAAAAAAAAAAAAATTATTTTTCTTAAAGGGTCAGAGAGGGTTGCCTCACGCGTGACCCACTGCTCTTGACAGCGCGTGCGATACGGTTCTCCTGTCTCCTGGGTCAGTAGATAACGATGAGAGACAAAGTTTCGCATGGGGCTGGGAAACAGGAGAGCGCACCCGCACTTGTGATAGTGAACCATTAGAGGGTCAGGGGATGTTACCTTGTAAGATACAGTCGTGCCTCGTTAATACGACCCCCGTTAATATGGACGACTCGAATTGTGGACATTTTTTCTGGGGTCTAAACTTTTGCAATGTACAGTACGGTACACTGTTAAAGGGAACATGCGATCGCGTGGCTTCCGCGCTTCGCGAAGCGCTGTCGCCCAGAACGTACGAGAACTGACGGCAGTCTTTCCGCGCATCCGCCTGATGCCGCCCATTCTCGCCGCATATAGGCAACAGGGCTTCGCGAAGCGCGGAGACCACGCGATCGCATGTTCCCTTTAACAATGGACCGTACTGTACGTCTTGTTAATATGGAAACTGGCTGTCCGGACAACGTACTGGGCGAAAATGCACAGAACTCATTGGGGCCGATGTATTTCTGCCGCGTTAATATGGGCAGCAAAGAGAACAAATCTCGACTGCCCCAACCAAATGTTTATGCTCCTCTATTTTGAAATCAGGAGGGTAAGGTAAGTGAAACTTGCAAATTTGCCTTAGTGATGGCCCTTTCTTATGCTTTCGTGTTTTAAGTTACAACGGTGTCCACTTGACGGTTTTCCACATTGCATGAATTTACCTGAAGAAAACTCTGTAGCCCGTATGCTGTGTTGCCCGTTGAACAGCTGTCAGCGACTGAGTACAGATGAGAGAGAGATTTTAATGAATGTAGGAGAGGTCTGCCTAGTTATGAGTCTAGCATATGCTACTCCACAGAGTACAGATGTGTACAAACTCTTGGTTTGTGGGATCTTAACAGTTGTAGCAGGAGATAAGCCATCATACCATAAGACACAATCACGCATGTGATGGACAACTAGGGGCTTCAAATAGCACCGTAATATTTAAAAGATAATAGTTACGAGAATAATGCACTCGGAATTCCGAAAGTTTCGTCTAATTTTCACTTCACCGCCTACCGCCAATATGTACAGAACCAGAACTTGATTACGAAGTGTTTGATTTCTGATTTCTTTTTTAACGATTCGTTATCACGGACGACTCGCCTTACGGATAATTTTGCGCGGGAACCAAAATGTTCACATTGACGAGGCATGACTGTATTAGTATGTTCTTTCAGATGCACAGTAACGCACCCATTGTGTTCACTACCACACGCTCGAGCCCACAGGAAATAGGCAAATTGTTCACTACTGTAATTTTGTATGATACAAATTGCGAAGCGTGCTCAATTGGTCGTCGCACCTGCCCTTGTATATCCTCCGCCATTCTCGGAGGTTCTTTGGACGTTTCGGCAAATGCTTGATAGCTCTCCCGGGTCTGAAAAAATGACTGGGACGTCATATCTTCTTGTGACTTTCTTATCTCGTAAGCGTCCTGTGAGCATTTTACACTTTTTTTTTTACCTGCTGATTAGCACTTTCTTGGGCACCTTCAAGATTGAGACATGGTGAACTCGAAGCGTGACACCGCAATCCGAATGAACACACTCGCAATTTAACAATTATTTGGCCCAGAGAGGATGGTTAACCTGAGGGTTATGAACAATACCGCTGCTTTGGGCATCTCATTTGTAAAAGTTGGCCCAGGCCAACTATCTTTAAACAACTTTTCAGAAGTGACTGGCCTCTCGAACAAGGTTGGTGCAGTCGTCTACTATAAACCGCTAATTACGCACGTAGCCGAATGCCCTTAGGAGCAAGCTATTTGAATTGCGAGCAATATTTCCGTCCACAAAGCTTAGGAACACGCCGCTAACTGCGGGGGCAACCCGCGATGCGATGCACACACCTCCTGTCTGTACAAAAAAGAAGACTCTACGACTATCAGCCGTGGACTATATATATAAAAAAAGGAAACGTTTTCAAGCGCCACACCCTTCAATGAAGCCCCGCTTATCGTTGCCTTCATTTATGCAAGACTCCACGCGCTTCATTTCGTAGCACAGCATTAGCAGCGATTATGGACATTAACGCTAAACAAGTGAAATTTCTCGGGGTTTTTTTTTTTCTTCAGGAGCTTGACCAGAGTTTGTAATATAAAAGAGTACAACAATATGTATGGAATGTGAAAGAAGTGTTTGGAATATAAATATTCTAAACACTACACATCTCGACTACATATCTAGAGACTGCGCCGAGTCTTTTTTTTTTCACGTACAATGCACCGGAAAGGTGTTGCACGGGATGGGCAGCTTGCTCGTTGTTGTGAACAGTTTCTGCGGCTGCACGCTATACCACACAGTGCGTCTAGTGCACAGGGGCATTTGCGCGCGATAAACTGTAGTATAGACAGATAGGAGGAATGACAGCTTCACATAGCCTCTTCATCGTTACTATGTGAGACTCCAAGGCGCTAAGGGGAATTCCTCGAGGTGGATGAGATCTTAAATTATTGCACTCAACGTGCACCTGAGTGCAGTCGTACGACTGCAAAGGGAAGCATTACCAATTAGCCGTATACGTAGCAAAATGCAAGCTGTGTAAACTTTCTGATGGCGGCCTTAAATATTCCCTCGTTTGAAATCTAATCCATTTGCCAGGATTGCCCCAAACTTAGCGGACCAATATCTCTGCCGCTCGAGCCAGTTCATGTGGTTTCGGATTGGAGCCCAGGACTGGAAGGAATTCTCTTTCTGTTCCCGTTGTCGGAGAGAGCCTCACAGTTATGCGTCGCAGGGGAATCAGTGCTGTCGCCTTTACGTTGATTGCGATCGTTACCTGCCTCGCGCGAGGCAACAGGCCGAAACATTTGGCCGGAAGGTCAGCGGGGGCGAGACCTGTGGTGCTGGTGCGGCGGCGGTGGATCGATGGTGGCAGCAGGGTGGCGCAGTCACGAACGGGAGGCACTGGTGCCCCCGCCCTGGGCGTATGCCCCGCCGCAACACGCGAGGTCGTCCGCCGTGTACTGGCGGAGATTCTCCGCTCATTTCGGCCGACCCGCGAAATCCCTGGCCGGAGGAGGGCGGGGAGGGGGGAAGAGGCCTGACCCAGATACGGACACGGCGCGCGGTAGATGCACGCTGGCTTTGAACGCCCGGCGGGAGACGCGCTAGGGGCGCGACCAGAGTGTGTGTACACACGGCGGCGCAGGAATAGCGCACGTCACCCATATGCTCTCTCCTAATTAAAAAAAAAAAAAAAGATTACGTTCAAGAGTATTTTAGGTGGACAGTTACGTCCAACTTTCCCGGGGCAAGCAGCGTTGGCGTCGGCGTAGTAAGTTGTAAGCAAAAACTTCACCTGCTCGCCACTATGAGTGGTATGTTCGGGCGGACCGGGGAGAGGGCTCTCTGTGCATGGTCACCAGGGTCACGTGACCCTGCGTAGTCACGTGATCTAAATCGGCCTCGGAGTGGGTGTGGGGTATAAAGCTTTTAGCTTTCGCTTTTTCGCCCCGGAGCACGGCGGAAGTTTCTAGCCATGTGTTGTAGCATAAGCTGCGTAAGACGCTATTTACCTATTCAGCAGTGCTTCAGCTTTCTTTCGCCCTTTAATACGAGGTGCGGTAAAACTCTTGTGAATGCAATACGCGCTCGCGGCAACCCGCACGCCACACCCGCGGAGTACACGTTGTTTTCGCCACGTTGGCCCGAGTATGTTGGCCCTGAGTGTGCCGTAAGCAGAGCCAACGTGACCAAGCGAAGTCGAACAGACATCTTCTGCAATACCGTCCATATCCACCACCAGCTGTGCCTGTGCTGTGCTGCGCAAGGAATTCGCGGTTTCGATCCCGCGGCCGCTGCATTTCAAGGGAGTCGAAGAGCCCTCCACATACGGCCACTCCCATAGCCACAATGCTGCTTTGCCAAATAAGAATAAATCGATCGATCGATCGATCGATCAATCAATCAATCAATCAATCAATCAATCAATCAATCAATCAATCAATCAATCAATCAATCAATCAATCAATCAATCAATCAATCAATCAATCAATCAATCAATCAATCAATCAATCAATCAATCAATCAATCAATCAATCAATCAGCATGTTGCGGAGCTGGGCCAATTCTTAAACTGCCATTGGAGACTCACGGATATAGGCATTAAAAGTGAAGGCGAGGATATTGAAGGCGAAGCATAGAAATTGACAACAGGCGAACAGGCGTATAGTGAACAAAACTCTTATTTCATTTTCATTTCGTTTGTTCTGCTGTTGCGTTATATTTTCTACGCCTACGTCTACGATGTCCCAAACTCGCCTATCAGGTTTATAACAATTACATCACGGCTTGCCTCAGCAGCCGCGCTGAAAGCGCAGGAAATACAGCTATATATTCATTGGAGGCGGTGTTTTTGTAAATGTAGTCTCGCGCACAGTGAACGTGGCCTATAGAGACCTCAAACCCCCCTTTTTGGGAGCAAATGCGCGATGTGTGATACAGCTGGCGATGCTCCTTCAATGCAAACGGAAGCAGCGCTATTTACGGGCCTTGTCGTTGCGCATATTTTTTTTATCTTTTCGGCTGGTCCCATCGGAATGGGGATGCATGCGTCGACGAAAGGAAAGCGACTCTCAGGTCTGCACGCTTTATCAAAACACTCTCAGGCGGCGTCCAAGTACATTCATACCGCCCGAAAGTGCGACGGGAACATCTTCGGCACGCGAAACACTTCATTCCCAAATGTCGCTACCCGTTGCCTAAAATAATTCGTGCGGGGAAGTTACCTTGTCTTTCGCGAAAATCGAACACGTGCCCGACAGCCCCCTTAGAGAGTGACAACAAGAGCGAACGTCGCGTATACGAAGACTAAAGTGCTGGACGAATCGAGCCTCAAGAGCGAGAATTTCGGGCTCACTATTTTCCTCCATTCTCATCCGTTCGTTCCCTCCCTCTTCCGTTACGACAATGAAAAGCGCGATCGAAAGTGGGTGTGCTTCCCACAAGCACAGTTTGCCCGTCGTAAGTGGTGCGCCGGTCGATTTCGCCAGTCACGCCCTTGCCCATTACCGCGCGGAGAGTGCGGCACGCGGATATTTGCCCCACGCTCCACCGACCGAAGCCTCGTTAAACGCGCCCCGAGCATAGAGGGACACGCTTCTTTGGCGCTAAAACGGGGCAGAAGGAAGAAGAGGAATGCAAGGACTTCGATACAGTCTGTCCTCCCAAGACCCGCATGTCCTGATCACTCCGTCTTACCCTGTTACAGCGCATGGAAATTATGTCTCTGCATGTCGAGAACCAACTGGCGAAAAAGCTTTCAGTGTGTTACCGGCGTCCCCCCATCGGGAAGCGCTGTGTACATCTGAAATCCGGCTGGGCGTTCCGATTTTGGTTTTTATGGTTTATGGGGGTTTAGCGTCCCGAAGCGACTCGGGCTATGAGCGACGCCGTAGTGTAGGGCTCCGGGAATTTCGACCACCTGGAGTTCTTTAACGTGCACTGACTTTAACGTGCACTGGCCTACGCGACGGCTCGAAACCTGGCGCAGTATTGCTTACGCAATAAAATAAAGCGCACGTTAAAGAACCGGTCAAAATTAATCTGTGGCCCTCCGCTATGGCGGTCAACTGCGATCCAGATGAAATGTTTTTGCATTACTTTTTTTTTCTTGGTGTTGTCAAGCTAGGTCTCGAGCAGCTAGATGAGGATTAGATTCAGATGAAATAAATCGGACCTATATAATGCGATTTGTGGCGTCTTGCTGCTAGGACGTCTTTTTTTTTATAAAAGATGACCCGTTTCAAAGCAGTGCGGAAAATGCTGCAAACTTCACCGCCAAGTGCATTATCGATGAAACGACGTACGAATTATCAGAACAGCTACGAACGCACGACGGGGAGACCGTGAAAAATGCAGCGAAAAAAATAAAGACGTACAGAGAAATACAGCCAAGCGTAGCACTGCAGCCACTTCTGAAGTACCATACTACGTCGTCAAGAGTGCAGCAGCTACAAATTTGCAGCAAGTAAATATGGAAAGAAATAGCGGAAAGCGTAAATATCGGTCCTTATAAAGCCATTTCCACGGCTGTTTTGAATGGTCTTTGCTTAATATTAGCGCAAAAGAACAACTGACCATGCATCACAGTCGACACACGTCCGTCAGGCCAAGCGCCAGCATGCAGGACCGGAAACCACCGCACCTAAAGCGAAATCCGACTAAATAAAGGATACAAAACAACCATTAGCTTGTATACACGGTCACTGCAAGCGACCTCATCAGGTTCATCATGCTATCTCACGAGAACAGATAAAATAATAATTGACTGGAGCGACCAGCGGCAAAGACACTTAGGCACCCGCAGAAGTGGACAAGACGGCGCTGGGGTAATAACTGTGTCTTTATTTATTCTTTGGACACTGTTCCTCAAAAGGCCAAAGACGTGCATGCGGACCACAAGCCCAAGCACGCATCCCATTTCACACACTACGCGCGCATGCTAGATCCTATAACCCGCTGAAAACATGAGTCCTTCGTCTGTAAGAAAAACAGTAGGCTCGCTGACATAATACAATGCGTGTTTTGTACACTAATATAACGAAATTTCAGCCGTGGCTTACGTTACGGACAATGTCATCAAGCCCAGAGAATCCTGACAAACGCTTCTAGTTTACGCGGCTGCCACTACGTTCTGCAAGGCGCTGAACATCTAAAATTACCGCGGGAATATTCAATGCACCCCATTGCTTTCCTACGGCCGCTTGAACTAATCGGTGCGAGCGCGGGAAGCATTTTATAAGCCAGGTTCTCATCGCGTAGAAAGAGTAGAACATCAGTGCTATATATACTTCACCGCGCACCACGTCACCACGCTCCTTGGTTTAGACTGAAACGTTCCAATCTAGTTACGCACTGTTCTCTGTTGGCAGCAGATAGATGGCGCTATAGTTGGCGATGTCCAGAAAACCTGGACAAGCAGGAGATCGGGGAGTATTGCGCAGAAGGAATAAAAGCTGTCATTAGCCCAGCGACGTTCCGCCGACTATATAGTTGTCTTGTACTCGCATGTTTTCGTCCCATGGTTTCACCCATTAAGTATCCCACTCACCGGCTCGCCCACTACATACACTGGCCAACAACGAGCAACAAACCACACACTCCCCCCCCCCCCCCCCTTCCTCAACCTGTGCGCGTTAGACAGTCACTGTCAACTGTGTCAGGCGGGCGCCGGGACTGTGCCTCATAGGGTGCTGGAACGCAATGGCGTCTCCTGGGAGACGCTATGTAGTAAGGATTCAGCGGTATCCGCGCCTCGCGAAAAGAATAGAACTCGTTGAATCTCACGCGCCCAAGCAGGCACTATAACCCTGCTGAAAAAAGTTGTATGATGCAATAAACTCATACAGTTTGTCATACAAATATCATAGACTTATCATACAAATCACAGAAAATTATCATACAAATGTAATACATTTCTGTAAAATCATACAGTCATCGTAGAGATGTCATAGAATATCATGAAAATTGTATGATATTCTATGACGAAGCCTCTATGAGGTTATTGCATCATATAACTTTTTTTCAGCAGGGAAGCTATAAGAGATCCCACCTCTCCTCCTTTCGTCTAATTAATATTCCTTTCTCTCTCTCTCTCTCTCTCTCTCTCCATAAAGGAGGGCTGCGTGCTGATTAATTTCGATCACTTTGGGTTACTTACAACGTGCACCGACATATCCGTACACGGACTCTTTTCCATTTCGCTGCCACTATAGGCGCGGCCGCGGCCGAACGCCATAGCCACTGCTCCAGTACGGCAGGTGAAAAATAAGAAATATAAAGAAAAAGTGAGGTGGGGCGCGGTGTGCGTTACCCAACGACGTCGTTCCAACACTTAAAGAGGACGAATAAACCCAACATTTCGCGATGAGTCCCTGTGCCACGCGATCTTTTAAGTCTGATTTAATTCTCCGGACTTTCCCAGCTGCGACGAGCGGAAAATCGGTCGCCAGAGAGTAGCGAAAGGGGCGCCCGCAAACGTGGTCGAGATAAGCCTCCAGCGTGCAAGAAAATAAGACCGTCCAAGCCTTTGCTCCTCGTCCCCTTTTCTCAGTCTCCTCCGTTTCATTCGACGAGAGGGGAGAGAGCGATGAAAAAAAAATAGAGGCTCGGAGGGAATCTCGTCAACACGAGCGCTGAAATGTCGGACAGAGTAGAAAGGTCGTTTTAATGCGGGAAGAACGCCACGAGAGGAGATTTCTACCTCGCGAAAAACCGCTCGTCCCGGCAGATCTCATTTCTTTGAATGGCTGAGCGCGCACTCGTTGGTGGCGGGAGGGGCTGCACGCGCACTCGAGGAATGAAAAGCAATGCTGAGGTACAGTGAACTTGAATAGGTGAGGCGTCGAAGTTCAAAAAAATAAATAAAATAAGCCGGGAGCACGCGCGCGCGAAGGACGACGGGGGAATCCGGGAGCAATGCGGTCTATAGCCTTCTCGCGGAGGAATAAAAAAAAAAAGAGAGAAAGGAAGAGCTTAATTTTTCCTCTTTGATAGCTCTTTTGAGACGTAAGGCGCGTCGCGAGAACTTTTCGATTCCCCCCTGTCCTATTTTGTCGTGGTTCTTTTTTGCTGCAGCGAGTAGCTGGAGTCTCTTTTTATAGCGACAGGTATACTACAGCGGACTTTCTCCGGAGAAGGATTTAGCAACGCCCCCTCGCCGCCCGCTTTCACAACGGCAGTTCTCGCTCAAGAACAACACTCACAGCTGGCGGAGAAGAACGTGCCTCTGTTGCGTCTGAGGCGGTGACCACTCACGCGTAAATTGGCGCATCACTGCCAGTTCCCAATTCAGCCTTCCCGCGGTCGTCACCCGCTCTCGTTGGTCGGGTTTCGCTGGTGGGAGCACGCGTACCGTCAACCGGTTCGGTACACGGGGCAGACGCGGCTGCCAAGAGCTGGTTACGCCATTGTGCACCGTCGCTGGAAGAACCGACGAGCACCTTGGCAGCAGCTTTCCGCCTGTTTTATACACTCGGTGGGAGTGTAACACCGACTTAAGCGACGCTCTTGAAACTATTTATTACACAAATCTTTAAATTATGTTTACTTCGCGTGCATGTTTTTTGTTTCTTAGTTCTTAGAAAGGCGCCGATATTTCGAGAATTGTTCGCACGCAATTAACGGCGCAGCAGCGGAGGCTGATTCAACCTGGCACGGGATTTCTCATCAGTCGCCGGAGACTGCGTGACGAAAGCGCGGCGGCATCTCTCGGCCCAGCCGCTGGCAAGAGCCGCAGTCTCCCGGCCGGATTGGGCGGTCAGCCCCCGGGTGCGGTGTGTGCCGGAAGCAGAGCGGCGGCGTACATGGCGAGTCGGCGGCGCAGGAGGAGTCGTGACCGCTAGCGCGGGAGCTCCGCCGCCGCATTCTTTCCAAAAATATACGCAGCGTCGGATGGCGTCAAAGCGCTGCTCGCTCGCGCGCCTCCCTCGCGGCGAACGTGCACCTCCGACAGTGCCCCCCTCACGCACGACTCGGCCAGATGGTGGCCCTCTCCACCTGCACCCCCTCCTGTCGCGTTATGCCATCGACGACAGTACACGCGGCCAGCGAGCCTGGTGCAAGGGTCAGGTCTAACTGTTCGAGGAGCGTATAGCCAGCAGGGAGAGCTATAGGGGAGCGAAACGCACCAACATCTAATTCAGTGGCGTCACTCTATCGCCCTCTCTCACCCTCTCCACCCCGCTGCTTCGTCTCTTTCTGGCGCACGCTGCCTCCTCTGGTTCATGTGGCGCGTGCTTTGGCCCACTGTTGACTCCTTGCTTTCATACCACCATCCAACTGGCTGAATTCATGTTTGTACACAGTGTAAGTGTACGTTTTGATCCATCCCGTAAATGAAAAAAAAAAGCGTAAATGAAAAAAAAAAAGGCTGGTATTCTTCTGGCTTGTTCGAGCGAAATGGATTGCCCACTTGAAACGGTGTGTCGTGATTGTTTATAAGCAGGCTTTTTTACAAAGACAATTTTCCCTCTCGTCTTAATTATCACCCGCCCAGTCCCGTGGCCACCCGAGAAAAAGCGTTGCTGCTAACGGCCCAGTCAGGGCTCTGAGAAACGGCACACCCCGTGGCCGCACTGACAGCTGAGCTAGCATTCGGTAGCTACAACACGTCGGACGGTTGTCCGAGACTAATGGCGACCCATCGTCACCAGAGCGTGCGAGGACGCAGAACAGGGCCGCCCGCCTCAGTGCGTCCGCGGATGCTGTGAATGTCGTGTCTCGAAGGGTGCCTCCAGCGCCACCATGAGGAACGAGGGACAGCTGCTCCCTGTGCGGAGGCGTCCGCAGTGCGGGCTAGGCCGCCCGCTCGCCAGAGCAAGAGGATGGGGCACAGGCAAATCTGGCCCACCGTGCGGACAACTTTGCACCTCCGTTCATTGGATAGTTGTAAAGGGACGCTGAGAGCAACTCCGTCTAATTATTGTTCTCCGTAAACATTGATTCTTTGGCTCTTTCTGGCTATGTTGACGAATGTACGGCCACAAAAGACTGTCGCCGGAAAAAAAATGCATTTAAAAATATTCCCGCCAGTCGGTTCAAACTCGTGACGTCCTCACCGAAAAGGGCGGGTTGCCACTGCTTTGAAGCCAATGGCGGTGGAACGTTGACTCTGAGATCCAATGCAGAAAAGATTAGCGTGGAGGCACGCGTTTCACTTGCGAAATCCACCGGCGATGGCGACACTTGCATTTTTTTTGTATTTTATGTCTGATAAAAAACTCCGTTTTTGGTGAGAGTGGTCGGTGAGAGAACGCGGTACCCAATAGGTAAAGGCCAGCTTCTACTTGCCCTCACTGTCTGCTTAAGTTTCATGAGTCAATTTCATAACTTTGAGCGTTACACGGCTGTCTCGGATTCATTTCATAACCGTGATCAGCCTGAGCGAAACGAATCGTAAGCCTGATAAGTGGACATAAGTGGATGTCCATAAGTGGACATCATCATCTGACAGCTGCTGAGAAAAAAGTGCCGTACGTGAGAGAAAGAGTGAGAAAAGCTTTAAAATCTAACCGGCGATGAAGGTCGCTGAGATTCTACTTTGCATAGGGAAGAGAATTCGGGATAGAACGATGGAAGGAGATAGGAGGAGGAAATGATAAAGTAAAAGAAGTAGAAAAAAAAAGAAACTATGCGGACATTGAATTTGAGCTTAGGTGCACATCAACGAGTAATACTAGAAGGCAATGTTCTGCAAATGGACTGACAAAGTTCACTGCTTGAAGAGCGCATAATGGCGACGCAAGTAGACTGAGTTTGTCCGATTTGACCGAAGCCGTCTAAATCGGCAAATAGAAAGTTCATTGCAAGTCTCTACTGCGTAAGGCAGGCGGCTAAGGGCCCGAATACGCGGCTAACTGTTAGAGGCACTTGGGTGAGCGAGCGACTCGGCATACACTGGGCATTCAAACATGGTATTGCCACGTGTCATTGTAGTGTCCGTTCGTTCGCGCTCAAGGCCGCAGGAACGAGGCGTTACCACTTTTGTTCGTGACGCGAGAAGCGACCCGACTAATCTCGATTGATCGCAGCCATGAATAACTGCATCTACGTTTTTCCAGATTACTGTAGCTGATCTTGACCTGTTATCTCGAAGTTTCCTTGCCGGCTTTAAATGGAGCGATGCCGCGAGCGGCGGGCATTCGTAGTTCGACGACTGATGAGCACGTTTGTTGCTTACGCCGCCGCCGAGTGATTCAGTTCTCTTGCGGGCGCAAGTCAGCCGGAATAAAGAGCTTCGTTTGCAAGTCATGTTGCTGTCTTCCTGACCGCTGGACTGCCGTCACTACAACGTGACAGTATGCTGTACTGTTTCGAGTGAGCCGCAGTGGTCGCAAGAGGACTGCTCACTTCTCCTAAGCGGTACCTTAAGCCTTTTGCAGAGGCCACGTTCAGGGGAGCTCGATGGTGTAAGAGTTTCCAGATTGCGATAAAATATGGGTGGTAGTCTAGATCTAAGGTGTGGCGGGACAACTGGACGAAGAAACGGGTAATGTGGGTAAACTCCAATGCCGCCTCTTTTCTCCGTAAGCATACCGTTTAGCCAGTCGCATCTGGTTTCGCGTAAAAAAAAAAAAAAATCCTGTTGTAATTCAAAAGACGACGACATCTTTTACGGGCCATTTCTTGATCGGAGTTCTACTAGCTGCTTTGCTGGCGAGGTATCAGGCTGCAAACGTCAGCCGGTTTCCTTCTTCACGAAGTACAGCTCGGTAAAATTTTCAAGGATGGCAGCGCGCGAAAAAAAAAATTATTTCTGCGCAGTTAGGTCCAACCAGTTCACTGAAAAGCCTGGAAGCATGAAGGGGAATGCATGCCCAATCCGCTGGAATAAATTCTAGCTGACTGGGCAGTGAGCAATTTATTTTTTTTCTCCCGCGCACCCGCATCCGGAAGCAAAAATTGTTCCTCGATTGTATACAAAACGTTATTTTGCATAAATGCGAAGTACAGCTGCTTCATCGCATTGCAGAACTTTCGAAATACTGAACACTGCTGTTCGGGGACAAAAGTGCGTAAAAAAAGTTTTCCGGCATTTGTAACCAGCTTTCTCCTTCTCGCGACAGAACTACAAATTCATTACTATTGACAAAACTTCTCCAAAACATTCTTCGCCGTTTGTCTAACATTAAATCGCTGATCGAGGTGCGCTTTCTTTTTGGCTAAATTTTTCGCTGACTTGTGCCTTGTTTCAAACGTTGTGCTTTGCCCGAGGACGCGTGATGAGCGCTGCGCGACTCATTATATGAGCGGTAAATAATTTATTATTGCATTATTTGTACTGAGCAATTTCGGTTTCTGGGCGGTTTCCGTGTGCTGTGACGTCATGATCAGGGAAGAGCAGCAAACCTGGTCACGTGGGCCCCAAAAGTTGTGACTCACGGTCTGCTGCGTCGTCCGCTCTCGTACACATTGCTGCATACCAGCGCCTTTCGAAATTCCCTCAAACTTAGTCGGTACTGCGACATGCTGAGAAAAGGCAATCGAGCAAGGGACGACACCTTGTTCTGAAACCAAGCGGCTCGCTTGGGCCGATCTCAGTCGTCGTACGCGTACGCCAACGCGGTTTCCGCGTTGTACTTCGCTTTGTCACACCACGCCGACACCGATCACACCACCGATCACACCACGCCGACACGTCTGTGTCGGTGGGCCGTAGCCTGACAGCGCGTCAATCGGCCGATCCCCTGCTCACATTGCAGCGATACTATGTCTCTCTGTTCGCACCTACCAATACCTGTTCGCTGCCTCCGCTTCGCTCCGGCCGCGCAGCCGCGCTGCGAGACTGCCCAGGGTCCCGTGGCTGCTGATTACGATTCTGCTGCTCGCTTTTTTGTGTGTGTGTAGCAAACAGCCCGTGTATTCGCTGTTCTTCCAGGCAATTGCACAGAATTCAGCATTTGCAGCGCGAGTTCTTAATTCCCCCAGGAATGCGCCCATGACGACGACTGCATCACAGCGCTACCTTTGTTTACATGGAATCTGCATCTTTATACAGGAAGCAATTGCGCGTTAGTTCAGCATGAATTGCAAGCTCCGTACTACTTAGGTTAAACAGCCTCTTCTCTTTTGCGCCAGTTGTACGTTTACTTGTTTACGCAGTGCGGTAACTCCGCAAGAATCGCCGGAGAATGCGAGCGCCAGCCTGGGGGACGCTTCATATATCCATGCAGGTTGTTGACACCGCGTAGGACCGGCATTTCTTGCTCGTTGTAACTACTTTTTCCGAAGTGTCCAGCACTTGACTTTAAATTGGTTTATCTAGAATTACGTTGGGGGCCCATTTGCGATAGTTACAATGGCTTAATTTGTTGTTCGCAAGCGACGCTGACGACTGCTATATCCAGCCGGGCGCCTGCAGCATTAATTGGTCGGCAGACTGGGTCACACCGCCAAGCAGTGGCGCTTCTCGCCCCATGCATTTGCGTCCTAAGATGCAAGAAATACTCGATTTTAGGTCACTGTTGTCGAAACTATATGCTCGATGGCCACTTGTATTCGCTAACACTTCGGAACTCGAGCTCTCCACAATCGTCGACATCGCACATACGAACCCCGCGCACTCACTTATAGGCTTATCGTATACCGCTGGTTAATGTCGAACGGTGAACATATGAAGTGCAGTCGCTCGTTTCACTTATTCGTAGTACGGAGAAGGTGTAGACAAGAACAACTAGTCGTCGTTTAAGCGACGAGCAGGTATCGCTTGGCCTCCGATGCTTGCAGCGTCTGGTGCGTGAGCGAAAGCATATTCACCGAACCGCACACCGCTGAGTTGACGACGCAGCGCCTGGCCCATGGACGCGCGTCGCCAATCAACGTTACTGCGTTGTGATGTCCGCCCTGCGCACGCGCAGCGTGGCGACGGAGCTGCGCGCCGTCTGCTTCTCACGGCGCCGTGGCCCCAAAAGCAGTTCGCGCTGCTAGCGTGGGCTACGAGTTCAACTACTACTTGAGTTCAACTCCGAGTTCAACTACTACTTCAATTCTACTTGAGCAACGTCACGGGAGAAGGCTGACAGCATGGAGGGAAGAAAGAACTGGCTGAGAGAGTGGAGTCGTCTACTGTCTTTACAACAGCAGTGACGAAGGTATACGCAGATTCCTCCCTCCTTCTTGCCGCCTCGGCACGAATTTCTTTTGTTCTGATTTGCTTTCGCTTTCATTTCTTTTCGAAGGGCAAGACTGTGCCGCTCCCCTCTAGCACTGCGCGCTAGTAGTAGTGGTTTATAGAAAGAAAAATACAAAAAGGAAGGAAAGAAAGCTGCCGGACGTGGTAACTGCTGTAAGCACCGGAGCTGCGCGGCCGGCGGAAATGAAAGGCACGAAGTTATGGTGAGGCTTCAATGAGAATAAGAATTAATAGGTCTGCAGGGAGAGGATTGCGAGGGCAGGGATAGGGAGACCTATATATGACCGGTATTTACAGAATGCAAAAGCTAAATAAGTTCGGGCAACTCGAGCGCGAGAGCTCCAGGCACTGTTCGAAGTATAACCGCGCGCGAAAGACCACTGCCCATAATTACAAAACATAAAAATGCACTGTATTATTTATTTATTTATTTATTCATACCGTTAACTCTCTGTATGAGGGTCATTACAGGGAGGGAAACATATACAAATACAAGTGCAGTTCTATTTATTTATTTATTTTTATTCAATAAACCCCTAAAGGCCCTCAATCGAGGGTATTACATGGGGGGAGCAATGACCCACAACGCAAAATAATATTGAGCAAGCGCCAATGTGCAATACATAAGAACAGAAAACACATGTAGAAAACAAAAGAAATAAACAAAAACCTGTAGTATACATTGTAATTTACACGAAAAAAAGAACAGATAGTGTTTTAGAGGCATAACAACCGCAGGAACAAAACAAAATAACAAAAAAGCTGAATGCAGCATGTGGTACAATCAATTAGTGAAGCTAAACAGACATTTGGGTAAGAAGGTCCTGAAACTTATTAAGATCCCGTTCAGAAGCGATGTGTGATGGAAGATTATTCCAGTCGACTATAGTACGTGGTATGAAAGAGTTAGCAAACGAAGAAGTGTGGCATGATATGCGTTTAACTTTCAGCGGGTGGTCGCGACGTGGAAAAAAAGATTCAGGTGATTGAAAAAAATCGTCATGGAGCAGAACATGATGGTAAAGTTTATGGGATAAGGTTAAACGTGATAGTTTGCGGCGATGTGATAACGTATCAAGTTCGGGGCGAGCCTTTAATGCGGTGACGCTAGTATGACGAGAATAATCAGAAATCGCTAAATTAATCGCTAAAGTAAACTCAATAACACAGAATTACAGATTTGCACAGCAGTCCTCCAGGAACGTGTTCACACTTACCTCAAATTTTTCTACATCTGATTATATACAAAGCCGCGTGGTCGTAGCAGTGTAGGTCCCAGAGATTGGTTCTAGGGGTTACGGACGGACTTCCGTATACCAAAAAAAGAAGAAAAAAAATAGACACAAGAATTTTTTTATTTACATTTTATATGTACAACAATTTTTGTGCGCTTTGGTGTTGAAAAATAAATGGCGAACGATGTAGATGTTATACCAGAACTCATGCTTTGAAAGTTACCAATTACGTGAGAAACATTAATTTCGATGTCATTTTATTTTTATTTATTTAGAAGAATCATGCCAGCCTGAGTGCCAGGCTTTACGCAGGAGTCAGGAGTAGACGTATGAACATGACATCAAGAACATTTCATGCATGGGATCACAAACTTATTGCTAGGGACAAATCACTGATACTAGCGAGCTGTAAGTTAATTGCAAAGCAAAAAAAAACATATTGCCGGACAAGGAAAAAACATGACAAATTAGAATAAATGCCAAAACTAGAATACGCATCCCCCATTTGGAGTCCCCACCAAGCATATCTAATCGACGCACTTGAAGCCGTGCAAAATCGCGCCGCCCGTTTCATTCACTCCCAATATTCATGCGAAGTCACTGTGTCATCCTTGAAATCACTGTCCAATTTATGAAGCCTTTCTTTCCGTCGTCGCATTGCAACCCTATCTCTTTTTCATAAATTTTATTACTGCTCACTCGGCCAAAAACCATGCATCTGCGCACCTCCGCCGCGCATATCACATCGCACTGGTCACCCCCTTCAAGTTACTCGTCCACGTGCCCGTACCGTAACCTTTTCCACCTCCTTCTTTCCACGAGCCGCGTCAGACTGGAATTGCTGCTATCACCTGCCCATCATTCTTCAACGACAACATTGAACTTCCTATGTCATCGTGAAAAAAATGTAACAAATTTTTTGATTACCCCACCCCTTATGTAATACCCCGAAAGGGGCCTTTAAGGTAAATAAATGAAATGAAATGAAATGGCCGTTCAACTTGACACCACGTCTAAACCAAATAAATAAAAAGAGCAAGCAACAATAGGGTGATGAACACACTTCGATATTCAGGACAGCGCACGAGAGAACAAGGATACATTTGCAGATTGCGCAACATCAGCAGATAAGGCATTCCACTGGCGAGCCGTTCTTGGAAAGAATGGTTCTTTAAAAATTTTAGTCTTGCCGGCATATTCTTTAACTTTTTTTTAGGGTGATAGGAACGTGTTGCACGCGGGTTAACGGTATCGATGTAAAGTGCTTTGTTAATTCCTAACTGGTCATGATAAAGAAAGTAAAAAAGTTTCATCCGTTCATGGTAACGCCTAGAGGCTAGGCTTTCCATGTTTGCGTCAAGTAAGACCTGGGTTGGGGGGGGGGGGGGGGGGGGGATGTGCGCCAGTTATGGGCGTTATAGATGAATCTTACCGATTTGCGTTGTGCCTTTTCAAATTCAGTGATATTCGTTTGTGTGTAGGGGTCCCAAACAGCTGCAGCGTATACCAGTATCGGTCTGATGTATGTTTTGTGTGCTAGTAGTTTTGTGTGCTAGTAGTTGTATGTCCCGTGTGGACTTTGCCAGTGTTCTTCTCAGGTATACCTGAGCTTTTTCGCAGCCCTTTTTTCGGCATACTGTATGTGTTCGTTCCGTCTCAAGTCGCTTATAATTATTACACCAATATATTTATAACTTGATACTATATCTAAAGCATGGTTGTCTAGGCAATAAGTGAAATGTTACGGATTATTTCCCGAGTGACCGTCATTGCTGCAGTTTCTTTAGAATTTATGGTAATTTGCCATGTGTTGCACCATTCTTTTATTCTGGCCAGTGATGTGTTTAAACTAACCTGATCTTCAGAACTACCGATTTCATTGTAAGTTACGGAGTCGTCTACGAAGAGTTTGATTTTAACACGGATTTCACAGGCAATGTGATTAATGAAGATTAAAAAAAAAAGTGGTCCAAGAACCGATCCCTGAGGAATTCCGGACTCGACTAAAGCAGGTCTGGAGGACACATTATCGATCTTAACATTCTGACGACGGCACGAGAGACAAGCTTCAGTCCCCGCTAGCAGAGTATCATTTTTAATTAGTGATTTTACCTTTAACAATAGTTTAGGATGAGACATGCGATTGAAAGCCAGGGGAAAACAGGTCGTCAGCTGAGATACCCCGCTGCGGGGTGTCCAGGAAGGTCAAAGCCCCTGCCCGGGCGTTTCACGAGCGGGGTTAGCGGCAGTTCGGGGAAGGGGCTGTGTTCCGCCCTCGGTACCCTCCGACAAGCCAACAAAAGGGATGATCCCCTCGCTGGCGTCGCTGTGTCCCATGGGGGGATAAAGACAAGGATGGGTGGCTCCCTGCCGCCCCGACGAGGTTGCTGGCCACCGTGACCGCCGTCGTCGCCGCGCCGGCGCCAAGGCAAGACAACGGCGGGGGCAAGGCAGGACCACGACACCTCGGCAATCACCGCGAATTGTCCTCGTATAACTACCAACCTGTAGAACGTGGAATTGTATGAAATTAGACAGCCGCTAACACGGTGAACGTACAAAGCAGGGGACTACTTGACGCATCACAGACGAAAAAGCTTTCCAGTTCTACGTCAAAAACCGTATCTCGCCCTATGAGAGCCCGAAAACAGACGTTCGGGAAGATGTGGTGCAAAGGCTTCTTATTTTTGCGGAGAGGGGGAAGGGGGAAGCGACCCCCCCCCCCCCCCCCCCCTTTTAGGACACTGGGTCGTAGCGTCCTGTCGCTAAATGATCGCGCGTGTGGCACATTGCACGAGTAGCCGAGGTGGTGCGCTCGGCCGCATATTGTACGTCCAAAGTAGCACAAACAGAGCGTTCACGTCACGCTCTCACTATCTGGCGAAGAGCAAGCGGGATGTAAGGCCCGCCTGCTTGATGAATGCACATATGCTCAAGGGTGCGTATACTGCCGCACGGCCACAGGAGCGCCTCGATGATGCCCAGCGCCCTGTACGCCGCGAGCATCTCGCGACGCGCGTCTGCAAAAGCGGCACAGCGCAGGAGCAGGAGCTCCACTGCCTCGACTGCACCGCAATCAGATGAACTTGTCGCCGAGTGAATATCCGTGGCGCCCGTCTTTCCCCGGGCGACACGCAACCGACGCGCATTGGAAGGATCATCGCACGCTGGAGGCGCGGCGCTGAAGAGCACACGCCGACAGCGGAGATGCGTGCTCCTTGCACGATGCGTGAGTCTGGGCGTTTTTGACGCAGATGATCGTGGATCACCGCACGGACGACTTCAAGAGTGAGCGGAACGTCGCTAGGAGGAAGCTGATGTTCGGCGCGGTGGTGACGTCGCCGGCGTCCTCGTTGCCGGCCATGTCACAGGTCGCGGGCGTCCACTGCCCACGAATATGCATCCTTGCTCTGCGAGGCGCACAATATCGGACTAGCGGTTAGAGAGTGCGCCGATTCTGTCATAAGCCACGCACTCCGTTTGGATTTCCTTTTCACCGCTACAGTAATCTTAAATTTGCTTCACAGCCACCAGATACCTCAAAGTCGTTCGTGGTGCACGCCGTATCCTTATTTTAGCGTGTGCTTTAGAAGCTGACTCGCATACGCTTGCATGAACCTTGCTCAGTTCGGAAAGTTATGTTGATGCAGGCGAGGTCTTGTTCAAGGTCCTCAACCCCTCGCGTGATGGTGCATATCCTATCTCCATGTTTCCTTGGTTAAATCCAACAAATGTCTTCTCAGAATTTATCCTCCTTCAGATACCGTTGACACGGCGCCCGTCATGGGCAGGCGCACTGCTGGTCACGGACGAAGCTTGCAACGCTTTAACCATGCCGCCTCAGAAATTTGGCTCGAGTGCTTCAATAGGGCATGATTGCACCGCGAAGTGCTTTGCGGCCGCGGCGCCGTGGTCAGCAGACGACACACCTATCCGCGTCGTCTGCCTCTTGGCGCCGCGGCCACCAAGCCGTTCGCTGTACTACCGTGATCTTAGTTCAATATATAAATGGTTCACTAATTCTGTGCTGTATAAGTCAGCCTTCCTTTGTCTTTTTTAAGTATTTTGTTAATAAAATAGCTTAATCCAGCTCAAAAAGTCAGTGCATGCCTGAACCAGAAACAATAGTTTTGAGGTAACAAAATCCCCCTTAATGTTTTGCTTACAGTATACTGATTCCAATCCCTTTTTCTCTTTTATGATTACCGGGTGTTCTGCAGCATATGACGTTTCAGCATGTAGAGCATTAGTGTGATTGGTACTGCACAGTCCTTGTGGTTTATGAAAAGGAAACGAAAAAAACTCCGAGGTGAAGGTTACCGCACCAAGAAAAAATTTCGTCCGCCTCCCATAAACTTCTGTTCCAACCTAATTAAAGCAAAAGCACGCGCGGCGTGCCTAGAAGTGGGGCGGACTCATACGCCATCATCCGCTTGATACCTTTGCTTCCTAGCTTCGGTTTTTGTTTTTCGCTCTCCATTAGCAATGACTTTGTGCTTGCTTCGTCGAGTCAGTTTCCAAAGTACACGCTAAAATATGGATAAGGCGTGTACAGCGAACTGCTTTGAAGGTATCAAAGACTGCGAATCAATACGATATCCAATCACGATGAAAAGAAATGCAAACATGGCGCTTGGCTTGCGGCATAGTCGGCACAGCCTCCAACCGCGCTGTTCCGAGGTTCTTAGCGCCACTTTGCCGATTAGCTTCGACAGCCAAAGCATATCGAAATTCAACACGAACCATCATCCAGCGCAAAAGTGCATTTTGCGTTTCACCTCCATCGAAGCGCGGCCGGTAAGAACTGTGCAACGCAGGTGTTCGCGCGGCTATGAGGTACACGAGTATAGATTATTTATTTTCCAAAGTTGCTGCTATGCAGCGTGCGGCGCTGAAGGAGAGCGGCGGAATGCCTGCTCTTCGCAAATAAATGCAGCTGAAAACAATATAAATGCTAGCGCCAAGGCGCTGAGAACGGGGGTGAACTCTGCGTATACCTCTGCTGTTGTGTTAGCAAAGCCATTCCTGCGATCCGGCAACGCTCACCACCTACGTGTGAATTGTTGACGCCGCCGTGGAATCTGATACCTCCACACACCTGGCTTGCACCGCGAACGGCTTTGGGGCCGCGGGAAGCAGACGACGCGCCGAGCCGCAACGCTGCGCATGCGCAGGGAGCAGCGGGGGTGAGATCAAGGGATGAAAGCCTCTCCCATACGTGAGCAACTACCACTTTAGCGGTGATGGGTCTCGAGCTTCAGAAAGGGCATTTAAAGACTGTTTCGAGCTGAATTAAAATATATTTTAAGCGCTGGTCATATCCAATACTTGGACGCGGGTGACCTATACACACAGAGGAAGCCTACAACAAGCTTTTTATAGCCTCAAAATTTGGTGTCTCAACCCCTTTAAAAAGGAACGCTAAATCTGAGATGAAAGAGGCCACGGTAGTCGTCGCTTTTAACAAGTTCATTGTAAGTGGGACGCAGGTCTGAGGGAGACGCGGATTCATACATCGTCGTCGTATCCTATGGTGGATAGATGGTTTGGTTTGGTTTATTGGGGTTTAACGTCCCGAAGCAACTCAGGCTATGAGGGACGCCGTAGTGAAGGGCTCCGGAAATTTCGACCACCTGGGGTTCTTTAACGTGCACTGACATCGCACAGCACACGGGCCTCTAGAATTTCGCCTTCATCGAAATTCGGCCGCCGCGGCCAGGATCGAACCCGCGTCTTTCGGGTCAGCAGCCGAGCGCCGTAACCACTGAGCCACCGCGGCGGGTGGTGGATAGATGGGTCCGCTCCGAATAACGTGTGGTCCTAAGTGGTTGGCTCTATACAACTGTTAAAAGCCACTCAATCTGCAACTCACATACATTTCGTGTCATATAAGTTCACACTGAAGCTAACAGCTTGGTAGTAAATGAAAAAAAAAAACAGGGCACCGAGACTCTTTCCGGCACCCCACGAATGAGTTGGACAGCAAGGGGTGGCATATATTACCTGTTTAGAAGAATCAAGTTTCCAGGAAGACGCCTAAGAAGTCCATGCAAACTTCCTTTTGCCGAGCCAGATTTTCCGACTGGCCACGACATCGGACGAACCACGGTGTGCTGAATTCGCCCATACAGAGCCACTGCTGTGCCAGAGGCCCGGGCAGCCTCGTGTTTCAACACGATGGCTAGGCGGGCGAGTTGGTGAAACATTTTAAAAAATAACAGCGCGAAAAACTAGGGCGAAGGGTAGAAAAACACAGGACAAGCGCTGACTCTCAACGAAAGCTTAATCACAGGAGACAGCCAGAAATATAAGCGAATGGATAACAACCGAGCAACAAGACCACAAGGCACGTTGGGTCAAGATAGGCAACCTCACTGTTAAGCATGCAGGAGCAGGGACGGTTTGCTGACGCACAATCTAGGTTTTTTTCTCATTTGATAGTCTTCGACGATTTCCCTGGTCAGTTGGTCGGGGTGCCTACACAATATGTCACTATAGTGTAAGGAAGGAAAACAGGATTGCCACTCTCGGCAATCATCAACTAAATTCGTGGAGCGGGTAGAATCTAATGAGTTAAGATGTTCTCTGAGTCGTGTGTTAATACACCGTCCCGTTTGACCTTTGTAAATTTGACCACAGGACATAGGTATTTTATATAGTACGCCCTCAGAGCACGGCAGAAATTTCTTATGATGCTTAATGCCACAAGACGGTACAGATTTTTTAGGGTTGCTAGATTTATTTTCTACAATTTAACAATTTTTTTTTAGCTTATTTACCCTTCTCTGCGCTGGCAGCGCTCAGCAATTGAGCAGGTTAGGGGGCCTCGATGTAGAGCTGCAATAAAGCACCCTCAACACGTTTCATTGGGTCAGTGGTGGTGGAGAGAGAGGGATTGTATTTGTAATTGCAGCACACCACCACTACGGCGCTGATGACTTTGTCTGGGCCACCAGCATCACCCGGTTCTCGAGCATGTTGGAGGCAAGCCGAGCGTTCCACGTGAGGTGACAGGGACAGGAAGAGTTGGTGGACTATAAAGGTATACGGCAGTAGAGTGCAATTAGGGGCAGCTGCAGGCCAGGGGGTAGGATCGGAAGACGTAGAGACGAAGGCGGGACGGGGTTAGGAGGGTGTGCGAGCTCTGAGCACTCCGGCCATTATGCAGTCCTCCTGGCCTCGGTCGGTGGTCTCCATTTTCTATATACACAGGAGAGTCCAGGCAGATTCCTTGATGTGTAAGAGAGCCGGGGCCCGTGATGCGGACACTGCAGCCACAGCCGGAAGCCGTTGCTGGGCGAGAAGCGCTCCGACCCTCGACAATTAAGCGCTGCTTGAGCATATTAGTCGCTCTTGTTGCTCGTCACAAAACGCTTAATTTGCAGACAGAGCAAATTCGTACACGTTCCCTATGCGTACACGTCAGAAAACGCATTCGTCCCGTGCTTTAGTGTATACAGGATGTTTTACACAAGATTTTACACAATTTTTAAAAATAGGCTTCTTGAGCTAGAAGAGCGCTTTTTTCGGCATAGCATTGTCACCGGTGTAGCGCATCAGAATACAGCTTAGACGTGTTAACTAGTAGGCTGGTTGACTAATATTGAATGGCTAACTTTTTAACTATTAACGTCAGGCTTTGTAATTATTGAGAGGCGTGTATCCCACCGTAAGTAATATCTATATCAGTTTATGGAATTTCGAAAACGCGGTTACCCTCGGCGCTGTGGTCCAACAAATTTTGGCTATTTCGACAGGTTAAATGCACTGTAGAGGTTGCTTTGCCTGCAAGCTTCTCGAAAGCTCATGCATTTGGACGCGATGTAGCCAGAATTTGTTGGGCCACGGCGCAGAAGGAAACCCCGTTTTCAAAAATTTTCAAAACTTTAAGGTGGGCTACACGCCTCTCAATAATTGAGGAGGCTATAACAGCAGCAGTTAACAAGTTGACTATCCAATATTAGTTAAACATCCTGATAGTTAGCACTTCTTAGCTGTAGTCTGATGCACTACACCGCTGATAATGCTACGCCGACAAAAGCGCTCATGTAACTACAAAAGCCTATTTTTAAAAATTGTATGAAGTCTTAGGTGTAACACCCTGAATAAGGATGCGCTTTTCCCAATCCAGCAGTTGCGAGTCGTATTGCGAGCTGCCGTTGCGGTGGTGATGTGCAACCACATGACAGTTTCTCCGCTTCACCTTGTAGAAGATCTTACATTAGCTGTTCAATCAGCATATGTAGTTTTCCAGCTAATGTGAGCCATGCGGCAAAACTGAAACATCATAGCTAGTAGTCGCTATACAGACCAAACTGGAGTATGTTGTGCTTCTTCCTTTTCTAAATAATTAGACAAAATGAATTGATCAACTTTTAAAGCCCTGAAACTAGGCGAAAAGTTTCAGCTAGTAAATTTTTCAGGCATAGTTAAGTTTCTCCGCCGCCGCCGCGGTGGCTCAGCGGTTATAGCACTCGGCTGCTGACCCGAAAGACGCGGGTTCGATGCTGGCCGCGGCGGTCGTATTTCTTTGGAGGCGAAATTCTAGAGGCCCGTGTACTGTGCGATGTCAGTGCACGTTAAAGAACCCCAGGTTGTCGAAATTTCCGTATTCCTTCACTACGGCTTCCCTCATAGCCTGAGTCGCTTTGGGACGTTAAACTCCATAAACCAACCAACCAACCAAGTTTCTCCTACGGATTGTCGTCGTCTTTGATCGTACGTGGTTTGCAGCTCGAAGGGTACTTCGCGCCTTCGTCCACTCGTCCTGCGACACGTTGCCGGTTGGGGCAGCAACTCCAAACATCTCCAGAAGCAAAACTAGTTCATTCAAGACGGGACCAAATACAAGAACTTAGAGAAAAAGGCGGTGTAAAAAAAAAGGCTTTTTAAAAGAAGGGCTGTAGAAAAGCGGCAGAGAGTGAGAGTCGGCGGCTCCCCCCCGCTCTTTGTTTGCAGCGGGTTTTAATACCTTCGATAATTGGGTGGAGCTTTATTAAATCTGCTCTCGCCCAATTTCAACCAATGCTGCTGCGATGGCACTGTACATACAAGTGGGCGGAGCCCAGTGCTCGCCAGAGCCCGACTCGGCGGACCGCGCACTTTTCCTGGAATATGCACTCTCACGAGGCGCCACTAAAGTCCACCGCTTATTCGTTTCAGAAGTCGCCCACCCCACTGACCCCTACCCCTTGAGAGCTAATCTCTTTTCAATGGGAAACGGTCGTCAGCCCCTTGGCCCCGTTTCCCGCGGCCTTGAACAGCGTCCGACGCGCGCGACGTGCTGTCATCATTGTCAACCCCTCCCGACTTCAGACGACACGGTAGGAGGGAAATTAGCTGCTGGCGCCGTAGCCTTCTAGCTTAACAGGCATTAAAAGGAGCCTTGAGCGGAGAATGCAGGAAGTGAATAGATTGCCTTAGTCTGAAAGTATCTCCCACGCGCTCATGGAAGCCCACGAAACCTGCGAAGAGAAGTTGGAGGCTACAACTCACGATGAGACATTCATCCTTTAGCCTTCACAGCAGGTAAGCTGTCCTAAGTGCCCTCCGTATTTTTTTTTTAGAGACTTGATGCCGCTTATCTGTTGTAAAACCCTCCTTCGCCTTCACTGCACCTTTCTTAAGTCGCTTTCAGAGAGTGCAGACGACGACGGAGCGAGGCTGATCAAGATGGCGCTGGGCTGATGGTGTACCGTGTAGGTGTACTGTGGGAACGCCAGCGTGATAGCCGACACTCGCCAGGAGCTCGCGCGCCGCGTCGCTTCTTTTTTGTTTGTGCATGCATCCGGCCTATCCGACACCACGAACTCTCGTTCCCGGGCGAGGAGCCCTGGCTCCCATGCGCAGTCCGTGAGAAGCCCGCCAACAAACGTGCTGGTGTGACGTCACACGCGTCTCGGCCCGTCCTCACCTTTCGACGGCATGCATCGAAACATACGGAATGGCTGATATCTCCTGCACCCATAGCACCTGCGCCTGCTCTCCCGTGATTGATCGAAAATTACGGGGGTTGTATCAACTGGCGCAGGACGACGAGCACAAGTTCAATCATGATATGTTCGACAACCCAGAAGCACAACAAATAAAAAGAAAATAAACATTCGTGAGTGAATTTTTAGAACGCACTGGGGCCGGTAAAAGAGGGTATCCGACAAGTAGCAGGTCTCTTCAACATGGCTGCCCTAGCTGGCTGCCCCAGTTCCGTGAAATGTGGAGGCGGTGCCGCGAGAGTGCGCCGCCAGTTCAAGTTGCGCTTAAAGGGACTATGCAATAAATTAATTGAGGTTACGTAAAGCAGACGGGAGATAGGCATTCCATCACTCCCCCCCCCCCCCCCCCCCCCCCCAGCGCAAGAATTTTTGAGCTAGCATCAATAACAACGAAGTTGTTGTTGTTGTTGTTGTTGTAGCCTTTGAAAGAATGGCACATACCCACACTGGGGGATCGGCCAAGAACCGAGAGGTAAAGGTTGCTATTGACCTGTACATAGTAAAGGCAAAAGAAAAGCAC
This sequence comes from Amblyomma mixtum, assembly GCF_055824585.1. NCBI lineage: Eukaryota > Metazoa > Arthropoda > Arachnida > Ixodida > Ixodidae > Amblyomma > Amblyomma mixtum. Next base: position 433,049,908 of record NC_143014.1, read on the forward strand.
ACGGGAGAGCAACACCAGGGGAGTCTACCACAAGGAGGGCAGGGGGCACGCGGGGCACCAGAAAAAATAAAGAAAACAGCTGTGGGACTGGGCCCTGCCATGAATACGTCATTCGCTAACGTTCGGTTCGCGACTTCCGGTTGTCGCACCAAGCGACCCAGCACCCCAGCAGCAGCGTCGGCAGCGTCTCTCCGGTCTCTCTTCGCCTTCCTGGATTGCGGCGCGCGTAGGATTGCTTTGCTTGTCACTGCGACAAAGGCACTGCGAGTGGCTCCCGAACTCCCGACTGAAAGAGGCGCGCGAAGGCAATGCCTAGCTGGCTCGCGCGGCTGCACGAGCAGACGATTGAAAAATAAGACGTTTCAATCTAATCATGTCATAACCTATGAAGCACAGAACATTGATATCGTAGAATCACTTAAAATACTTGGAGTTACATTTAGCAGCACGTTAAGCTGGGACATGCATGTTGCTAATATATGCAAAAAAATCTCCGCAGTAGCTGGAGTGGTCTCGTGTTGCCGCACTTTCCTTCCAACACGCGTTAAGCTCCAAATATACCATGCCTTATTTGCTTCACATATCAACTACTGTAACCTTGTCTGGAGCACTACAACCAATAGAAATAAACAAAAAATCTTTACAATCCAGAAAAGAATTACACGATACATCGGGAATCACGAACTCTTAGCACATACTGACCTGCTTTTCGCAACCTATAAGCTCATTCCTGTCTTTTCATTATATGACTTCCGGATTTTGCGTACATACTTCTCTTTGTCTAATTCATTTCGTGACTTTTTAATTGCCACCGCTTCACTACAACGCCACGAACCAATAGTATCTACACGAAACACAGAAAACTGGCACGTTCCTCGTTTCCGAACAAATTATAAGAACCAGTCATTGAAACATAACCTCCCCTCACTGCTAAACAAGTATAAATTTGATGCCAGGCCCACAAGAAGCGACTTGCGGGAACGATTTCTAAACGCACAATGAAATCCTAAAATGTCAGTCCATCATCATATTGTGTTTTGTTATCAAATACTGATGTCCTTTGCGTAATTATGCCGTAATTATGTCGTTTTGTTATATTTTAATCATATGTCGGCACTGCTATACCTTGTTACGGTCTCTTGGGCCTCGTCAAGCTGCCCCGAGCAGCTTTTTGCCCGAGAGCTTCAACCATGTAAATATGTGGTTAAAATAAATGAAATGAATTGAATTGAATTGATTTTCACGGCTATCGGAAGTGTGCCCGTGACGTCGTGGCTGCCGTGGCTACAGCGAATGACAGCGTGTGGTGGCCTGCCGGCGTCACGGGACTAGTGACGTCTATTTTCATGATTTTAGTTTCAAAATCGTTCACTGCGAAGACACCAATCGGCCCGCGAATTTTAAAAAACACGGTATTAAAAAATTCCTAATAAGTTGCCGGCTCAGCTCCGAATGCTCGTACTTGGTGTGAATGCTTCTTAGCATCATTTCTAAACACTGAAAAAATTTACAAGCGACTTTTAATTCGTTGCATATTCACTTCAAACATGTCTGCTTCTTTCGCGAAGAAACCGTCAGCATTTCAAATGGTCCTCGCCCTGAATTAAGGACGGTCATCGCCAAGTTCATGCACTTCCACACACCTTGAGCGTACTTCCACGTACAGGGGCGGACAAAAGTAAACGGAGCACGCAACTGTCTTCGAATATTTTTCACGCGTCACCAAATTGAAATTTCCAGCTGTGGTACGCGCATGCTGGTAGAGGAGGTTGGTGGGCTTTCTTGTAGACGAACAACGCTTCTTCATTACCAATGGAGAAAGCGTGATTGCACTTCGAACGCAATAGCGTGCTCCGTTTACTTATGGCCGCGCCTGTACCACGAGTCGGGAAAACGGTGTGATTGCTCACAAGTTGCCTAGTTTCCTAATTTTTCAGCGCGTTAGCAATAAAACCTGCAATATTAGATTTCGCCGATGTTTTGTAGGATGACTCCGGAAGGTGGCCTGCAGCTGCCACGTTGGGCTGGTGGCAACTTGCCCAACGGGCTGTGGGCAAGTTGCCAGACGTCTTCATGGCCAACTATGCAAAACACTCTATGGCTGCGGGTGGGCCTCGAACCCTCGGAGGCGCGAACAGATCAGCTTCGCTGGCTACTGACTATTACGTCACTTTTTCTTCTAGCGCGGTATTTATCTGTAAAGGACAAAACAGCGCAACTAAAACGAAGGAGCAGGGACAGAAAAGACGCGTACAAGCACTGGTCGGATGGTCTTTACTACAGTGATGCAATGTTGTATGCATGTGAAGTATGCTCAGCCTTTGCCAAAAGTAACCAGTAATACCCCTGTCAGACTAGCAGATTTAATGTCATTTGAACCGAACGGCATTGGAACCATCGAATGTCATTCGGTCTCTTTCGGTGCTACACGGTAAAAAATAATGTCATTCGAAAATGATGGCAGTGGCGATCAGTGAAAAAAAAATAATGCAATTGAAAGATGTCAGCGCGCATGAAGTTGTTGAAATTGTTGTGTAGTGCTTTAAGAACGGGTGAGAACATTTCTGTGCGATATTATAAGCTTAAAATATAATTTCCGGCCATTCTGCATCACTCTAGCCATCAGAAGCCAAACCAAGTACAAAGTCAACCACATATTTGATAAATGTAATAAATGTTCCCGTGTAGCAGCCGATTAATGACATTATGAGTCAATGTCATTCGATGAGAATGACATTAAATTTGCTAGTCTGACAGGGGTATAACCTTGTGTAGGATGGTTGGTTATTGGTTGTGTGTTCCGGCAGATGACCCAGGCTCTCACTGAGTCTTTGTTCCCTACACCATTGTATCGGCAGCCTTATCTGGGGTCTTTGGACATCAGTGTTCTAAAGCATGTTAGGCGGATGTGCATTCAGGCAGCCGCTAAAACGTTCTTTTTCAAACTACACACAGCGACGCTGCCTGTCAAGACATTTCATAATGACAAGGAGATGTTTGTACCCTGGAATGTGAATTGCCGTCTGTGTAACGTGCCTGAGACAATTGATCATTGCTTCATCCTGTGCCGTGATGCCATGTTCTTTTGGGACATACTACAACGAACTCTTAAGAAGGACATTGAAATTATACCATACACTATTAGATTTCTGTCTGTTGGCAAAAACTCTGTTGTGCCTTATGATCTGTTTGTGTTGATGGGTCTATTCAGTCTTTGGAAAAACCGTATGATGGACAGACATGCCGAGCCACCAAGATCGTCCAAATCTCTGTTTCGTGAACAGTGTGCTTTGGTGTGGAAGAACCTCCAAGCTGGCTGCCGTGCCTAGACGCATGTGTGTGCCTCCCTGAATTTTGATATTTTGATGGGGATGCAGTGTTGAGTTAGGGCTATGGCGGGCTCGTATTAAGCAGCCCGGTAACTTGAGACGCGAAGCAGTTTGATTGAAGTTTTCCCCCTTTTTACGGAAGTTCTTCCGAAAAAATTGGACTTTGTACCGGATTGGTTTCCTCTCCTGATGCGCTGTATATCCTTACCGGCCTTTTAGTTATAATATGTTACTATTATGTTTCTGCCACGTAGCGCCTACCTAGGTGATCTGTAAATAGTTGTTTTTGTGTGTATATACACACACACATATGTATATATATGCTTTGTATACAAAACCATGTTAATAAATACCATGAAAGAAAAAAACAAAGAGTTCCGGCATGGTCTAGTGGTTAGGATACCTGGCCCTCACCCAGGAGGCCCGGGTTCGATTCCCGGTGTCGGAAAGGTATTTTTTTTTTCTTTTTTGCGCCTCTCTTTCTTTTTTGAGTTCCAATGTAACATGATTTCCTTTCGGCACAAGCATACTGCGGTCACCACTGCGGTCAGCGTGGCACAAAGTAACCAGGGGTGTCGATCACTGGAACTTTGTTTTTTTTCGTGACCTATGTAGCTGTAAAGCAGCGACGGTCGTTTTCATAGCGTAGCGCAAACTTAAAAGGGTGGAAATAAATATTGATAGCTATGTACTGTCGACCACTTAACGCGACCTCTTACCAAGCTCTTTCCGGCGAATAAAATGTTTTACAATCAAAAACCATACATCCCATGCAACTGCTGGGTTGTTTGCCCTGGGTGTGTGTTTGCCTTGACCGAAAGTTTACTTCGGCGAATTTTGCGCTCGATATAGTGTGCATGTTATGAACAATATTTATTTTTAATACTGTGAAGCGTCTAATATTTTTGTTAGAAGCGTTCAAAAACCTGACTCACCACTGAGACAACGGAATCGCCGGCTCGCCAGTTTCAGGCGTTTTGGAGTGAGTGAGCGTCCCTTGTAAGCCCTTCTTCTGGCGCGTTTCTGCTGGCATCATGCCGACTAAGTGCATGTCGTCGGAAAGGAATACGAGGAATGCAGAAAGCACCATGTATACCTCCCGGCCACTGCCCTCCACACCCGATCTCCAAAGCTGGTGTCAACCGTCTGGAGCTCAGGCTTTAAGCACAACTTTTTGCTGGGCTAGTTGGTTCATTGTGACATGAGTTCTTTCGCTTTTATGGCTCTTTACACCATGTGACGTTGACTGCATCTGATTATCTTTGCCATTGCCTTCCTATATATTGTACGAGTTTCGCTCAATAAAAATTCAGTTGCCAGTTCAGCGCTCTTTCCTGTCCCTTCTTCGTTTCGCCTTCGGGCTTCTTTCGCGCTGTTTTCACTCATGTCTCAGGTTTTAACATGAATTTCCTTATCTTCTTCAAAAACGATAATGGTGGTGACTGACGCTTCTGCCTCATGCTAACCCCTTTTGTGGGTTGGGCTTTGTCAATAGACCTCTCACGGTATACATCATACATCAGCGCACGTACGTGTTTCTGGCCAGATCGGCAGAGCATGCCACGAACCGAGAGGGTTATAATTGGGAGAAGAAAGGCTTCGAGGCGTCTCTAATCGGGAGAATAAAGAGGACGGGGGACCGCTCGTCACAAGCCAGCTTAGGCTGTTCAGAAGCTGAAGTGGACGGCTTTGCTCATCGAGCAACGCCCTTTTGACGTCACGTTGTTTACACCAGGCAGAAGCCTAACGAGAGGTCTGCTTCGTCTGAAAAGGAATCAACATGTGCGCGTTCATTGCAGGTACAGCTCTGCCCAATGCGCAATAATGCGATCGTACACAGATTGTATCTGCTGCCTTGAAGATTCGCAGGCCGGGCTGAGAATCCTGGAAAGCCGCACGAGCGTTACTGAAAACGTCGAATTTCGTACTGCCTCACACCGTTCACACTTGAGGTCTGTTACAGGAAGCTTAGCATTACCATCCGAGGCGCGTCTCCAAGACCTCAGAGACCTGAACGAATTTTAATTGAACGGTAATATTTTAAAAGGAAGACAACGCGTAATTTTGATCATATGTTCTGCATTATTACTCAGTCGATACAGATACCCTGCGTACCGGCAATCTGCGTGGTAGGCGTATACTGTCGTCTGGGGTCCGGCAAGCACGTCGTTCTGTCCAGCTGTGTGGTTTGAAAAGATTAGAAAAACTTTTCCTCTTGCAGTACACGGGCTTTAAGTGATTCTAGGTAAATACAGTAATGAACGCAGCACATAAGTTTTTGTTCATTTGAACCGGCATGTATTTTACAACGCGCAGTGGCTTGCCCGACCGAGGCGCGCAAAGATGAACCAGCCCACCATCGGCACCGCATTGATGCCATGGTCCCCGAAGAAAAAAAATATTTATTTTGCAACAAATTGTGCTTCTGGCATATTCTTTCGCTGAACAGAGCGCTTAATTCTTTAGAGCTCCCTTTTTAGACATCCAGCTTTATTTATTGATTTACGTCGACAGCACCTGTTTCAAATTCCTATGCACAGGCAGGAGTACCTTTCGATGGGGGAGAAAAATGAGAAAGAAAAGGAGAAGGCAGGCCTTTTTTTTTTATCAAGACAGTAACCATATTTCACGCACAGAATAGCGCATCTCTGCTGTTGGCACGCGCGTGTCCTCTCAAAAAATACGACTTGATAATACAACAATTTTTTTCTACTTGGCTTCCATTTGAATATGCTTCCTTCCTTCGAGATGTCCGAACTTTGCACAAGCTGTAATCGAATACTGCCAAGAAAACAACGCTCACTAGCATTGCGGCGCGATCATCTTCGCTGAGGTTGAGTGAGGAGTTTTTACTAGAGCAAATAAAACACGTTTAAAACTTTTTCTGGGGCGTTTAATCCGATTTAAGATGTGTGTTTTCATATATAACCAGTATTTATTGCGCAAAGTACTGCACGCGCTACTGGTTCCAGCGCTTTGCACGAACCGCAACGAGCAGACGCTCCGAACCTGTCCGGACTCCAGTCTCAAACATGCGTCACTTCCGGCGGGCGGCAATGGTACACTGTAGCAATGGCGCCCGTTTTTCCAATTTTGGTATTGAAAACAGATTTTTGCGTGTCGCATATTAACTGCTTGAAACTGAACGTAATGTTTTGTGGGTAGCATGATACGGGGGTGTACTATGAAAAAAAAAAAACAGCCTTTCTACGGTTTGCAAAATTTCGGCCAAGTAGGCTTTTAACTGCTACAATTGAGTTGTAGTATTTTATTGTAGTAGTTTGGTGATCTCGTTTACTTTTGATAGTCTACAGGGTTTCTGAACGTGATCAGCTTTATTTCGCTTATAGTGACGACTTGACTGCTGCTCACACGTGGCTCTTGTTGTCACATCTGCCGTAGCTCGTTTGAATGACCATTCTGCAAAAATAGGAAACTAGTTGCTTAGTCAGTACCCGTCCGTGAGTCAACACATTGTCGCGAATAGTCGGGAGCACCCTTGACTGCGACGGGGGTTGTTGTGCAACCTGGATTAGTCGTGCAGAGGGCCACTTATGCCACCCTTCAAGCTCTAAACCTCTGTATGATAAAGATAACCCTTGTCATCATCTTTCAAGACCTTTTGTTCATTATGGAGGCTGTAAAAACTCGACAAGCATACCATGCAAACACTGCAGATAGTTGGGCGAGTTAGTAATATATGTTGAACTTAGGAAAGCGCTAATAAAAGACAGGGACAAGAAGAAGAAGCACCCGTCCAATTCCTCTTCTTTCATCTCCCCAAGATAGCACTCTAGACGGCGACTAATAATACTGCTATCAACTTTGTGTGCAGATCACGCGGTCTAGAGACTTTTGTCCCCGACTGTACCTGACATCCAATGTGTCGGCATCTTCGTTCGAGGGTTTGACAATTAAGTAACCTCTTCATGTGTTTTGGCTTGTCCGGAGGTCTAGTTTCATTTAACGCCACCTTTTTACTATATACCACTGTCAAAATTATCATCTTGATAATTTTGCACATCGATGTAATAAAAATGGCTGAGGCTTAGCTAAGGTTAAGCCTAGTCAGATGCGAAGCATATTGATGGCTAGGCTTGGTAATACCGCTGCTGTAGAGTCACGTGGTCAGCTGCAGCGCCTCTGATGTGGAGCCTCCACCGCCGCGGCCGACCGCGCGAGCCGGCAGCCCATCTCTCCTCTGCTGTGACGTCATGTTGTCACGTGGTGTCACGTGGTCACGCTAAAGGTCAATGGTAGCTCCACCGCCGCGCTCGACGGGCTGTAGTGTAGCTCTAGTAATATGTTTCGCATAAAAACGCACCCTGAAAAACGCTTCACTGGCCTTAAAGGCGGCAGCATGTTACGAACATACTGGCAACGCAGCCTTGTCGGTGTCTTTTCATGATATATGACGTGACACATCAACCGAGGGATAAGGAGCAACGGTGGCCATAGCTGGCACCCAAGGAGCGGCTCGGGAGGGAGCAGCCCGCGAGTAATCAGGTTGGGGGAGGGCAGGCGGTGAAGGTGTGAAGGGGGGGGGGGGTTGCGCCCCCCCCCCACCCTCCCCCCCTGCGGACCGCCACTGCACCAGAGACCCGGGCAGCCTCGTGTTTCAACACGATGGCTAGGCGGGCGAGTTGGTGATACATCTTCAAAAATAACAGCGCGAAAAACGGGGACGAAGGGAAGAAAAACACAGGACGAGCGCTGACTCTCAAATAAAGTTCAATCGCAGGAAACAGCCAAAAATATAAGGGAACGTATAACATCCCAACAACAAGACCACAAGGTACGTGCTACTACGATAGGCAATCGCACTGTTAAGCAGGAACAGGGACGGTTTGCTGACGCACAATCTAGGTTTTTTTCTCATTTGATAGTCTTCGACGATTTCCCTGGTCAGTTGGTCGGGGTGCCTACACAATATGTCACTATAGTGTAAGGAAGGAAAACAGGATTGCCACTCTCGGCAATCATCAACTAAATTCGTGGAGCGGGTAGAATCTAATGAGTTAAGATGTTCTCTGAGTCGTGTGTTAATACACCGTCCCGTTTGACCTTTGTAAATTTGACCACAGGACATAGGTATTTTATATAGTACGCCCTCAGAGCACGGCAAAAATTTCTTATGATGCTTAATGCCACAAGACGGTACAGATTTTTTAGGGTTGCTAGATTTATTTTCTACAATTTAACAATTTTTTTTAGCTTATTTACCCTTCTCTGCGCTGGCAGCGCTCAGCAATTGAGCAGGTTAGGGGGCCTCGATGTAGAGCTGCACTAAAGCATCCTCAACACGTTTCATTGGGTCAGCGGTGGTGGAGAGAGAGGGATTGTATTTGTAATTGCAGCACACCACCACTACGGCGCTGATGACTTTGTCTGGGCCACCAGCATCAGCCGGTTCTCGAGCATGTTGGAGGCAAGCCGAGCGTTCCACGTGAGGTGACAGGGACAGGAAGAGTTGGTGGACTGGAAGACTACGGCAGTCAGCTGGGCCAGGGGGTAGGATCTGAAGACGTAGTAATGAAGGCGGGACGGGGTTATAAGAGCGTGTTGGAGGGTATTTTTCTGAGCACTCGGGCCATTATACAGTCCTCCTGGCCTCGGTCGGTGGTCTCCATTTTCGATATACATTGGAGAGTCCAGGCAGGACTCCTCGATGTATAAGAGAGGCGGGGCCCGTGATGTGGACACTGCAGCCACTGCTGGAAGCCGTCGCTGGGCGAGAAGCGCTCCGACCCTCGCCAGATAAGGCAAGCGCCGCTTCATCAAATTGGTCGCTCTTGTTGCTCGTCACAAAACGCTCAATTTGCAGACAAAGCTTCAGCTCCCTATGCATACACGCCAGAAAACACATCCGTCTCGTGCTTTAGTATATACAGGATGTTTTACACAAGGCTTTACACAATTTTTAAAAACGGGCTTCTTGAGTTAGAAGAGCGCTTTTTTCGGCATAGCATTGTCACCGGTGTAGCGCATCAAAATACAGCTTAGACGTGTTAACTAGTAGGCTGGTTGACTAATATTGAATGGCTAACTTTTAACTATTAACGTCAGGCTTTGTAATTATTGAGAGGCGTGTATCCCACCGTAAGTAATATCTATATCAGTTTATGGAATTTCGAAAACGCGGTTACCCTCGGCGCTGTGGTCCAACACATTTTGGCTATTTCGACAGGTTAAATGCACTGTAGAGGTTGCTTTGCCTGCAAGCTTCTCGAAAGCTCATGCATTTGGACGCGATGTAGCCAGAATTTGTTGGGCCACGGCGCAGAAGGAAACCCCGTTTTCAAAAATTTTCAAAACTTTAAGGTGGGCTACATGCCTCTCAATAATTGAGGAGGCTATAACAGCAGCAGTTAACAAGTTGACTATCCAATATTAGTTAAACATCCTGATAGTTAGCACTTCTTAGCTGTAGTCTGATGCACTACACCGCTGATAATGCTATGCCGACAAAAGCGCTCATGTAACTACAAAAGCCTATTTTTAAAAATTGTATGAAGTCTTAGGTGTAACACCCTGAATAAGGATGCGCTTTTCCCAATCCAGCAGTTGCGAGTCGTATTGCGAGCTGCCGTTGCGGTGGTGATGTGCAACCACATGACAGTTTTTCCGCTTCACCTTGTAGAAGATCTTACATTAGCTGTTCAATCAGCATATGTAGTTTTCCAGCTAATGTGAGCCATGCGGCAAAACTGAAACATCATAGCTAGTAGTCGCTATACAGACCAAACTGGAGTATGTTGTGCTTCTTCCTTTTCTAAATAATTAGACAAAATGAATTGATCAACTTTTAAAGCCCTCAAACTAGGCGAAAAGTTTCAGCTAGTAAGTTTTTCAGGCATAGTTAAGTTTCTCCTCCGCCGCCGCGGTGGCTCAGCGGTTATAGCACTCGGCTGCTGACCCGAAAGACGCGGGTTCGATGCTGGCCGCGGCGGTCGTATTTCTTTGGAGGCGAAATTCTAGAGGCCCGTGTACTGTGCGATGTCAGTGCACGTTAAAGAACCCCAGGTTGTCGAAATTTCCGTAGTCCTTCACTACGGCTTCCCTCATAGCCTGAGTCGCTTTGGGACGTTAAACTCCATAAATCAACCAACCAACCAAGTTTCGCCTACGGATTGTCGTCGTCTTTGATCGTACGTGGTTTGCAGCTCGAAGGGTACTTCGCGCCTTCGTCCACTCGTCCTGCGACACGTTGCCGGTTGGGGCAGCAACTCCAAACATCTCCAGAAGCAAAACTAGTTCATTCAAGACGGGACCAAATACAAGAACTTAGAGAAAAAGGCGATGTAAAAAAAAGGCTTTATAAAAGAAGGGCTGTAGAAAAGCGGCCAGAGTGAGACTCGGCGCGCTCCCCCCCCCACCCCCACCCCCCCCGCTCTTTGTTTGCAGCGGGTTTTAATACCTTCGATAATTGGGTGGAGCTTTATTAAATCTGCTCTCGCCCAATTTCAACCAATGCTGCTGCGATGACACTCTACATACAAGTGGGCGGAGCCCAGTGCTCGCCAGAGCCCGACTCGGCGGACCGCGCACTTTTCCTGGAATATGCACTCTCACGAGGCGCCACTAAAGTCCCCCGCTTATTCGTTTCAGAAGTCGCCCACCCCACTGACCCCTACCCCTTGAGAGCTAATCTCTTTTCAATGGGAAACGGTCGTCAGCCCCTTGGTCCCCGTTTCCCGCGGCCTTGAACAGCGTCCGACGCGCGCGACGTGCTGTCATCATTGTCAACCCCTCCCGACTTCAGACGACACGGTAGGGGGGAAATTAGCTGCTGGCGCCGTAGGCTTCTAGCTTAACAGGCATTAAAAGGAGCCTTGAGCGGAGCATGCAGGAAGTGAATGGATTGCCTTAGTCTGAAAGTATCTCCCACGCGCTCATGGAAGCCCACGAAGCCTCCGAAGTGAAGTTGGAGGCTATAACTCACGATGAGACATTCATCCTTCAGCCTTCACAGCAGGTAAGCTGTCCTAAGTGCCCTCCGTATTTTTTTTAGAGACTTGATGCCGCTTATCTGTTGTAAAACCCCCCTTCGCCTTCACTGATTCTTTCAGAGAGTGCAGACGACGAAGGAGCGAGGCTGATGGTGTACCGTGTAGGTGTACTGTGGGAATGCCAGCGTGATAGCCGACACTCGACAGGAGGTCGCTCGCCGCGTCGCTTCTTTTTTGTTTGTGCATGCATCCGGCCTATCCGACACCACGAACTCTCGTTCCCGGGCGAGGCGCCCTGGTAGCCTCGCTCCCATGCGCAGTCCGTGAGAAGCCCGCCAACAAACGGGCTGGTGTGACGTCACACGTGTCTCGGCCCGTCCTCACCTTTCGACGGCATGCATCGAAACAGACGGAATGGCTGATACGTCCTACACCCATAGCACCTGCGCCTGCTCTCCCGTGACTGGTCGAAAATTACGGGGGTTGTACCAACTGGTGCAGGACGACGAACACAAGTTCAATATGATATGTTCGACAACCCAGAAGCGCAACAAATACAAAGAAAATAAACATTCGGGAGTGAATTTTTAGAACGCAGTGGGGCCGGTAAAAAACGGTATCCGACAAGTAGCAGGCCTCTTCAACTGGCTGCCCTATAGCTGGCTGCCCCAGTTCCGTGAAATGTGGAGGCGGTGCCGCGAGAGTGCGCCGCCAGTTCAAGTTGCGCTTAAAGGGACTATGCAATAAATTAATTGAGGATACGTAAAGCAGACGGGAGATAGGCATTCCATCACTCGCCCCCCCCCCCCCCCCCCCCAGCGCAAGAATTTTTGAGCTAGCATCAATAACAACGAAGTTGTTGTTGTAGCCTTTGAAAGAATGGCACATACCCACACTGGGGGTTCGGCCAAGAATCGGGAGGTAAAGGTTGCTGTTCACCTGTACATAGTAAGGCATGGGAGAGCAACACCGGGGGAGTCTACCACAAGGAGGGCAGGGGGCACACGTTCGGTTTGCGACTTCCGGTTGTCGCAACGAGCGACAAAGCACCCCAGCAGCAGCGTCGGCCAGGGGGTATACCATCGGAAGACGTAGAGGCGAAGGCGGGACGGGGTTAGGAGGGTGTGCGAGCTCTGAGCACTCGGGCCATTATGCAGTCCTCCTGGCCTCGGTCGGTGGTCTACATTTTCTATATACACAGGAGAGGCCAGGCAGGATTCCTCGATGTGTAAGAGAGGCGGGGCCCGTGATGCGGACACTGCAGCCACAGCCTGAAGCCGTCGCTGGGCGAGAAGCGCTCCGGCCCTCGACAACTAAGCGCCGCTTGAGCAAATTGGTCGCTCTTGTTACTCGTCACAAAACAAGTGTTCATGCTTAATTTGCAGACAAAGATTCAGCTCCCTATGCGTACACGCCAGAAAACACATTCGTCGCGTGCTTTAGTATATACAGGGTGTTTAACCTAAGACTTTATACAATTTTTAAAATAGGCTTCTTGAGTTAGAAGAGCGCTTTTTTCGGCATAGCACTGTTAGTGCTATCATCAGAATACAGCCAAGACGGGGTAACTAGCACTCTCGTTAACTAATATTGAATAGATCACTTTTTAACTGTTAATGTTAGGCTTTGTAATTATTGAGAGGCGTGTAGCCCTCCGTAAGTAATATCCATATCAGCTTTTATAATTTCGAAAACGCGGTTACCCTCGGCGCTGTGGTCCAACAAATTTTGGCTGTTTTGACGGGTTAAGTGCACTGGAGAGGTTGCTTTGACTGAAAGCTCCTCGAAAGCGCATGTATTTTAGAGCGATGTAACCAGAATTTGTTGGGCCACAGCGCAGAGGGTAACCCGGTTTCAAAAATTAAAAGAAACTGATATGGATATTACTTAAGGTGGGCTACACGCCTCTCAATAAACGAGACTAATAGCAATAGTTAGCAAATTAACTATCCAATATTACTTAAACATCCTGATAGTTAGCACGTCATAGCTGTAGTCTGGTGCACTACACACATTAGCCGACAAAAGACCAGCTAATGTGAGCCATGCGGCGAAACTGAAACATCATAGCTAGTAGTCGCTATTTACAGACCAAATTGGAGTATGTTATGCTTATTCCCTTTCGAAATAATTAGTCAAAATGAATTAATCGACTTTTAAAGCCCTGCAACTAGGTGAGAAGTTCCAGTTAGAAAGTTTTTGAGGCATTAAAAGGAGCCTTGAGCGGAGCATGCAGGAAGTGAATAGATTGCGTTAGTCAAAGTTTCTCTCATGCGCTCATGGCAGCCCACGAAACCTGCGAAGAGAAGTTGTACGTAGGCTATATCTCATGCTTTCGCCTTCACAGCATGTCAGCAGTCCTAAGTGCCCTCCGTAATTTTTTTTTTTAGAGACTTGATGTAGCTTATTCGTTGTAAAACCCTCGTTCGCCATCACTGCACCTTTCTTACGTCGCTTTCAGCGAGTGCAGACGGCGACGGAGTCAGGCTGATGGTGTACCGTGTAGGTGTACTGTCGGAACGCCAGCGTGATAGCCGACACTCGCCAGGAGCTCGCGCGCCGCGTCGCTTCTTTTTTGTTTGTGCATGCATCCGGCCTATCCGACACCACGAACTCTCGTTCCCGGGCGAGGCGCCCTGGTAGCCTCGCTCCCATGCGCAGTCCGTGAGAAGCCCGCCAACACACGGGCTGGTGTGACGTCACACGCGTCTCGTCCCGTCCTCACCTTTCGACGGCATGCATCCAAACAGAGGGAATGGCTGATCCGTCCTGCACCCATAGCACCCGCGCCTGCGATCGAAAAGTATGGGGGGTTGTACCAACTTGTGCAGGACGACGAACACAAGTTCAATCATGAAATGTTCGGCAACCCAGAAGCACAACAAATGCAAAGAAAATAAACATGCGTGAGTAAATTTTTAGAACGCACTGGGGCCGGTAAAAAAACGGTATCTGACAAATAGTAGGTCTCTTCAACATGGCTGCCCTAGCTGGCTGCACCAGTTCCGTGAAATATCGAGGCGGCGCGCCGCGAGAGTGCGCCGCCAGTTCAAGTTGCGCTTAAAGATGTCTGCTTCTTTCGCGAAAAAACTGTCAGCATTTCAAATGGTCCTTGCACCGAATTAAGGACGGTCATCGCCAAGTTCATGCACTTTCACATACCATGAGTAACTTTCACATACCACGGGTCGGGAAAACGGTGTGAATTGCTCACAAGTTGCCTAGTTTACTGATTTTTCAGTGCGTTAGCGATAAAACCTCCCATTTCAGATTTCGCCGATGTTTTGTAGGATGACTCCGGAAGGTGGCCTGCAGCTGCCACGTTGGGCTGGTGGCACTTGCCCAATGGGCTGTGGGCAAGTTGCCAGACGTCTTCTTGGCCAACTATGCAAAACACTCTATGGCTGCGGGTGGGCCTCGAACGCTCGGCAGCGCGAGCAGATCAGCTTCGCTGGCTACTGACTGTTACGTCACTTCTTTTCTCACACAGCTTCCACCCTCGCCGTTCGATGACGTTCTACGTCACATCAGCGGTAACTCAGGACGTGCCACGTCCGCCGCTTAAGAACGTGGGTGGCGCTGGTGAACACTCCAAAGGTTAGGTTATTTGTAAAACATAAATACCCCCGAAAGCAGAAGGTTTGACAGCCGTCGCCGTAGCTCAGCGGTAGAGCCCCGGACGCGTAATTCGGAGGTCGTGGGTTCGGATCCCACCGGCGGCATGTGGTTGTTTTTTCTTCTGCTTTTCTAATCAATTAGCTTTAAGCGAGAACATATTCAGCAATATTCTAAATTGATCAACACCACAAAAATAAATAAATTAATTAAATATCCCCTGTGCCCCTTGTTTTATGTGGCTGTTGGCTTCTGTCATTAAATTTGCTAATCCGACAGGGGTATAACCTTATGTAGGATGGTTGGTACATGGAGTCAGTACTCCGACATGGTCTAGTGGTTAGGATACCTGGCTCTCACCCAGGAGGCCCGGGTTCGATTCCCGGTGTCGGAAAGATATTCTTTTTCTCTTTTGCGTCTCTTTCTTTTTTATGTTGTAATGTAATATGATTTCCTTTTGGGACAAGCATACTGTGGTCACTATTGCGCTCAACGTGGCACAAAGTAACCAGGGGTGTTGATCACTGGAACTTTTTTTTTCGTGACCGATGTAGCTTTAACGCAGCGACAGACGTTTTCATAGCGTAGCGCGAACTTCAAAGGGTGGAAAGAAATATTGATAGCTATCTACTCTCGACCACCTAACGCGACCTCTTACCAAGCTCCTTCCGGCGAATAAAATGTTTTACAATAAAAAACCATACATCCCATGCAACTGCTGGGTTGTTTGCCCTGGGTGTGTGTTTGCCATTCCTGTTCCAGTAGCTGCACAGGGCATTAAGGCCTACTTGACCGAAAGTTTACTTCGGCGAATTTTGCGCTCAATATAGTGTGCATGTTATGAACAATATTTATGTTTAATATTAGGGCTGTGAAGCGTGTAATATTTTAGTTAGAAGCGTTCAGAAACCTCTGTAGCAGACGGCGCAGTCCCCTGGCAGTGTGTTGGACAACTAATAAACCTGACCGGAAATGACGCACTATTGAGACACCGGAATCGCCGGCTGGCCAGTTTCAGGCGTTCTGGAGTAAGTGAGTGCCCCTTGTAAGCCCTTCTTCTGGCGCGTTTCTGGTTGGTTGGTTTATGGAGTTTAACGTCCCAAAGCAACTAATGCTATGCGAGACGCCTTAGTGGAGGGCTCCGGAAATTTCAACCACCTGGGGTTCTTTAACGTGCACTGACATCGCACAGTACACGGGCCTCTAGAATTTCTCCTCCAAAGAAATTCAACCGCCGCGGCCGGGATCGAAACCGCGTCTTTGGCGCGTTTCTGGCTGTTTTCACTGCGAAGCTCATGGCCTCCGAGAAAAATTAACTGCTGGCATCATGCCGACTAAGTGCATGGCCGCAGAAAGGAATACGAGGAATGCGGAAAGCACCATGCATTCCTCTCGGCCACTGCCCTTCACACTCGATCTCAAAAGCTGGTGTCAGCTGACTGGAGCTTAGGTTTTAACGTGAATTCTCCTATCTTCTTCAAAAAAGATAATGATGGGTGACTGACGCTTCTGCCTCGCTTTAACCCCTTTTGTGGGTTGGGCTTTGTCAATAGACCTCTCAAAGACCTGACAAAGCCTGTCAATAGATACGTGTTTCTGGCCCAATCGGCAAAGCATGCCCCGAACCTAGAGGGTTATAACTGGGAGAAGAAAGGCTTCGAGGCGGCTCTAATCGGGAGAATAAAGAGGACGGGGGCTCGTCACAAGCTAGCTTAGCCTGCTCAGAAGCTAAAGTGGACGGCTTTGCTCATCGAGCAACGCCCTTTTGACGTCACGTTGTTTATACCAGGCAGAAGTCTAAGGAGAGGTCTGCTTCGTCTGAAAAGGAATCGACATGCACGCGTTTATTGCAGGTACAGCTCTGCCCAATGCTCAATAATGCGGTCGTGCACCGATTGTATCTGCTGCCTCGAAGATTTGCAGGCCGGGCTGAAAATCCTGGAAAGCTGCACGAGCGTTACTGAAAACGTCGAATTTCTTACTGCCTCACACCGTTCACACTTGAGGTCTATTACAGGAAGCTTAGCATTGCCTTGCGAGGCGCGTCTCCAAGACCTCAGAGACCTGAACGAATGTTAATTGAACGGTAATATTTTAAAAGGAAGACAACGCGTAATTTTGATCATATGTTCTGCATTATTACTCAGTCGATACAGATACTCTGCGTACCGGCAATCTGCGTGGTAGGCATATACGGTCGACTGGGGTCCGGTAAGCCTGTCCAGCTGTGTGGTTTGAAAAGATTAGAAAAACTTTTCCTCTTGCAGTACACGGGCTTTAAGTGATTCTAGGTAAATACAGTAATGAACGCAGAGCATAAGTTTTTGTTCATTTGAACCGGCATGTATTTTACAACGCGCAGTGGCTTGCCCGACCGAGGCGCGCAAAGATGAACCAGCCCACCATCGGCACCGCATTGATGCCATGGTCCCCGAAGAAAAAAATATTTATTTTGCAACAAATTGTGCTTCTGGCATATTCTTTCGCTGAACACAGCGCTTAATTCTTTAGAGCTCCATTTTTAGACATCCAGCTTTATTTATTGATTTACGTCGACAGCACCTGTTTCAAATTCCTATGCACAGGCAGGAGTACCTTTCGATGGGGGAGAAAAATGAGAAAGAAAAGGAGAAGGCAGGCCTTTTTTTTTATCAAGACAGTAACCATATTTCACGCACAGAATAGCGCATCTCTGCTGTTGGCACGCGCGTGTCCTCTCAAAAAAGACGACTTGATAATACAACAATTTTTTTCTATTTGGCTTCCATTTGAATATGCTTCCTTCCTTCGAGATGTCCGAACTTTGCACAAGCTGTAATCGAATACTGCCAAGAAAACAACGCTCACTAGCATTGCGGCGCGATCATCTTCGCTGAGGTTGAGTGAGGAGTTTTTACTAGAGCAAATAAAACACGTTTAAAACTTTTTCTGGGGCGTTTAATCCGATTTAAGATGTGTGTTTTCATATATAACCAGTATTTATTGCGCAAAGTACTGCACGCGCTACTGGTTCCAGCGCTTTGCACGAACCGCAACGAGCAGACGCTCCGAACCTGTCCGGACTCCAGTCTCAAACATGCGTCACTTCCGGCGGGCGGCAATGGTACACTGTAGCAATGGCGCCCGTTTTTCCAATTTTGGTATTGAAAACTGATTTTTGCGTGTCGCATATTAACTGCTTGAAACTGAACGTAATGTTTTGTGGGTAGCATGATACGGGGGTGTACTATGAAAAAAAAAAAAACAGCCTTTCTACGGTTTGCAAAATTTCGGCCAAGTAGGCTTTTAAGTGCTACAATTGAGTTGTAGTATTTTATTGTAGTAGTTTGGTGATCTCGTTTACTTTTGATAGTCTACATGGTTTCTGAACGTGATCAGCTTTATTTCGCTTATAGTGACGACTTGACTGCTGCTCACACGTGGCTCTTGTTGTCACATCTGCCGTAGTTCGTTTGAATGACCATTCTGCAAAAATAGGAAACTAGTTGCTTAGTCAGTACCCGTCCGTGAGTCAACACATTGTCGCGAATAGTCGGGAGCACCCTTGACTGCGACGGCGGTTGTTGTGCAACCCGGATTAGTCGTACAGAGGACCACTTATGCCACCCTTCAAGCTCTAAACCTCTTGTAATCATCTTTCATAACTCCTTTTGATCATTATGGAAGCTGTACAAGCTCTACTGTACGACTGACAAGCATCATGCAGCCTGGTTATTTATGGCAAAGACTGTACAGAGGGCAAAACACATGCCTAGAACAACCAAACTGTGTATTCCGCCGCTCCCAAAGCCGCTGGTACAAAGAAGGCAAAAATTGACGAATAAATTCTATGAGTTTAACTGCATATGTTTACATCCAGACGCGTGATCAGCCCGAAACAGGCTCAGAACGTGTTCTAGACATGCGTATTGCCCTCTGTACAAACATGAGGAAAACAGTGGCAAATCAGCACGATGCATAACAGGACACCCCTATAGACCAGATTCCTTTACCCTCACACGCAGGCTGCTGGCGCGCCCCTACTCTCGACACCAGTCGCCATCTATCGGCGCGTGCGGCCCGATGGACTGCGGATCGCGCCGGCGCCGCGCGTAGAATGCATGTTTACGTGTTTGCTTCTGTCGTTGTAGTGCTTCATCATAACGTATGAGGGTGTGTGTTGTGCGTCACTATACTCGCATTTTCTCTCTACCAGACAGTACTGCGGTTATCTTGCGCGCAATTAGTCGTTAATGTGACATCTCCGAGTTTTTTTCCGTTCATTTGGATGTAAGTGCGGCGAGGCAGTGCGCGTCTGTCTCGTTGTTTGTGCCCACCGTGATGATATTGATATTGATGATTAGCGCTCGTGTCCTGTCTTCACCTTTTCTGTGTCTCGTTTTTCGCGCTACGTTTTTCAATGATGATATTCTGCTGGCTCAGGATTCTAAACGCTGGCACCGCAGCGGCGACGTTGCTCCACCGAGCCGCTGGTGCGGCGGCGCTGCTCAGGGAAATTCTGGAATAGTATTGCAAACAGCAACGATTTTTCCCGCGGAGTAGTCGGCCAGGTAGCGTACGGACTGGAAACCGGCACTTCTAAGCAGATTTCTGGGCTGGCGTGTCGTTTGCTGCCTTCTTTTATGTGCGCTATCATCTATGATAATTTTAGGCACAGGAATGTGGGTTTATTGATTTGATTCAGTGGTGTAGTAACTGGATAGGCGAGCTGCAGACTGAAGGTTTTCCCGACGAAGCGCGTGTTTTCGATCACCTCCTTGCGCTGCTTGCTCTAGTTCCCATTAAACACATTTCATGCACAGGATTGTAAGCACGACCGCTAGCGATTTCAGTTGCTCTTTCCGCACGCATGTCATAGGGATCAAGGGGGGGGGGGGGGGGTAAAGGGTTTACCGTAGTGTCTTTCTGCTTTTGCTATCTACCTTAATCATAGGAAAATATGCGCGGTTTTAATGCATTCATTCACACTTAGCCAAACGCCTACGCAACGCTGTCACACGCGGCGAGAGCTGCCGAATAAAATGAACGCGACTTCGGACCTCAGAATTCGTGAAAGCTGGATTCGCTGCTAATATCTATTCAAGCTTTGATAATTGGAGCAAAATTACGTTTTTATGCACCAGGTTGCATAAACCATGACAAATTTAGTTTTTTGTTGGCGCTGCGACTCAGTTAAGCTCACAGCGGTAATTTGTTGATAAACTGGTGCACCACGCATGCGACAAGAAAGCCCTGTTTGTGGGTGGTACTTTGTGGCCGAAGGATTAAGAGTGCATGGGAATTGGAACTGCATGCTAGCCGCACACCTATAGTATAATACTTGATATTGAACAAAAAGTTTTTTTTTTCAGTGGAGCACCAAGACGGTAGCGATATAAGCACGAGCGCGTTCTAAGCGTCAGCACAATTCACGTGAATGTCATACTAAATGTCATTAAAACGCATCAATTTGCTCCCTTTGATAACGTGAATACTTCCTGCAACACAGCCACGCTGCGGAAGTATGCTCGGCAATGTTTTTTTAGCGCCCGAAGCGCGGCTATATGCAGGCGCGGCCGCGGAGCTGCCGCAGCCCCGCAGTCCCCAAAGAAACGCGCGCACCGCGGCGCACCAGTCGGCGGAAAATGGCCGCGCCCAGGAGCGGCTCTGGATTCTGGTCTATAGTCGGATACTGCTTAAGAACGAAGCGGCTTTTCCCGGTCAAAGAACCCGGAGGGCGTATTCAGAGGAAGGTGATCCTCGTTGCGATTGGCCAACCGAGAATAGACGTCACTGCTCTACTCTACGTCACTCTGTGGGGACTTTTGGGGAACACTGCGCTTCAACCGACAGGGAAAATCTCAACTCTTCTTGAAAATCCTTGCTCAATATCCCAAGGTATCCCAAGGTGCATTTCTTGCTCGCTTGTTTTTTTTTATTTTTTTGCCTTGAGCATGGAGACGGACACGTGCGATGGCGTTGCTTCAGCGGTTTGCGACAAGGCGTTCTTCAATACTAGTAATTTAAAAACACCCATCAAGGATATTCATGGGGAAGGACGCGGTTGTTGCTGCGACGCGTCTTTTCTTTTTCTCTTTCCTCTGATCTCTCTATCTGCACGCGGCAGCGGTGGTGGCTCGGCTCCAGCCAGTAGGCAGGCCCATGCATCCTTCTCCCAGTCACAACAGCATGTAGTAAGGCACGGCCGTTCTTGTGCGACTTACGTCTGAAGCATTTTGTCGCCCTTCGTGACCTGCGACGGCACCACGACTTCGAGGAAGAGGTGGAGAATCTAGTCTTCGACTCTAATAAAGGTAAGAAACGAAGTCTGCATGCACGCACGCTGTGATTAAAGCAATAAAGGGCCAAAGCGGGATGCAGTCGCGCGCTTAGATTACCGATTGAAAAGTTGCAGTTTATTGACTTTTCGAGTGCGCGCATTTTAAGTTTGTAAACACAGAGCGCGTTCTTTTTTTTTTTATTTACGGGCTTACACTCACCTGGGGAAACTTGCACGTGGTTTTGTGCACAAAAACTTGGCGATGACATGCACGTTTTTTAAATGAACCATGAAGATTTCAATGGGCTTGGTCTAGTGCGACAGATCTGCAGAGGTAGCCTTTGCGGGCATTCGAGTGAAATGTGAAACGTAACGTACTATAACCTTTGAAAGCCATGACTTGTCATAGTCATTTTGCACTTATTTGTAATGTAAGGTGTATAGTTTGTACAAAGTTTAGGTAGTCATAGCTTTGACTCCTAATCATTCTGAAGTGTAGCATGACTCAGCACTTTACTAGTAACATAAGGTGTGCAGAGTTTGTACAAAGTTGCGTAGTCATGCCTTGCACTCATGACTCGTCATTCTGCAACATAGCATGACTGTGCACTTTAATGCTTTGGCATTCTCGCTGGTAAGCAGTCTTATGTGTGTCTGCAGAATTTTTTTTTGGTGTCCTAGCTCCTCCATAAGCAAAGTGACAAGCAGTGCACTCTCTTTCATATTTAAAGTGGCCACTGCAGGAAAACTGGTCCTTGCAGCAGACTCGCTGCTACAGGCCTTGCTTATGCTTTGTTGCAGGCATCTGCAATGTCTCGACAGGACACACAACATTGTCGCGGCATGCACTGGCTTAGCAGCGCTGAAGCCATGGCAATCGCAACATGCAGAAGTGTGTAGGAAGAATGCCCAGCATTGTTCTGCCTTTAGAAGTCAACAGCGCTGACCTGAATTTGTGGTCAAAGGACAGGGCCATGTAAAAGGTTGCTGTGCAGGAATGAGTTTTTGCAGGGTGTAGTAAAATTGAAATACTTCCATGTAACAGTCCGTGTAATAACTTAACCTGAACTTAATAATTTTCTCCAAAAATTGTTCCCCATGCGCTATAGCAGGAAAAAACAGTAAGCGAATGACTGATAAATTTTTAACAATAAAAAAGCTGGGAAATGCAGTTTTGCACTGCAGGCAAAAGGCTAAAAATTTGAAGCTAAATCTGTGATTGTCATGCGCACTTGGCAGAGGCAGAGCGCCAGTAGTAGTGCGAGAGTACTGCATATGTGCCCACTCCATAGCACATGCATTTTTCATTAGTGTATGTAAAAAGTACAAACTTTAATTTGGCCTTGCTTTTCAAAAAATGAAAGTAGTGTGATACACAAAAAATTGACAGAGAAGTTTTGCCGAAATTTTATAAACGTGCAAAAGCAGAATTTCATGAACATTGCCTTGTCTTGTTACTTTACTGTTGGCTTTCTAAGGATGCCTTATGCCGTTATTCATGTGCTATCATTGTGTACACGTTTTTATCAAAATGGAGCCCACCTTTGTTCACGCCTCAATTTTTAAAAATTTCTTTTTAGTCATGAGAGGTCATGGACTTAACATCATATGTTGGCATCGTGTCATAACTATGTTGCAATGCTGCTGTGAGGCTGTGGTTGCTATGTCGCCGTTGCTATGCTCTTGGCACAAACCCACATACACATCGCAGGATCTTGCTCGGGGTTTACCGTTCGGAATTGTGCTTTCACACTAATAATTAACTAATACTATGTGGAGTGCTTAGTTATGTTTACAATCTTTCTGTTTCAGGATTTCGCGCCTGGAAAGACGGAGAAGAAAGCAAAACTTGCTGCCGTTTTATAGCTTCTACAGGAAAGAAGGAATGTGCACCAAGGGTTTTTAAACGCTACCTGCACTGCCACCATTCCGGCTCATACGAAGAGCTTCCTATAGAACAGCGCCAAAGGCAGGAAAAGGGGCAAGGAAGCTGCAAAATCAGCAAACACTGCTTTGCTACTCTAGAGGTCATGGAGAAAGAGGGCAAGGTATATGTAGTGTTTCAAAAGAAACACTACGGACACTTCAATGAGGCCTGCCACCAAAGGCTGTCCCAGGATGATGCCAGAGGGCTTGCAGGTTAGCCACTCCTCTTGTACAAAGCATTTGTGCATGCTGTGTTGACTGTACCGGAATGTGAAAACGTTTAGAAGCTACACTCCACCAACCTTTCATAAATGGGAGACGAAAGTGCAATAGAAATGTATTTTAGGGGGAAGATATTGCTCATTAACTCGAGTGATCATTTCAATGATTTTTATTCTTCTGCGATGCATCTATGGCACGAAAGAGGTGGGACAACACGAAAATGCCTATTGTAAAGTGGGAGAAGGCATGTCCCACAAAACGAGGGGGCTGAAGAAGTTATAGTAGGGCACAGCTTAAGAACCCAGTGGCCAATGCCCCTCAAAGGAAGCCTGCCATCCAATGGCGTCGACCGATTCTCATGATGTCATGGTTAATCCTAGGGGGTAGCACTGCAGGAGGGTGGCAGATGAAAGGGGATTAGTTATGGCTTTAATTGGGTTAACTGATGAAAATCAGCTGACGCCATTGACTGAGGGGGTCTTCTTTAAGGGCCATCTGCCACTTCGTTCTCGAGTTGTATCTGACTGTAGTGCAATTCACTTGAGCCTACTTGGTCGCATCGAAGGGTGAAAAACAATTGATCCACGGCACATTGCATGCACAGCACAGTCTGTACGAACTTCATGCCGTTTAGTTTAGAGATGCTTTGTGGAAGGGGTCCAGTCTTTCGAACTGAACATAATTAGGAATGTCGTCTAGCACTGAACTACTCCAATGTCTGTTCTTTTGTTTTTCTGCTGGTTTCATTGACTATCCTAGGTCTGTCGCTCAATCGGCTGACGTTGAACTTCATCCGTAAGAAGTCGGCTTGAGCTCTATGAAATGTGTCTTGAATGACTGACAGTTGCACTCGATGCTAGCCTCTTTTTTTGGCTGCCTGTCAAAAGCGTAGGCATTTTGTTGCTGATCAAAGCAACGCCACCAGTCTAATGGTTGTATAAGGGCCATGTTTTTTCTCATAAGACAGATCGTCTGCAGTGAACTTTCATTAATTAGAATTATTTGGCTGTTTTGGCACTTCATCAGTAACGCTCGCAGGAACGGCTGTGGTTTGAGTGTTCAGCTACTAAGCTGGAGCACCCGGGTTAGAACCCGGCTGCGGCAGCTGAGTTTCGATGGAGGCAAGAGGTGCCCACGTGCTGCGCAGTGTCAGTGCCCAAAGATCCCCAGGCGGTCGAAATTATTACGGAGCCCTCCACTACAGCACCTTTCTCTCTTTCTTCTTTCACTCCTTCTTTCCTTCATGGCATGGTTGAGGCAGTTACTGCACCATTTCCTTTCCTCAAAAACCACTAACATAAAACACAAGCCTGCACAAGAGTTGAAATCGCAAAAAAAAAAATGAACAAGCAGCATTTATATTTCAGTTTATGTATGACTGGCATGCCCTCCAATTGTCTCTGACTTAGCAGCAGTCATTCAGGTGTTGAAACTGAAACAGCATGAGAAAAATATTCACTTAGAAATTATTCACCTGGCGTAAGTGAATTCTACATTGTGACTCGTGCACACTATTGTCTTGTGCACAAGTCCAAAGAAACAAAGTTCGCGTTCAAAAATTTGGTGTCTCTACTCCTTTAAAGGTTGCTGTCAGGCGAATCGGTGCATTTTTTGAATATGCAGAATGAAATGGGACAGGATGAGAAGCACATGTCCTTATTATTTTCTTGTCCACATTTTCAGTGCTGTTATATTCCGCATTTATAACACGCTGTATATAACTTCCCTGTTTTGCATTGCAGTATGCAAGTTTAAACACTCAAGCTCATAAAAATAAAGTCCATCTGGCTTTGAAACAACCATTTTGTTGTGTGCTTTGCAGTGCCACAAAAGTGAAATGAAAGTAAGATGAACTGTGTGTCACCTGTGAAAAGGAACAAAGTGGAAGACGAAGGAATCCGACCAGAAGTATTTGTCACTTTATTACATGGCTGTAGGCAGATGAACCAGAGATGTTAACAGTTTTTTTCTGTACCATTTTCAGGCTGGTTAGCAGAAGGAGTGCCAGAAAAAACCATTGTGCACAACATCCGAGCAGCTACAAGTGGATCAAGCCCACGGATGCAACTTGTGACCACTAAGGACCTCCGTAACATTGCAGATAAGTTTAGGATTGGAAAAACAGAGCAGAGAGATCCAGACGATTTTAAGAGTGTTGAATTATGGGTCGAAGAAATGAGGGCAAAAAATGAGTCACCACTGTTGTATTACAGGAAGAAGGGTGACCCCAACAGTCATGATGGTGACTTTGAGCTAGCATTAATGACGTTCCCACAACGAGAGCTCCTTTATGAATTGGGGGCAGCGAAACTGTGCACTGACTCCACCCATGGCATAAATAAGTACTAACTCCAACTGACAACCCTGCTCACAATTTCTCAAGATGCCTTTGGTATCCCGTGTGCCTACTTGATTTCAAAAAGGGTGAACACGGGCACTGTGGTGAGGTTTTTCGAGGCCATCAAAGAAAAAAACACAATACCATGTCA
Source organism: Amblyomma mixtum (assembly GCF_055824585.1). Taxonomy (NCBI): domain Eukaryota; kingdom Metazoa; phylum Arthropoda; class Arachnida; order Ixodida; family Ixodidae; genus Amblyomma; species Amblyomma mixtum. Next base: position 433,075,697 of record NC_143014.1, read on the forward strand.
GGCATTTATGTCTGATGATGCCCCTGTTTATGGCAGTGCATGGGAGCTGGTGATGGGTCCCTTGAAGAGTCGACTGCTTTGCAGCTGGCAGGTGCTACACAACTGGAGCACGCACCTGAATACAGTCACAAACAAGGACTGCAGGAGTACAACAAGGGACATGCTGCACACTCTGATGAAGTGGACAGATGAGACTGAGTCTCAACAGTTGCTCCCTGCACTTCTTGGTATCCACTCCAAAGAGCATCAGCTTAATTGCCTTTGGCTTTGTCAGAAATTTTGAGAAAACATACGCAAAGAGGGCATGTCAGTGGGCTTACTGCTATCGGCAGTACATTGGATTAACAACAAATAATCACTTGGAGTCAAGGCACTGAAGTACTCTCACTTTGGTGGCAAGGTAAATGGGTGATTGGATACATTAATCAAAGTACTCTTCAATTTCACATCCGAAAAACTTTACAACAGGTGTCAAAGGAGGAGCAGACCACCGCAAATCTGCCCTATTTAGGAAGCATAAAGTGGGGATTGAGCTTTCTAAGTCCAGTACTGAGAGAGTGGGAGATGGCCAGTGGCATGTAAAGTCGCAAAGTTTGGTGAACTTCAAGCACACAGTGGAAAGAACGAGCAAATCGTGCAGTGGCTGTGAGCTTCATTGTGAGCAGTGCGAGGCTTGCCACAACATGTACACAAGTACGTGTTGACCATGCAACGCATGTGCACATGTACAAGCACATGCATGCTGTTGCTATAATGGAGCTACACTTGTGTCAGATGCAGAGCAGCCAGAAAGTAGCATTTGACTGTGCTGGCATTTGTAGGCCCTGCCAGCTGAAGATGGCAGATTTCAGGTGAGGGATTAGGATTATGTTATGAGCTAGTTGGCAGGCTATTCTGACAAAGTGCTTTAGCATAGCAAGCTCAAGACACAGCAGGGAAGAGGAGTGTCATTTGCTAATTTTCTTGAAGCCCACATGGTCATGAGAAAGGTGCGCCATCATATCCCATATCAAGCAGCACCATTGACGGTACACTACAGGCCTCTGGTATTTCTTTTCTAGTCATTCCTTTTTCCCAAAACTTTCCTCCTAGGAATGGAGAACTCATCCCGCCACGGCGCCTCACTGGCTCTGGCGTTCTTAGACTGCTTACACGAAGGCTGTGGGTTTGATCCGGCCATGGCGGCCACATTTCAGTGGAGGCAAAATACAAAGATGGCCATGTGCTGTGCAAAGTCAGCGTGCATTAAAGGGCCCCAGGTGGTGTAAATTAATCCAGAGACCTCCATTATGGTGTCCCTCATAGCCCATGTGCCGCTCCCGAATGTTAAACCCGACAATTAAGAAATTGAGATATTTCAGGCCCCTCATTCCCTACTCAGAATCTGCTTGTGTAAGTACGCCCTCTCTGGCACTGCTCAACAGAGAACTTCTGACAATTGGCAAACATTTTTCATCTTCGGGAAATTAGTGCACTCATTTTCTTGTTCATACCTGCCTTGCATTCACTATAATTTTATTTCTTCGTCATCCCTGCTTGATTTCATTTTATCTGCATGTGATGCACTCATAGAGGCATGCGCTCTTCAATAATATTAGTATGAAGTGTCGCTCCATGCTGCATTCCTCTTTGTTGCGTCGTGCTGTCACAGTGCACCGCCCTTTTAGGACATCTTGAGAAAAACAGCGCTTGCAGACAAAGGACCAGAACAAGAAGGACACACAAAAAAAAAACAGCGCAGTTGTGTGTCCTTCTCGTTTCCTTTGTCTGCAAGTGCTGTTTTTCTCAAGATGTACCCCAACCAACTCGCCCAGTAACACACCTTGCCTTTTAGAACAGTTGAAAAAGTATTCTTGACAAAAGGCTAAGCCGTAGCTGTCATCTTGCACACTGAAAGCTGCAGCGCAAAACTACTATTCATCTTATTTTGCAAAGAGAATACTGCTGCAACAGAAAAACAGTATTACTCATTTTTCAGAACATTGCTGGTGCAATTTGTGACACGAACTTAAATTGCCATGGTAGAAACAGCCGTGAATAGCCTTCCCTGATATGATAAAGCACTTCATAAATGAACTTGCTTGGCTCTTACAGTGTCTCTCCACCAGCCTTCCAAGCAATGAGCCTTCTGTTGTGTGATGGGAACACTGTGCCAACTTTGTTGCCTAGAAATTCTAACATGCCCCTATTTGTTGAGAAGGCAGCTTAGATGAAACATATAGTGCCCAGTTAATGTCATTTATGAAAAATGCTTCAAAGCCCAACTGCAACGAAATTATAATTTGGCTAGAATGCCTGTTAAAGGGGCCCAGAAACACAATCTTAGTTAATTGTTTTGCCTGTTGATTGCATACAGTGAGTTATAATGGTGCTATTAGCATCGGTAATACCGCGTACATTCCGTTTTTTAATATTTTAATGTCCTCCCAAAAACAACTTCATGGCTCTGATGGTGTCGCCACACAGTGGCGGGTTTCTAGCAGCGGATATGACATCACCTGGCGCGAGCTTGATGACCGGACAAACAGTAAATATACTGCAAATTGTGTGAATAAATAGAGACACATTTTGTTACCTGTCTGCGTTTTATATTAGATCAACAAAAACAATTTGTTTGTCTTAGATAAAAGCCCTGCAAAGCAAGTAAAATAAAAATACACCACCAGGGGCGCTCTGGCATGGAAACAACGCTGCCAGTCTCACAGAGAGCAGGCAACCATGGACTACAAACTTCCGCGACGTGCTCTGGCTGGCTGTTTTGATTGGTTGCGCCAGGTGCCGTCATTGGGAGAGCGAAATAGGAGTGGGAAGCCCCGCCAAAATCGAGTTGAGGGCAGCGTTTTGTTTGCTTGTATTTTGAAATTTCTTCATTGAATAACTCCCGTTCCTGTGCATCGATTCCTGTAATTCTTTTTAAGTCAGCATCTGTGTGACATAAAGAACCCACCTGAAGTATAGCCGGTATTCCCCCAGGCTGTGTTTCGCAGCCCCTTTAATGTGCTGGGTGTGTCATAAAACTAATCATAACAAAGTTTCATGCTTCTGAGAAAACTGACACTGTTGCTACAAGTGTTTAAAAAGCTGTGTAGTAGACAACGTGGCATGTCCATATAGGCAGATACGGATACCCGAGTGCCATACGGCCTCATGTCTGGCCCATTGGGAATGAACAGATTAAGGACAGTGTAGAGTGAAAGGCTAGGGGCTAAAATGTGGCTTGGCAGTCATGGGTATGGTGCTGCGCCAAAGTTGTTAGGAATTTGTTTCAATCCTGCAGATGCTGATTTCTGTTTCCATTCCAGGTTTTTGTACACCATATTTACTTAAATAATGGATGCATTTGCATAATAAATGCTTTCCCTACATCAATCATCAAAATCTGGGGAAAGTTCAACTGACCACACCATGTTTTACACCATGTAATAAATGCACCAAACTTACCATTCTAATTTTTTCCCACAAGAAACTGCATCCATGATGCAAGTAACTGCAGTATTACAGGTTACAGAATGAAGCACTGTCAGCTGTATTATGTGGCCGCAAGACTGCCTGGCGCCATGTGAAGAGGAATGCTCCCAAGGCTCATCACATCACATTTACTCCAGTATCCACATATGGCACCCGTTTCATCCTGCACGTCACATTCACCTCGGGCTGGTGATAGCCTGCCAGCTAGATTAAGAATGTCACAAATAAAATGTCTACCTAACTGAAAACTGTGGTTGTATATATCGGAGATTTTTATTGACTTGTGGCAGTCTACCTGGACAGGTTATGGTAATGCAAGGCAGCCCATTATGCACAGCATATGAGTGCATAGGCGCCACAACTTCGCATCTTTTCCAAGGGTTCATGTTTTGCACTATTGGGTGTGACCCGACCCATCTTTCCACAATCCTCGCGTAGTTAATAATAAAGTGCTCCTAATCCTTTTTTGACAGTCAAAATGTATTTTCCTAGGCATATTGGCAATCTTCAATTTGTATTTCTCCACAGATTTGGTACTTCTGAGAAGTTGGACGGTCATTTTATAAATGATATATTTTTAATAAGCTAGCAGATACTATTCTTGATTTAAACATTTGCAGGCATATATACGCTGCCATTGTTTGCCTTGATAAATACTGTGTCCATTGTGTAATCATAGTACAAACACGTTAATTGATTCTAAAGGATGTTAATGCTGCTTAATTACGCTGTACAAGCCCAGCTGTGGCTTTGGAAAGCTGCCCTTCCTTGGACTCTGACATTAAATACAACTTGTACTTGGGAAGGACTAATCTTACTGTGAGTGTAACGACAAAATTAAACAAATTCCATTAGACGCTGGTATGACCCCGCCTGCGGCAGTTGTATTCCGATGGTGACACACAACAGGCCCACATGCTGTGCGATGTCGGAGCACGTTAAGGGCCACTGTTGGTCGAAATTACTGGATCCCTCCACTGTGGCGCCCCTCATAGCCCGAGTCGCTTTGGGACGTTAAACCCCATAAGCCAAAGTTAGCATTATGTTCCTGCCGGACCGAGCAGCCGCTGACAGGGTCAGACTGTACGAATGGGTACCATCAATCACTACGTGACACCCCCACTCCACTCACCCGATGAAATCCCATCCATCAGTGACACATCCACTCCACCCTTCGACTCAGATTTGCAACCGCTTGCCAACCGCCTCCTCCCGCCCTCTCTTCTTCCCTCTTCCCTGCAATTTCGTGAAGGTGGATTTCACTCCCTCCACTCTGTCACCTGAGGCTTCAGACCGACGGATTATTCCAACATGGGGGGTTCTGATGCTGATGCACTAAAATGATATTTTTGAAAGACAGCTACAGTTTGTTACATGTTAAGGAAAAGAGTACTCGCTGTACCATGCAAAATGCGAGATCATTCCCTGGTGTGCACACACTGCATCACAAGGAAGTATATTTGGCACCTAAATTGAAATGTGCAGTATAGCGAGCAGTTAGCAAGCACCAGGTGCTGTACACAGACACGAGCACAAAATGAACACGCTTATTACCAGGCCCTCTCTGTGCACCCTCCCTATACATAGTGCGAAGACTGCTTTTGAAGCTAAGGTTGGTCACATTGCAAAGAAATAAAGACAGCATGAACATGAGAACCGGACACACAGCACTGACAGAAATCTCGACAGTCGGTGCTGTGTGTCTGGTTCCCGTGTCGTCCCTTTCTGTTCGGCGACCAACCTTAACTAGAACAAACAACTTGCCCGAACCCTTGCTTTTGAAGCATTGCATGCAGTAAGTAGCACGCAGTACAATGCACAGACTGAGCCATGTGTGTTATTGTATCAGCAGTAAACCACGTGCAAAAAAAAAAATCAACAGCCAATAACTACAGTCGGTAAAGCGAAATTTGAGCACAGCTCTTCACATATTTTAGTTTTGCAGTATGCTGAAGTAAAGAATTCCAGAGAGCCACCTGCCCCAGCGAGAGGCAGTGATAGGTGACATTTGGCCCTGAGCACTTGGCTATCACATACTTTGTATAGACAAGTTCTGTCCCGCCTCATACGAACACCAAAACACTTTCTTGAATATCTTTTTCAATGAAGGCAAATACACTGGCTTACATAAACATCGAAATTACTTGCTATTAAATCTTAATAAAGTGTTCAGTGTCACACTATTACGATGCTATATATCAATTTATGCATGCCAGCACATCATCTCTGGCTGAGAAAGATCTGACAAATCTTGCTTTTTGACAGTATGTGGGCACAGAGTCATTGATTGCAAAGACCAAATATGACTATACCAGCAGAACGAGAACTCAGAGGATTACCTTAGAACTCATGTGCCTTTGAAAACATGCAGTGAACATGGAAACAATTTTATTTTTAAGGTGCGCCGCCCAGCGTATGCACATGCGTTCAGAGCACTCTTTCTGCGCCATGAAGGACGACTCGGCCCCAAGAGCAGAAGTACACACTGCCAGTGCATTCCAGAACATTTAATTCAGATAGGTACTACATGAGACGTAAGCAACGTATCTATAGCGTTCGCACCGTGCAGCTTTATTGCTTCGCTCTGTCCCGAGCATTTTTCAGTCCACTGAGGTGGTTGCGAGCCACAGGTGGGTTAGTCTTGCGATTATTCTGCCGACAATTGCTTCTCTCTGTGATCTAGCAGATCTACGCCACCTCGCACCCACAACAGTCGTCAACTGGTACTGTCACTATTCGGTGTCCAGATCAGTCTTGAAGGATCGAAGGCGGGCTGGAAACGACATGCTGCAATGTTCTCCAACCCTTGCATCACGAGAAAGTCAATGTGGCGACATATCACAGCCCACGCACTGCATCGTGATGATTATAACAAGAGTTATATGCACAGATATTTTCCAGAATGAGCTGGAAACACCCAGATCAGGGACGCCAGTACTGGACGGCGCGGGCTTGCGTCCTGCTCACTCACCTTTAGGGACGCATGGGAGGTAAACACGCATTCCATAGGCGGTCTACTGGTCACAAACAAAAAAGGGGCAAATTTAAAGAACTACACACGCCACAAAGACGAGACACCGACGAATACTTCACTCGCAACAGCCGCCGACCGCGATTCGAACGTACGTAAACAACCGCCATGTTGTTTTTTTTTTTTCTTATTTGCTAACTGACTGTAGGGGGCGCTGTAAGAGCGCTAGCATCATCATCGCGCGTTCCCTCAAAGAAAAGTAAATATAAATAGCCGAAACCAGCAATAAACTAGAAAAAAAAAAGCATTAAACGTTAAAAATTGCAACATAAATAAGAAAGTCATTTATGCAGTTGACGAAAATCAACACACTCATTCAAAGGAAACGCCAACAAAATTGATTCATAAAAATAAAACGAAAATATAAATATGCATGTTTTCTTCTCCTTGGTTTTGACTAAAGCTAGGACGTGCGACTATTTTTTGGCAGTTTTCTAAATCGGGTAGCTCAGTGCGACCATAAGAAAATTAAGGCAACAAAACTGAAAACGTAACAGGGGCACTTAAGGGTCAACATTGCATCGTCAACAATATGTACGCTTTCTCTCTTGTTGCTCATCCCAAGCTTATTAATTGAATGCATGTCAATTTGCTGTTTCAAAGCAGAACGGTCTTCTATCACTGTAGCGGATTGAACCGAACCAAATTTTTTTTTTTTGTTCCTCTTATTAACTTGTACCTGCCTTCTTAACTTGTTTACTTCTGTTTTCAGCCGTTTGTATTCTGTGTTTTATATCTGTTGTTTTCTTTGATGAATCCCCCCCTATGTAATGCCCGCATTGGGCCTTTAGGGTATTGAAATAAAAAAATAAAATAAAAAAATAACTTTCACTTATGCAGCTCAAACTCACATTATTTATTATTTGAGTGTAGTTTTAATGACATGAAACCACAAGTACCATTATAAAAGGTATTTTTCATCAGAGCACTTCGGATGGACTAGAAGCCTTACTCCCAACAGTGTACAATAAAGCCATTCACACAAATCATGTTGGCAGCAATGCTGAAACTGTGTGCGTCCACCTTACTTGAAACTGCAACGGATGCAAGACAGACAAAATTTTACCATTCAAAATCATAATGTGCCGAGATATTGCTGCAATCTTGAACGTAACCACGCTTGCCATTACAATCAAAATGACTCAACAGCACATGCAAACATGAGAATTTTTTCTTCACAGACATTTTGACACTACATTTAGTTCACTATTTATGCAACTTCCGTTTATTTACACGATGGACACGAATATTCACATGCACGCCAGTCTTAGCATGAGTGCCATGCGTACGTAATTGTCGATATGCACCCCGTCACACATTGTGCATTTGCACATAAAAATACTCATGAAAACTCAACAAGTGCTCAGCAATTACTGCAGCTTAAATGGTAAAGCACACAGAACACGTCAAAGTTATGGTATGGTATAGAATATGGGGTTTAACGTCTGAAGGCAACATGGGTTATGAGGAACGCCATAGTGCAGCGCTACGGATTAATTTTGACCACATGGGGCTCTTTATCGAGCACTGATGTCACTCAGTACACAGGCGCCTAGCATTTCGCCTCCACTGATAGGCAGCTGCCGCAACTGGGATCGAACCCGTCCTTGGGAACAGCAGCGGGCACCCTAACCACTCAGCTATTGCGGCGGGGCAACGGCTAACCACATTATAAGCAACCAAAAGTCCAGGTCTCTGCTTTATGTCTTACATGTTGCCTAGGTATCGTCTACTTTTACTATATCTGCAATCTAAAAATTAACGATAGACAACTTCCCCACTCCATCTAAATTACTATAATTGTCCCATGCCCTTCTTGGTTTGCTACACACTTTTTTTTTTATTCGAGTAGTCTGCCGTGAGGCATAAGTTGAGAAAAGGGGGAGTGGAATGTAGGTTACAGAAAGTTAGAAGAAGGAGTGGAGACCAGTTTCGGCGAGGTACTCGCATAGGCTGCTGGTGAAGTGATTGTCCATAGTCCACTTCACATAGTCCCCGTCGCGGTTCCACCACAGGCCGACCTGATAATTTTTGGCTAGTTTTATCAAGGTGTCATACAAGTGTAACAGCTGCCACAGTATGAATTGTGGATTCTAAGAGAAAAAAGAACTCACAAATTTTGCACTAATTTGAACAAAAATATTCAGCCAATATATGCACAACAGGCATACACCAATAACATTTCTACCGCAAAACCGTGAACCCACCGTACCGAGGGCCAGTAATAGAAAATCACTGGCCGCCGCGGTGCCTCAGAGGTTATGGTGCTTGGCTGCTGACCCGAAAGACGTGGGTTCGATCCCGGCTGTGGCGGTCGCATTTCGATGGAGGCAAAATTCTATAGACCCCTACAAAAATTCTATTAGTCACCCCTTGTCGTGCTAATATGCAGGTACCAATTATTTCTGTAACATACCTCTTATCATTTCTGTAATACCCATTACTAGGTCTTCAAGAAAATAATAACCTGAAATGTAGCAAAGAGCTGATGGTTGTCTTTTCATAGAACATTCTTCACAGCAGCTCTGCTTCTGAAAGGAGCACCTCATTCTTTGTGGACTCAACTAGTTTTCTTCTATTTTAATCACCATGAGGTCAGAGTACTCCAGTAACACTCTGACTCCTGATATGCTACACTCTAGTGAGCCAGTTTCACAACTCATAAAAGAATGATGAACTCAAAGGTCTGCCACAAACATGTCATGGGCTACATCTTTAATGGAGTAGAGAAACCAAATTTTTGGATGCACATTTCTCTTTACGCTGATGCACTAGGCAATGCTATACACAAGCCACCATGTGGATTTTAACTTTGTCAGCTAAATAATTTACAATTTAATTTTTTTTTCTCGTGTCATCTTGTTTCGGTTTTTAACAGCCGAATGACTGCTCTGAAGTCAGATACATGTTCAGGTCACATGAGGCATGCAAAAAGAGATATAATCGCTGCCTGTTCACTTTATGTGACTCCAACTCTTAGACAGGTTTGTGTACGAGTTGATGCAAATAACAGTGAACAAAGCTGCAACAATACTGCTGTCTTTGTATGCCTCACATGACCTGAACACATCCCTGACATCACAGTCGTCATTCGGTTGTTTAAGCTAAAGCAGTGCGAGAGAAAAAATGCAATTATAAATATATTGCCTCTTGTCGCAATCCATGCAGCTGTCTAGTCTTTCTAAAGTACTGCGCATCATTCTAACCGAAAGAAACAACTAAAATTTTGTTGTCTCTACTCCTTTAATACCTACTGGGCCTTGACAATATAAAAAGCACCTAAACATATCAGCGAACTGAGCTGCCAACCTTCAAAAATGTATCCACAAGCTCTTTTCACATTGTGCTTTTAAATATGTTGCCTCATACTCGTGATATACATATGTTCTGACTGTGCACATATACAAAAACAGTAATTCAGGAACCAGCAGACCCACCCATTCAGCAGCATGGCAAGCGAAGAATGAAAATTAGAATGCAGCTAGAAAGTAAAGGCACAGAGCTTTTTCAGACCTTCTAATTTGAATACTTCAAACTTATGTGGCCAACTGTAAATGTTTCCTTACTGAAATCCCACACTCCTTTAGACGTTTGCCATAAACCAGAGAAAAATTTGTCAAAATGCTTCCCTCTAAAAGGAACAACCAAATATAAGCAGACAAGCCATGTTTACATTTCATGCATTTTTAAGCTCTTCACTGTATGCAGAGAAGCATGTCACATGCATGGCGTGTTGATGTTTGGTTTATGCTGCTTCTTAACTTTATATTGAAAGGTCATGGCTACTCTTTTTTTGTGTGTGTGTCCATTGCCCCACAGAGCTGCCATCTATGGAGCAAGCTTATTTGCATTTAAAGGTCGTTTGCCTAGTCACTGCTGACTCCACACAAAACAGATTTTCCCCTCAAAACTGGCAACGTGCAGTAAAAGCAGGCGCGCAATTAATGTGACACCTCATACACTTCGTAATGATGCAGTGGCCTACATAAGGCCAAGCCAGCATGCTATTCATGTATGCGCACAAATTATATTCACTTATACAATGCTAATATCAAAAAGAAACCCTTCTAGCTACAAATGTTAATGCAGCGCATTACGGCATGCATGGCATCCAACGTCCCTGTACAACATACTTTTACTAATAAGGCTAAAACAGTGCACCCTGCACAAGGATGAAGGAAGATGAGACAACACGCAGCATCTTCCTTATGCAGGTCTGCTGTTTTTGCCTTATTATGTCATACCAACTTGCCTATCAGTCTGTGTTTTTACTAACTGCTGCAGCAGAAAAAACAGCTGTGAAATTTGGAATGCATTCACGGCGTCTAGAAATTGAAGCTCAGAAAATGTAACACACAGAAAGTGCAAGAAACTGATCATCCGGAGTGTTTACGTTTCTCTCTGTGTTGTGTTTTACTTACCCTGCAATAACCCAACATCGTTCCCAAACAAACCCAAGGGCCACTCTGGCTACGCAGATGCTGAAAGCCTAAGTCAAGCCTCCCACTTCATCACAAACCATTACAGAAATGACAGAGCAAGCAAAACAAGTTTCGGCCTTGTCTGGCTTTATTCCAATGCTGAACGTTACAAGAAATACACCAAGAACCACACGTTCTACTTAATGAATATAAACACTTCACCAAATAGATAAAAGAAAAGCAGCTTTCTAGATATTCAAAGGTTCGGTGGTGTGACCATACTACGCCATTTGCTAAACGCCTATCAGCGAAGAAAGCGGCGTACAGTTCATGTGGCACGATGCGTCGAGTTGCGTGAATTAAGTCTCTCCGTGGGCAACGCTACGGCGTCGTACAAAGCAGCTGTGGCCTACCGTGTGCTTTGCGCAACATGGGTGTCAACGCGAAGTAATCCATTACAGCTTGGCTAGTTGGTGGGTAGACACTGAAGGCATATCAAACATTATGACGGAAGATGTGTTGTCCTTTCAAAGGCTAGCGTGTATACGTCCATTCCGCCTTCCTTCCGCATTTTATTTTTTTTTTTTAGCATAGCTTGTCGCCGGTGGGCACACATGCAGGACTCCAGGAACATAGCATATATGTACCGCAACTGCCAAATGGCTCGCAGTACCCACCATTTTTATGCATACGAGCTCATCCTATCAGTACGTAGAGGTCAGAATCAGTTACGCGCAACACAAGGAAACAATTTTCGACACTCATCCAATGCTTCAAACCATTGCCTCCTTCTAGAGGAGGCAATGTTCAAACACGAGATACAATACCGAAAGGTGCCGAAGAGAACTGAAGTGACCTTAAATTCAGTCAAGCACCGCCTTGCTAAACGTCTCTAGGGGCTTCCGATATCATACCACGGCTGGAACAGGTCGCACTGCAAACTTGCATAATAAAGACAACACTAGGGCACTGGGGTACAAGTCCGGACGTTAGCGCGGTCAATATTACTCGCCATTGCACCAACCCTTGATGACTTTCACGGCAGCACTTACTCCACACGTCAATGCACCGCGCGGTAAACAGCCATCGCAGCCATGTCAACAAACCACCGTGGCGTTGGCGATGACAACGATGGTCACCGTGGCAACCGTGGAGACGCCAGCGACCTAGAAACTATGGCTAGGGACGTTTCAAAATTTTGCGACGCCATTTTTACCTGATTTTGCAACAAAAAGTACCCAGAAATGTACCTAAACAAACGCCATTTTGGAATGACGTCATTAAAAGTCACGTGACACGAGGATCGTCTTCCTCCATTTAGCCTTACGCCCTCTGTTCCGTTAAGACGCTATGGTTCAATGTCCGAAAGTCTCCCCTTCCTTTTTTTTTTTTTTACTTTTCAAAACATTATAGCGCTCACGTGCCGAGGAATGCTACGCCGCTGAAATGTCCGAGGAAAAGTGGCCACACACCGTTGCAAGTTCATAGCAACCACGCCAGCAAACGCATTGCCAGATTCAATGTTTAAGTGATCACACTTCATTACATTTCTTCATTTATTCAGTACCCACAGCGCCTGCGGACATTACAGAGGAGGGGCACAATGTTACAAAGCAGACAAAACAGACGTGAACGAGTACCACGCGGTTATTAAATAAACATTATACTCAAAAAACTAAAAAGCAATGAACATCGAGAATAGGAATACTCAAAGCCACACTCAACACTCAACTCAACATCGAAAACAATACATGATTCGAGAGAACGCTGACAACATCGCGAGGCAACTGGTTCCTCGCTACAGTTGTTTTGGGGGAAAATGACGTCTTAAATAAGTTTGTACGGCAAGAAATTTCGCGCACTTTTAAACGATCGTCGGTATGTTCAGAGACATAATAAGGACGCTTAATATATTTATCTCTCTCTATCTTTACCAATGCATGGTTTAATCGTAATTTTCGTCGTCTAAAGTCCAGCGGTTCCCAATCTAATTTTTATTTTATTCTTGTAGCGCTGGACTGCCATTTGCAATTTCCAATGACAAAGCGTGCAGCCATGTTCTGTATACGCTCTAATATTTGTTTATCTTGCAGAGTTGGTGGATCCCAAACCGTGCGGGCGTATTCTAGGATTGATCTTAAATTGGCCTTATAAAGCAGATCCCGAGAGGTTAATGGAAAATTTCGTGTGTTTAGGAGAAGAAAGCCTAATGCATGACCTGCCCTGGCTACAGTATACTCGATATGGCGATGCCAGTTTAACTCTGAGGTAAAATACACACCTGGATACTTGTATTCAAGTACACGGCTTAACAAAGAATTATTTAGGGTGTAGGTTCGAATTTGGGTGTTTCTTTTTTTTGTGTATGCCATGTATACTGTTTTGTTCAAGTTAAGTTTTATACGCCATTTTGCGCACCATGACGATATTTTGTCCCGCTCCTGTTGAACCATGTAGGTGTCTATTTCGGAAGTGATTGCAGTAAACCACCACTCCAATCTGTAATAAAGTACTCTTTACGTGATCTACTCTACACACTTGTACACAGTTCGCTGAACGCCGCCGCGGTGGCTCAGCGGTTACGGTGCTCGGCTGCTGTCCCGAAAGACGCGGGTTCGATCCCGGCCGCGGCGGCTAGAATTTCTTTGGAGGAGAAATTCTAGAGGCCCGTGTACTGTGCGATGTCAGTGCACGTTAAAGAACCCCAGGTGGTCCAAATTTCCGGAGCCCTCCACTACGGCGTCTCTCATAGCCTTAGTCGCTTTGGGACGTTAAACCCCATAAACCAAACCAAACCAAACAGTTCGCTGAACCCATAACCGAGACGTGCGGACCTTATTTCGAGCGTCAGCTCTTACTCATAACGTTTCGATATCTTGTGGGGTCTGCTACCACCCTGAGATCAGAGTGCCATCCGTGGCAGCAACTAGAAAACAGCCCATCTTACTTTGAGACTTGTAACGACATCTGCAATAGCATTCTAGAAACAACCACTTGCCGCGTGCCAATGATGACGTAACGTTCCAACATGGTGGAATATACTGCAAGTACTCCCGTCGGTGACTCCCGTCGGTGACGGGAGCGGTCGCATACCGCGTCGGCTCCGTGACAAATCGCAATCAATTGCGATACACCAACTTTTTCCCCTGCAAGCCTGGTATTATCGTCTCCAGGAACCTCAGCGGCACCCGTATACACCACGTTTGTTAAGGTGGGGCCAATTTTCGACCACTTTTCGGTCATTTGAAGCTTTCGTCACGCCGCGGTGGTGCTAAGCCTAACGGCGCCGGGGCCTGCGATGGCCCCGGTCGGCGATCCCTCGGCCTCGGCGGCTCCAAATCACGTCACCGGGTACGACCCACAGTCCTTGCGGATCGTAACAATGGATACAAACCAATCCGAGGGTACTACTCAAGGCGAGGATCCTCTACCAACCGAGGACGATTACCTTGAAGATATGGTCCGCGTCTGGCGCGGAAAGAAGAACGCGGCGGCGGCATCGAGGGACGCTGGTGCTGCTGCCACCCAGCAACAGGCGCCGGCTAGCTCTACGAACGCAACCTCGAACGCAACCTCGAAGCGCTCCAGGCAACTCCGGTGGCGGCCGCAGAACACGCCGCGTATCGAAAAAGACGACATCGTCGTGGTGCTGAAACCGCGAAACACGGTCGACCTCAGAGCAACTTTTGGTCCCGGACAAGCAGGCGCTGCAATCCGCAGCATCCTCGGGGACGACGCAAATGCAGGACTTGCGGTGTGGCCTGTTTGGGACCAAAACGTGCTGGTATGTGCGTTGAAATCAGTCGACGCCGCGGAGAAGCTACTCCGGGATGTTGTGCTGCGGGTTGGGGAACGCGAGCTACCGTTCCGGGGACACCCCAAACTCTCCGGTGCGTTCTGTCGCGGCGTCGTGAGTGTTTCGCCTGACGAAACGTCTGAAACCGTTAAAAGAAAACTCTGTGCGGAACCAAATGTGGTGTCTGTGCGCAAGTTGGGGGGAACCCCGGTTGCGGTGATCACCTTCGCGGGGACTAAGGTGCCACGGACGGTGTTGTACAGCTACGAACGGCTCCCTGTTCGCCTGTACAAGAAAACAGTGCCTGCATGCCACCGCTGTGGCACAGTGGGCCATCGGGCCCATGCGTGCCCGCGACCGCAGCCGGGGCGCTGCAAACGCTGCGGAGTCCAGGTTCCCGATGCCACTCCTGACGGCCCGGCGGAACATGACTGCGTTCCGAGCTGCCTCATCTGCGGAGGCGGCCACCCTACCGGAGCTCCTGGCTGTGCCGGGCGGTTCCGGAAACCCATCAAACCCAGCTCCCCATCAGGATCCAAACCGAAGACAAAGACGGGGCCCAAGCAGGCTCCTCCGCCCAAGGCCAAGAAAGCGTCAGCCGATCAGGAAACCAAGGCCAAAACCGGGCCATCGAAACCTGTCAAGTCCGCGACCCAGGCGGCGCCCCCGGTCCTCAACGCCAGGGACTTCCCGCCCTTGGCACCCGTCCAACCACAGGTGAGCAGTTGGAGTAGGGCAGTCTCCGGGCCCACTACCCGTCCCTCCCCTACCCGTCCCTCCCCTACCGAAACCGCCCTACAGCAGCAAGTAGAGGAGCTCAGGCGCCAGAACCAAATTCTAGCGCGCAAAATTCAGGAATTAGAGGCCAAACAGGCCGGGTCATCTGAACCAATGCAAGAAGCTGAGCCAGACGACGAGGATGACGGATCATCCGTAACATCTTGCCTCACTAGCGTCTCGCGGCAGAGCGGGGACACGGTAGTTGGATCAGCTGGTCGCGTCGCCGGCCTAGAGGCACTGCAGCGCCAAACCGAGCAACTGGAGGAGCAAGTGGCGGCCCTCCCGAACCAAATCATGTCAGCAGTCAGCGAGTCCTTCCAGGATATGTTCAAGGCAGCTCTAACGCAAGCACTTCCCGACCTTATGGCCCAGGTCACTGACTCGGTCCTTAAAGCCGTGCAGCCCTGGGTCAGCACCCAAATTAAGAACGCCACAAGCTGCGAATCCCATCACCTCAAACGTAAGACAGCCTTCCGTCAGGCAGCGGAGGAACATGGTTCAGGCTCGGCAGCTGGTGGGTCGGTGCGGCCCCTCACTGGGGTTGCGCCGGCTTCCGGCCAGAGCTATTCCGATCACCCTTAAATAAATACGACAAGATGGCTAGCAGATGTAATAGGAATGCTAAAAACTTCGAAAAATTCCAGATCATCCAATGGAACTGCAGGGGTTTCAGATCTTGGAAAAAGCGGTCACACCTCCAGCTTTACCTGCAGTCCCTAGGTGACATGCCGGCGCTCATTGCCCTACAGGAGCCCGGCATAGACGCTAAATTATCAGGCTACAGCACCTTTCAGGGGGGCCCCTCTACGTGCATCCTGGTGAATAAGGCTTACACCGTGGTTCAGGTCGACTTAGACTTGAGTACCGAGCAAGAATATACAATGGTCCGAGTATTGCCTCTCAGACGCCGCGACCCGTCAATACATATCCTCAACATATACTGCCCTCCGCGTAAGCCGCGCGTAACTTTCAATGAAATCTTCCTTCGCGCGATAAAATTGGCAGCCAAAGAGCCTCTAGTGATCGTTGGAGACTTCAATGCTCCCAGCCTTCATTGGGGCTACCACTTCGAACAGGCAAGAGGACGTAAGCTGGCGGAGCTCATCTCCACCCTCAGCCTCACGTTGCTCACGGACCCGGCGTATCCCACTCGAGTGGGGAATTCGGTAACCCGCGACACGTGTCCAGACCTTTCTCTCGTTAAAAATGCTAGAGCGGCTGCATGGGAGAACTTGGGAGATTCTCTAGGCAGCGATCACCTCCTTCTCCGGATTACACTCGAGGCAAAGGCAGCGCGCAAAAAATGGGGTCAGGCCAAGCTGACCGATTGGCACAAATTCCGGAATCACACTATCCCTCCCGTACTATTTTCCGGCGGCTACGCGGAATGGGCTAACCACATATACAACATTCAGAAACAACACGTCACAACACTACAAACCACCGAAGAGATCCCCGCAGTGGACACCCACCTCCTGCATTTGTGGGAGGCGCGCCGGAGCTTAACTAAACGGTGGAAAAAGCAGAAAACTAATCGCAAATTACGCGACCGCATAGCCAAACTCACAGAGCAGGCTGCAGCGTATGCTGCCGAGCTCTCAGATTCAAATTGGATAGCACGCTGCGACGCCGCAGCTCATCAGATGAGCTCGAAGGGGACGTGGCGTCTCTTTCGCAGTCTAATCGACCCCTCCCAAACGAGAGGGGAGACGCAAAAGCAGCTCCGGCGGGCTCTGCAAGGGTATCAAGGTACGACGGCGCAACTTGCGGACACTCTGTGCGACAGATATCTCTGTCGTATGGAGGACCCGCCTGGGCAACAGTACATGTACTCTGGCAGGCCTAATGAAACACTCGATGCCCCTTTTGAGTTGCACGACCTTAAGGCGGCCTTAGCAAAAATGCGCCGGGGTACGGCTCCGGGACGGGACCACATAACAGTGAACCTGTTGGCGAACCTACCGGACTCAGCCTACCTTCATTTATTAGAATACATCAACCAGATCTGGGACGGGCGTCCACTCCCTCCCGAGTGGAAAACGTCACTTGTGACGTTTATCCCTAAAACAGGTAAGGCCGTGAATACGGACAACCTGAGGCCCATATCACTGACCTCATGTACGGGCAAGCTTATGGAGACGATGGTACGGGATCGCCTCTCTCCATACCTGGAGAGTAAGGGCTTCTTTGCAGTCACCATGTTCGGGTTTCGCCCTCACATGTCTGCACAGGATGTCCTTCTCCAGCTGCACAGGGATGTAATACGACCCACAACTATGCAACACAATGACAAAGCCATCCTCGCCCTTGATCTGAAAGGGGCTTTCGACAATGTGAAACACGGAAGCATCCTGGCCAACTTGAGTTCTACCGATTGTGGGGCTAGGACCTACGCGTATGTAAGAGATTTCTTGTCAAATCGCCAGGCCTTTCTTCGGATTGAGGGCGAGGAATACGGCCCTTACATGATGGGAACACGGGGTACCCCTCAGGGAGCAGTGTTATCACCGCTCCTGTTCAACATTGCTATGATGCGCCTCCCAAGCCAATTGGCCCGGGTGGAAGGCATTCAACACGCGTTATATGCAGATGATATTACAATTTGGACCACTCAGGGGAGCCTTGGAGACATGGAGGACCGCCTTCAGCAGGCTGCTTCCATAGTCGATGCGTATGCTAATGACTGTGGGCTCCAATGTGCTCCAGCGAAATCAGAGCTTCTGCATGTCAGAGCGAACCCAAAGGATAGGACAGCAATACACATCTCTCTGTCAGGAGGTCCTATTAGAGAGGTGGAGGAGCTCCGTATCCTGGGCCTTTTCATTCACCAGAGACTCAGACCGGACTCCACTATTGCGAAACTCAAGAGAGTAGGCGAACAGGTAGGGCGCATGATCCGCCGCGTTTCCAACAAGCGGGGTGGTCTGCGGGGCAGGGACGCGCTTCGGCTCGTCTATGCCTTCGTGACTAGCCGGATCCTCTACGCCGTGCCATATCTCCGCACTACTAAGCAAGACGAGGCGCGAATAGACGCCATCATCCGCAAGGCAACTAAGCGAGCCCTGGATCTCCCGGTGGCTACCTCTAATGCCAAACTCAAGGCATTGGGGGTGCTAAACTCCTACCAGGAGCTGCGGGAGGCCCACCTCGTGAACCAATACACGCGGCACACGCAGACGGCTCCTGGGCGCCGCCTGCTAAACCGCTTACACATCCAACACGACTGCACTCCAGAGGAGGCGGAGCGTATCCCAGTACTATGGCGCCATATGCTCTGGGTCTCCCCGCTCCCCCGTAACATGGACACCGACATGCATGAAAACAGACGACAAGCGCGGGCTCGGGCTCTTGAGAGACAACACGGCTCCCGACCCGGTGTATATTATGTAGACGTAGCAGGGCCATCGCCCACGGGATTTTACTCGGCCGCTGTCGTTCACCAGGAAATGCACGTTGATGGACTCTCCTTTCGAGCCCCGAATTCAATGCGGGCCGAGGAAGTAGCGATAGCGCTTGCTGCCGCCCACGCCAATTCGAGAATAATCATCACGGACTCCCGAAAAGCATGTGAACATTACTTGGCAGGGGAGATCTCCCCCTTAGCTGCTTGTATTCTACGACGGACTGCCACTGATCCAACACCCAAACGAATCATTTGGGCTCCTGGCCACCAGGGCTTACGAGGTAATGAGGCCGCTGACGCGGCTGCCCGAGCGCTTACTCACCGGGCTCCTCATCCCAGCTCTTCTGGCTCGGAGACTAACCAGCCGCTGCTGCGATTCAGGGAAATATTAACACATTATAGCGACAACCACCGCCTTTTCCCGGCCCCTGCAAAAGGGCTGAGTAAGACGGAGGAGCGAACTTTAAGGCGCCTGCAGACAGGTACTCTACTCTGTCCTGCAATAATAAAACATTACGATCCTAACACGGATGGGCGATGCCCACACTGTGGGGAGACCTGTGATATCTTCCACATGGTGTGGGCATGTACTCAAAATCCCCACCTCCCCCCTTCCCCTACCCCTTCCAGAGAGGCATGGGAGACTGCCCTCCTCAACTGCTCCTCGCTTGAGTCCCAAAGGGCTCTGGTGAAACGGGCGAGAGACGGGGCCTCGTCGTGCGGTGTCCCGGACTAGGGACGCCGACCATGTAGCGGGGCCACTCTGTGGCTCCCAAACTCTTTTTTTTTTACAATATAAAAGTTTTCACCACCACCACCATTTCACCGAATGAGTAAAAGATGTTGCTAGCCGCCGCGTCAGCCATCGTAACCTGAAGCACCTGAGCTGCGGTTAGCGGGAATAGAAGGACAGAGAGAGGAGAGGAAGAAGCAAAGAAAGGGGGGGAGCGATAAAAGAAAGGATAGGGGTAGAGCGGCAGAATACAATATGACCATTTTTTTACCTTCACTGGCTACACTGGTGTAACAAATGTATCATAAAATTATGATGCATTAACTACACCAGTGTAATCAGTGTAGGAAAAAAATGGCCCTACTGTGTACAAATACAGGATGGCAAGGTGGGCTCGCTGCCTACCCAGTGTCCGGAACGCAGTTAACGTTACAGACGCCAAGCAGCGTATAGTTGCCCGATAGGCATCTCCCTGTCCTTGGAAGGGTACTCCCAATCAGACAATCTGGCTCTTACATTCAAACAAATCACCGATTACTACAAGGAGGAGCACCGGCGCTACCCGGCCCCTTGTAAGGGTCTGGATCGCGCTGACGAGCGCCTCGTCATCAAAATTCTTACTAACACTGTACTGTGTCCGGCGGTGCTTAAACATTTCAATACATCCTTTGATGGCGCGTGCCAGTTCTGTGGGGAGGTGGCTGACACCTTCCACATGGTTTGGGAGTGTCAATAAAACCCATCTATGCCCCCCAACTCCAACCCCACCAGAGAGGACTGGGAGGCGGCTCTTCGGCTGTCAAGACCTAAAGAACCAAAAGGCCTTGCTTCAACGGACGCGGGCGGCGTTGCTTGCCAATGGGTCAACGGAACAGGTGCTCCACTCAGTATTGTAAGGGAAAGGACCAATGGGGTCCTACCCCAATCACCTTTCTGTAAAAATTTAATTGCCCATAAATGTTTTTCACCACCACCACCTAACCAGGCCCAGCAACAGTTTAACCGCACCTAATTTTTTCGCAGAAACCCTCCTGTCATGCTCGTCCAAGACTAAAAACGTTGGTCCAAGAAGATATGAGTGGCGACACCTATTGGAGGAATGGAAAAGCAAGACCTCCCCATACTATATCGACGTCAATGGCTATTATGACATCCACGTGTAATTTTCGCCTGTAGTTAATTACAACTCATGAACGAAATTCTTCAAGCAGCAAGGTCTAATTACGCACTATCTAACATAATCAAACTTTTGCACATTTATCTCTACTGGACGACACAATCGTGCGGACAAGTTTTGATGACGCGAGATAGCCATAGATAGCAAGATAGCGAGCGCCACCTGTTGCGACGGCATCAAAATATAAATGTAAAACCGAATCACGGAGAGCTGAGCTGGTTCACGTATGTTTAAGAACAAACCACGCTGAGACAGGGCCAAATGCACCTTTTGTTCCCTTTGTTCGCGTTGGTTTCTTCTTTCATGCCTCATGTTACCAGTGGTAGCTACAAATACAAACCCTGTGGCTCGATCTCGCACCGCAGCCGTGGCCTCGTGGCAGAGCGCCCGCCTCGGCTTCGGGAGGTGGTGGGTTCGACTCCCGCCACCGGCCGGGTACCCACCGGTTTTCTCAAAATGGGTACAAGCTATGGCCCGGCCTGGTGCTCGGCATACTGGGGCTACATTGCTTGGGAAAGGAGCCTGCGCCTTCAAATCCCGTCACTGTGGGCAGAGAGTCGAGTAGACAAAGCAAAAGAAACCCTGCCAACATGAGAACCTTTTCAGTAACGGGGTTCGAGGGTTGGTGTGCGCTCGCAGCCAATCCCGCCCCTTCTACGTTTGGCTGATATGTCAGGACGGGTGGCATATCATGGGGCTCCTTTTTTTGTGCTCCTCTGTTCCGTTAAGACGCTATGGTTCAATGTCCGAAAGTCTCCCCTTCCTTTTTTTTTTTTTTACTTTTCAAAACATTATAGCGCTCACGTGCCGAGGAATGCTACGCCGCTGAAATGTCCGAGGAAAAGTGGCCACACACCGTTGCAAGTTCATAGCAACCACGCCAGCAAACGCATTGCCAGATTCAATGTTTAAGTGATCACACTTCATTACATTTCTTCATTTATTCAGTACCCACAGCGCCTGCGGACATTACAGAGGAGGGGCACAATGTTACAAAGCAGACAAAACAGACGTGAACGAGTACCACGCGGTTATTAAATAAACATTATACTCAAAAAACTAAAAAGCAATGAACATCGAGAATAGGAATACTCAAAGCCACACTCAACACTCAACTCAACATCGAAAACAATACATGATTCGAGAGAACGCTGACAACATCGCGAGGCAACTGGTTCCTCGCTACAGTTGTTTTGGGGGAAAATGACGTCTTAAATAAGTTTGTACGGCAAGAAATTTCGCGCACTTTTAAACGATCGTCGGTATGTTCAGAGACATAATAAGGACGCTTAATATATTTATCTCTCTCTATCTTTACCAATGCATGGTTTAATCGTAATTTTCGTCGTCTAAAGTCCAGCGGTTCCCAATCTAATTTTTATTTTATTCTTGTAGCGCTGGACTGCCATTTGCAATTTCCAATGACAAAGCGTGCAGCCATGTTCTGTATACGCTCTAATATTTGTTTATCTTGCAGAGTTGGTGGATCCCAAACCGTGCGGGCGTATTCTAGGATTGATCTTAAATTGGCCTTATAAAGCAGATCCCGAGAGGTTAATGGAAAATTTCGTGTGTTTAGGAGAAGAAAGCCTAATGCATGACCTGCCCTGGCTACAGTATACTCGATATGGCGATGCCAGTTTAACTCTGAGGTAAAATACACACCTGGATACTTGTATTCAAGTACACGGCTTAACAAAGAATTATTTAGGGTGTAGGTTCGAATTTGGGTGTTTCTTTTTTTTGTGTATGCCATGTATACTGTTTTGTTCAAGTTAAGTTTTATACGCCATTTTGCGCACCATGACGATATTTTGTCCCGCTCCTGTTGAACCATGTAGGTGTCTATTTCGGAAGTGATTGCAGTAAACCACCACTCCAATCTGTAATAAAGTACTCTTTACGTGATCTACTCTACACACTTGTACACAGTTCGCTGAACGCCGCCGCGGTGGCTCAGCGGTTACGGTGCTCGGCTGCTGTCCCGAAAGACGCGGGTTCGATCCCGGCCGCGGCGGCTAGAATTTCTTTGGAGGAGAAATTCTAGAGGCCCGTGTACTGTGCGATGTCAGTGCACGTTAAAGAACCCCAGGTGGTCCAAATTTCCGGAGCCCTCCACTACGGCGTCTCTCATAGCCTTAGTCGCTTTGGGACGTTAAACCCCATAAACCAAACCAAACCAAACAGTTCGCTGAACCCATAACCGAGACGTGCGGACCTTATTTCGAGCGTCAGCTCTTACTCATAACGTTTCGATATCTTGTGGGGTCTGCTACCACCCTGAGATCAGAGTGCCATCCGTGGCAGCAACTAGAAAACAGCCCATCTTACATTGAGACTTGTAACGACATCTGCAATAGCATTCTAGAAACAACCACTTGCCGCGTGCCAATGATGACGTAACGTTCCAACATGGTGGACAGCTAACACTCATAAAGTGCCTAGAATATACTTGCAGTATATTCTAGGCACTATACATCAACGTCTTGCAGACGGTGGCGCCCTTTTTCGGGGCAGTGTAGAGTTACTGCATGTACAGTAACTCTAGGGCACTGTAGTATTGTGATATATGGGCAGACTCATACATGGTATGGGCCTGCTGGAAAAATCCTGAAATAAAGAGAATAAATCAGCCAACGAGAGAAGGCTGGGAAGCGACCCTGGCTGACTGCTTGGTTCAGAGAGCGCGGGCAGTGGCTACCGCCAATGGTATCCCGGAATAAGGACTACCACCCAGGCAAGGGAGCGGTGAAACCTTCCGCTCTCCCCTAAAACCCACCCCAATGCCTCCAATAAAGTTTTATCACCACCACCAGTTTTGCTGTTTTCGCCTGGAATTAGTTTTTACGCCACAGCCTATACAGCTGGTTCTGTCGAAAAGCCGTCGACGTCGTTGTAGTTGTCCGCACCGCGCGCCCAAAAAAAATCGTGTCATGCCAATCGTTTACCGCAGGTTGATCCGGATGGTGCCATACGGATCAGCGTTTCGTGCAACTTAAACTGACTGAAGTTAGAGCCTACCTCGCGGCAGGGATTAAAACCGTCGACCTATAATTGAGGGAACAGCGACCTATGGTGGTTTGGTAGGGGAAATCGTATCATGGGTAGTTCGGGTGTCCATCAGGATAGACTGTTACTGCGCCATTTCCTTCCTAAAAAAATCGATTTGTCCAATGGACAAGGCGTCGCCAGGGCTGTGGCATGTTGTAAGTTGCGCGTCCGTGCCGAGGGTGGCGCCACGGTCGAAACGATTGCAGCGATCCTGGTATCGACGGTAAACACGGCTGCAGTTAAGCCTAATAAAAGTGAAATTTTTCGACCACTGTCAATAATAAGAACATGCCTATGAGCTAAATTATAACCAGCCATAGGTATTAAAATAACATATCAAAGAAATTAGTTGTGGCGTCGCGCCGTACGGGCGACAGCGTTCCGTGGACTGCCTGGCAGGGATGCAACACGCTGTTGCGTTCAAGTAATAGGGCCATTTTTTTTTACCTACACTGGCTACACTAGTGTAGCCAGTGTACCAAAAAGTCATTTTTTTTGCCAGTGTAGAAATAGTGTAGCTCCGCCCACTTACACGAACGCATTTTTTTAACAAAAATTGTAGTTTGCAAACTACACTTTTTACACTGCGATTTTTACGAGTGTAGCTAGCAGACGACAGAAAAGAGGCGGGGGTTTTGAACACGCGACGCCATATTTGAAACGGCAGCCGTGACCGCGACGGATCCTCGCCTCAATGGACCGCGTCATAAAAATACGTGCGGAAGACGGCAGCGAACTGCAGGCGCGGCCGTGCATCACGGAAGATGGAGAACTTATTTTCCACGAGAATAAGGTCGTTTATATTACCGATGGTGAGTATATGAACTTTTTTTTTCTCCTCTAGATTACAGACTGCCGGCGGTCTCAATTTGTAGCAAAAAAAAAAAAAACTGTAGGATATCAACACATTTGATGCTTTGTCCGTTTGCGCCACGACTTGTGTGTGTGTGTGTGTGTGTGTGTGTGTGTGTGTGTGTGTGTGTGTGTGTGTGTGTGTGTGTGTGTGTGTGTGTGTGTGTGTGTGTGTGTGTGTGTGTGTGTGTGTGTGTGTGTGTGTGTGTGTGTGTGTGTGTGTGTGTGTGTGTGTGTGTGTGTGTGTGTGTGTGTGTGTGTGTGTGTGTGTGTGTGTGTGTGTGTGTGTGTGTGTGTGTGTGTGTGTGTGTGTGTGTGTGTGTGTGCAGTCGGCGAGCCTATCCTCATCGAACGTGAAAACGCTGGGCTTCACGTCGAGCGGAGTGCGACATCGGTCTTGCAGGCGTCTGCTCCGGCCCTTCCAGCCGCGTCGCCACCTGAAGAGGGATGGACACCTGCCAAGACCTCCTTACTGATAGAGCTCGTGAAGGTAAGAGAATTTTCTGGTCATATGAGACCTAGTGAGACTAAACTTTTCCAATAAACGTTCGTATACGCGATATGCGCGCATAATACGCGTACACGCACGTCGATCTGGTGGAGAAGTTTAATATAATGCACCGCACCGGCTCATTTCTGTGCCGCGATGGACTGCACGTTCATGCATGCGAGCTGAGTATGCTGAGCAGCAGTACTCATCGGAAAAAAAACTTGGCGGCGTACGTTTGGCAGCTTATAGAGCATGCATATCACATCGAAGTGTTTCGATGCATATGCGATATCAGCTGATAAACGTACGTCGCGCAGTTTTTTGTATTATGCTTAAAATCTGTCTTCATCGGTTATCGATGATAATAGATGCCAAAAAATTCCTCGCGCACCACCTTTGAATTGAAATTTGATGTTAGGTTTTGAAGAAAAAAATCGTTTTTTTGTTTGCTTTTGTTGACGAAATTACTGTAATTGTGCAAGAATTTAAACGCGTTCTTTTTTTACCCCCACTGGTTGCTTCAGAACACATAATGGGAAGCAAATGGTACGGATATAGTGGTCTTTTTTTTTCACTACTCTTACACGTACAGCAACCTCAACTACTAGGCTTCTTAGCTAGGAAGAGAAGCCAACTTTTCGTAGCAAGCTGAGCATATGCGCGCGGGTGGCACACGGGAGCGAGCGTGGCTACGAACATAAAGGGACGCGTCATTGAGAAAGGGAAATCAATAAGAGCAGAGATTGTGTAAGGAAGGAGGACATTGCCAAAGGAGGTCCTTGTAGCCACGTTAATGCAACCTAAAAAGGTAATATTGGCGCAATGTTCCAGCAGCAGTTCGTGCTTCTAAGCTGTTTTCGTGAGCACTTTATATGTATCCAGATACAGTAACTACATGGTACCCTGTTCATATATGCAGGCCCAAACTTGTGATGGCGCCAGGGTCTTCCATACAAAAAAGGCTATGTGGGAGGATGTGGCAGTGCATGTGAACGCACAGTTCCCAGCAGGCACTGTCACTCCTCTCCAAGCTGAAAACAAGTGGAAGACCCTGGAGCGGGCGTACAGGAGAACTAAGGACCACAATGACAAGTCCGGAAGGGGAAGACGGACATGTAGCTACGAGCGGTAGGTGTAAAGCATGCGCAAGCCTGGTAGAGTGCCTGCAGTCTTCATAGCATATGTATTTTTACGCAGTGAACTGGCAGAAATCCTTGAAAGACAACACAGTGTGCAGCCAATTTTCTTGGCAGGGCCCGGCCGCATGCAGTCAAGCACAGAGTACGTATCTTTCAGTTCACGATCAAAACATGGTTCGAACAGAAGGTATATAAATGCGCTGTTGCATACTGTTGAACCATTGAACAGTTATAGATATATGAATTTTGTTTAAATTGCCTGTTTGTAGTATCTATTAATTAATCATGGACGTGGTTCTAGCTGATACATAGGTTTCATCTCAGATATCACCTTTATGTTAGACAATCCACTGGTGTCCAGTTCATTCTGCATTAATTCATGAGCAAGCTCTTGGTTACATAGTGCATATGTGCCTTCAGGTCTAATGTCTAAGTTAAAGCTGGAAGTCGTAGAAGTATGATTTTTACTTACCGTTTAAACAATATATGTATGAACCTTACAGCTCACCTTGCTTGGTTACATATTTGGTGAATAATGTGTGTTGATGTGCACCGAAAGTTGAGGTGAAAGCCTTTTATTAGATAAGGAAGGTGCATGGCTATCAAGGTGGCTGCAAAAGTTTATTATATAACTGCATTAGCCAGGAACAAAAGTTTATGCAATTGGAACATTGTGTCGTAGCATTGAAAGGAACTACTTTCTGTGGTACCATCAGGTCTCAATTAGGATATGCGTTTCTTATATATGTCTGCGACAGAAATGAACGGAAAGGAATAATGACACTTAAGTTAGAGTATGATTCATTAACGAATGGCTGAAACATTCAACAGGCTGCAAAAAAAATTCCTAGGGAAATTTATTGCAACTCCGAAATGCAGTGAACTGGTGCTGCAAAGTTATACAGTTAAACTCAAAACGCCACTCGTTGTGTGTGCATATAACTGATTACTGCAGGCATTTATGAAGTATCTAGTGCTACAGCATTCAACATGAGACACCAACTTGACCAATCCAGATTAATATGCAGACTCAACAGACACTGATGAGGGTTACCAGTTACATCTGAAAAAAGAAATTTCCAGCTGAATGCCAAGCTGAAGTGATATCCTCCAGCAGGAAATGGAAGGTAATTAATCCCACTGGTGTAGCTCCAGCTGAAGCCAACTAGAAAGATAAATTTTTCACCTGAACATGATTTTCAGTCCAATATTCCAGCTAGAAACAGATGTCATTCCAGTCAAAATTCAGTTTCCACGTGGAAATGCATTGTTTCCAACTTAAAAGGTGCAATTGCCAGTTCAGCAACCCAGCAGGAAATGCGAGTCTTTTTCACCATTGCTGCCATATGAAATGCTATGTGAAGGAAGAAACAAATTCTTTGTTCTTGCTTTTCAGTGTCACAGAGGACACACAAGAAGGGCCGAGTAGGTGTGGAGAAAGCGTTCCAGAAGCCCCACCGAAGAAAAAGAGAGCGCGGAAAGACAGCGCAGAAAAGTTGTGTGACATATTCGAAAAATCCCTTGCCAAACAGAATGAAAAACAACAAAAAAGGCATGACGAAAGGATGGATATTGAGAGGCAGAAACTGAATTTACTGTAAAAATTGGTAACTGCATTAGAAAAAAAGGCCCACACTGATGATGACTGCTAAAGCAGAGAGGCGCTAACATATCATTTGTATTTTTCACTTTTTATTGTAGCAATGAAGTCTGATTTTTTTTGCTAGGGCTTCCTCGAATGTGTCACACAGCTTTATGCATATTTCTTGTTTCACTCATTACCTTGTCAATATTTATGTTAGGACAGTGCATGTTATTGTAGTAAAAACAGCACTTTTTCTCCGTGATACAAACCATCTGTGATGCAAACCCCCAGGCCTGGCTAACACTGGTTCTTTCCCAAATTGTCGTCTCACATACATACTTAATCTTCACACATACATGCCACATACACACATTCCACAATGGATATTGGTAGTTTCTTACCCTGTCCACGTGCAGTGCGGCTGACGTGACAGCAATGAAGGGTACCAGTCTTTTCAGTGAGGTAAATATTTGTATAATGCCAGTACTGTGATGCTTTTTCTGGCATTATTGGAGCATTGTGACCACACAAGGCAACCATTCTCTTCTTGATCAAGTTTCGTAATTGTCTCACCTATTGTATTTTTAGTCAAGCAAAACACAGACTACTCTAAAAAAAAATACTGTAATGCATGTTGAAGGAATGGCAACTAGGCAAACTTACATTTGATAAACCAAAGTAACCAAGCTATAACCCAAAGCAGCACATGGTTCAGAGAGGTGCATTCACCAGTTTGGCCTGATTACAGCATCAGTATGAATATGGTATTGAAGAAACCTGCCTAGAAGAAGTACACACATAAACAGCTTCCTCTTCAAGGCTGCTATGTTGTGAGGAGTCCTCAGAAAACGAGTGAAGTAAAGACTCTTGCGTGCATCATCTTGTATATGCAAGCCCTGCAAACAAAATATACAGAGACAGTGTGGTTTGTTTTAAGGGGTCTTGTAAGGGACATCAAAAACCTCACTTCCACTTGTATTTTGTACTACAGACATCAACACGAAGAAAAGAACACGAAGAACACATAATACTCTATACAGTGAAAAAAGAAACATGCATCCTTATCGCACGGTTTGTCAGCATTATAAATGGAATACATGTAATTGCACAAATTAATTTTACAGTGAATCGGCATACATCCTTCACACATATATTATCATGAACATGAATAAATGGATCAAAATGTGTACATATACACATAGCACCCTTCACATGGAATTTGTCAGCATTTGAAAAAAGTCTGCAAGTACATTTTATATGCATCAAGTAGACTACAGACAAAGTCAAGGTAAGAGGTGCTCCTTCACAACTTTTCCGCCGCAGTGGCTCAGTGGTTACGGCGCTTGGCTGACCCAAAAGATGCAGGTTCGATCCTGGCCGCGGGGGTCAAATTTTGATGAAGGCAAAATTCTAGAGTCCCGTGTGCTGTGCGATGTCAGTGCACGTTAAGGAACCACAGGTGGTCAGAATTTTCAGAGCCCTTCACTACGGCGTCTCTCATAGCTTGAGTCACTTTGGGATGTCAAACCCCAATAAACCAAACCAAACCTTCACAATATTCCCAGAAAGAGAAAAAAATGCACATTTCAGAATTGCGCACTGCAAAAGTACATTTAAACAGACTACAGAATAAATATAATTAGGAAAAGGAACACACATGCAAGATATATAGCTAGGCTCAACTTCGAAAATACTACAGCCGGCCTACCGAAACGCAAACACAACAGCTAGAAATGCAATTACTACAGCATCCTCGCAATGCAATCTCTGAATGCGGATGGGCACGGTTCAATGCCACTGTCATCATTCTGTGCCGTGACGCGTGTTCGCCAAATGCAGCCGGTACAGCCAGCGATGACAGCGCCGCCCACCGGCAGGTAGCAGCCACCATTAAGGCTGGTTATAAATATTCATTCAGAATGACGGCTTGACATCGCCGCTATGGCGCAGTGCAATAAATAAAAAAAAAAAAGCCGCTATGGCGCAGTGGATTAGAGCCACGTGTTGCGTATCGAAGGTCGGCCGTTCGACTCCGCTCTCTCCACTGTAATTTTACTGTTTTTTTTTAATTTAATTTCTTAATTTTTTACCCTTTTAGGTCGCAAATCGTGATGCTAAGTGCCATATAACGCCGTTTAAGATTTTCAAAACATTTTCTGCATACTTTTACACAGATTATTCACAGCGCTGGAATATCACTTTTGAATTTAAACTAAACATTACATGGTTAGTAACGATAGGTTGGTATACACTTTTAAGTATTAATTAGGGAATAATTATCCCTTTTCGGTAAGCCATTGTGACAATATTCAGTCAACGTGATCAATTCACCGTGGTTTCAAGCCTTGTGGCTGTACAGGCTGCAGTGGCTATACAGGCTGCAGTTGGCGAATACGCTGCCGTGACATCCAGACCTGGTGCTGCCATCTCATCATCATCCTCCTCATCATCATTGTAGCGTATGCATCATGCAGTTGTGCAGAACACAAGCTCCAATGATGATGAGGACGACCTGCTTGATGGAGGCGGCATTTATGTAAAACAGCCGCCTGAAACGGTTCTTCAACAGCCTGAAGGCCCCCTCAATTACAACCCTCTGCAGGCTGTGCGTCCGGTTGTAGTTTTCCTGGTATGCAGCCAGCCCTTTTGTGGATGTCTTGTAAGGCGTGAGTAGCTAGGGCAGCAACGGGTACGCCGGGTCTCCAAGCAAGTACCCGCCTTCAAAAACATATAACACCTGTTAAGTAAACGTATATCTCAATTTAGCTAGAAAACTAAGGCTTGCCATGCATTTATAAGTTACAAAATTTCTGCATCTAGTGCCACATATAAATCAAATGCATGCACGTTTCTCTAAAATGATATCCTCACTGATTTCTTTGCACATTGTTCACTTTTACACAGACTACATGTTTCTTTTTTTTTTTGCGCGTAAAGAATTATTCATTCGTACCTCGGCAGTCTTAATTCTGCATCCTCGTAAAAAAAACTTTTTCTCAGGACGCGGGCATCGTGAACGGATCCTGGATACCCGGCGAACACATCAATGAACTCCTTTCTCTCATTGCAAATTCCTTGCAGAATCACTGAATGGTACTTTTTGCGGTTGTAGTACGACTGCTCCGATTGCGCTGGCCTTGGGATTTCGACGTGGCATCTGTCAATACATCCAATTACTTTCGGCAGTCCGCCCATCCCCTTTTTGTTGCTCATTTCCTCAAATAGTTGGTGGCTACGCCTCCGCTCCTCTTCGTTTGGCCAGCGGATAACTTGTTCTGATATGCTGAACAAGAAGTCGAGGACCCGATTCAAACTGTTCTGCACAGATGACTCAGCCACATCAAATTTGCTATTTGCACCATGGTGCTCTGCGTGGTGAGGTAAGTCAAGGCAATCAAAACAGTCTTCTCTGCTGACAGTCTTGGCCGGCCGTGCGTAGCTTGTGGGTAGAAGCCCGACGCCTCGAACTTTTCAGTCAGGCGGCTCGCTGCTTCTTGGGACAGGCGGAATAGCCGCCGAAACTCCATATCCACGTACCGTGGCACAGTACTCTCCACGTACAGGGGTACACGGTTCCTTTTTCTCCTGTGAAAGTGCAGCGCTAGTTCCAGCATCATACACTGTACTTCATCATCTGATTCTTCATCCGAAGAAAAAGAATCGAGCAAAAGCTCGGCGCCTAGCAACTTTACAGCGTCCATGTTGCGCACAGCGAAACACAGACGATGCTCGATGACAAAGGCGACGCGCACAAAATGCAGAATTATGCGTGCTGTACGTGTGTTTTTTATTGATTCAACAAAAAGAACGTAGTTTTCAAAGCAATTAATTTCGTTTTATTTCCAAAAGCTCCGTAATCAAGTGCTCGTCGTCTGCTCTTGCAGAAGCCGCCGCGCGGTTTCATCCGATTGGTTCCAGCCAGCAGCGCCGAGTGCAATGGTTACGTCATCGCATAAGCCCCGCCCTCCACTACTCTACACCAGCCTGCGCGAAGTGTAGGTAAAAAAAAAATGGCCCTACTATGTCTCTGAACATACCGACCATCGTTTAAAAGTGCGCGAAATTTCTTGGCGTACAAACTTATTTAAGACGTCATTTTTCCCCAAAATCATCTTAGAGAGGAACCAGTTGCCTCGCGATGTTGTCAGCGTTATATCGAATCATGTATTCTGTCCGATGTTGAGCTGAGTGTTGAGTGTGGCTTTGAGTATTCCTATTCTCGATGTTCATTGCTTTTTAGTTTTTTTGAGTATAAATGTGTATTTAATAACCGCGTGGTACTCGTTCACGTCTGTTTTATCTGCTTTGTAACATTGTGCCCCTCCTCTGTAATGTCTGCAGGCGCTGTGGGTAATGAATAAATGAAGAAATGAAATGAGGTGTGATCACTTAAACATTGAATCTGGCAATGCGTTTGCTGGCGTGGTTGTTATGAACTTGCAACGGTGTGTGGCCACTTTTCCTCGGACATTTCAGCGGCGCAGCATTCCTCGGCATGTGAGTGGCTATAATGTTTTGAAAAGTAAAAAAAAAAAAGGAAGGGGAGACCTGTCGGACATTGAACCATAGCGTCTTAACGCAACAGAGGAACACAAAAAAGGAGCCCCATGATATGCCACCCGTCCTGACATATCAGCCAAACGTAGAAGGGGCGGGATTGGCTGCGAGCGCACACCAACCCTCGAACCCCGTTACTGAAAAGGCTCTCATGTTGGCAGGGTTTCTTTCGCTTTGTCTACACGACTCTCTGCCCACAGTGACGGGATTTGAAGGCGCAGGCTCCTTTCCCAAGCAATGTAGCCCTAGTAAGCCGAGCACCAGGCCGGGCCATAGCTTGTACCCATTTTGAGAAAACCGGTGGGTACCCGGCCGGTGGCGGGAGTCGAACCCATCACCTCCCGAAGCCGAGGCGGGCGCTCTGCCACGAGGCCACGGCTGCGGTGGAGACTCCATCACAGGGTTTGTATTTTGTAGCTACCACTGGTAACATGAGGCAGAAAAGAAGAAACCAACGCGAACAAAGGGAACCGAAGGTGCATTTGGCCCTGTCTCAGCGTGGTTTGTTCCTAAACATACGTGAACCAGCCCAGTTCTGCGTGATTTGGTTTTGCATTCACATTTTGATGCCGTCGCAACAGGTGGCGCTCGCTATCTCGCTATCGATTGATATCAAAACTTGTCCGCACGATTAATTGTGTCGTCCTAGATAAATGTGCAAAAGTATGATTATGTTAGATAGTGCGTAACGAGACCTTGCTGCGTGAAAAATTTGCTTCGTGAGTTGTAATTAATTAACTGCACGCGAAAATTACACCTGGATGTCATTATAGCCATTGACGTCGATATAGTATGTGGAGGTCTTGCTTTTCCATTCCTCCAATAGGTGTCGCCACTCAGTTCTTCTTGGACCAACGTTTTTAGTCTTGGACGAGCATGACAGAAGGGTTTCTGCGAAAAAATTAGCTGTGGTTAAACTGTTGCTGGACCTGGTTAGAGAGGGAAAACTATGACGTATCGGGCAACTATACGCTGCTTGGCGTCTGTAACGTTGACTGCGTTCTGGACACTGGATAGGCAGCGAGCCCACCTTGCCACCCTCTATTTGTACACAGTAGGGCCATTTTTTTCCTGCACTGATTACACTAGTGCAGTTAATGTATCACAATTTTATGATACATTTGTTACACCAGTGTAGCTAGTGTAGGTAAAAAAAATGGTCATATTGTATTCTGCCGCGCTACCCCTATGATTTCTTTTATCGCTCCCCCCTCCTCCCTTCTTTCATTCTTCCTCTCCTCTCTCTGTCCTTCTATTCCCGCTAACCGCAGCTCAGGTGCTTCAGGTTACGATGACAGACGCGGCGGCTAGCAACGTCTTTTCCTTCATTTTAAGCTGCGAAACCAATAGAACGGGAGCTTGGAAAGCAGAGGGCAAAATTGGTAAATTGGTTTTTGAGGAAAGGAAATGGCGCACTACCTGTCTCACACATCTCGGTGGACGCCTAAACCAGAGGGAAGGCGCATAACTGCCCTCTTGGAACAGTGGACACCTCAATCTTGCTTTAAGATACGTGGCGGTAGTGACAGATGTGCGCTGCATGCGTTGGCATTGACAACGCCGTGGCAGAAACGCGGCGCTAAAGCCGTAGGCCTTCGCGTTGACAACGTTTTACACTCCGATCATTTTAAGGAAAGGAAATGCGCATAACTGGCTCCCTGGGACAGTGGACGCCTGAATTGCGCTTATTGGTACGTGGGCTGCAGGCATTGAGAACGTTGTGCCAGAAACGTGGTGCTGAAGCCGTAGGCCGTCGGCGTTCATTGTGTTCATTGGCGTTGGCGTCGGCCACGTTTTTGCACTCCGATCATTTTAAGAAAAGGAAGTGCGCATAATGGCTCCCTGGCTCAGTGGACGCCTGAATCCTGCTTCATCATCATCATAGACACTTTAATTTGTGCAGAGGAGTTCGGGGCACACAGACCCCTGGGCCCCCGCACTGCCCCACTTCACTCAAACGTTCATGTTCCTGCGGACCATGACGTCGGCAGCCCGGCTGGTTGTGATGGCCAGTTTGGCCATCACAACAGTTCACAGTTCACAGTCATGAACAGTTCACAGTCATGAACGACTGTGCGTCCTTGTTCATGATTGTGAACTATTGTATCCTGACCACCATGACTGAAGTTGACAGGTTATCAGTGTTATTCGCGCAGTTCATGCGCACTCTTGGTTGTGAAGAGAGCATGTTTTATGCGTTCCTTTTCAATAAACCTTCAGTTGCTGGTCAGCACCTGTCTCATCTTCTCTCTTGTCCCTGTTTCTGCGCTGTTTTCTTCAGGTATCCTTCTTCCCTTCTTTGGTCATGCACCGTTGCACTGGAAAACTACAAATTTAAAGTACTGTCAACATTTGCCTGAACAATTTAGCACGTCTAAAATATGCTTGTCTTCTGGTAGCCTCCAGCTGCTCACGATGATGGTCTCTTCTAATTCATGATGTCAGAAGCGAAGCTGCATCCCTGCAAAAAAAAAAGAACCAAAAATTTCCTAATATAAGCATACACGTCTAATAACAAATCTTCTACACTCCTCAAGGTACACAGACATTGGACAGCTCTGTTTAAAGAACTTATGTCCAGTCACTTGGCTCAAACCAAAATAGTGAAAAAAAAATGCCCTTCCCTGGCACCGCGAGCATATTTTAACAGCCTGAGCAACAAATTGTTCTAAAAGTGGCTAAAAAATGAATTCATTACATAAAAGACAGACTATTCATGCCACCTAAAATTCCTCCAAAGCAAGCAAATAATGTACAAACAAAAATTTCCATTCCCGCACCTCACAGCAATGGCCAGTGCTGCTGTCTCGCTTGAATCTTGCCTTACAAGCGGACATACTGATGTCATCCATGGGGACGACCATTCAATTGCTTAAAACCACAAGGGCGTTTGTAGATGAAGGCGTAGCCGGCTGGAGGTGGTTGCACATCACTCCCTTTGTCTTCCCTCAATTGTGCCATGGCAGGTGGCCGACAAAGTAAACCGAGCGAAGAGGGCAGGCCCAGCCTATAGTCTTTTTCAGTCTCACTGCTGTGCACAATTTGAAAGGCAAAGTTGCTAACGGCCGATTCTTCCTGGGCTACATAAGCTAGATCACAAACTGATGATGGGTGCAGGGGTCAAGTGGATGCAGCTAGCACAGGAAAGAACTAATTTGGGGAATATGGGAGAGGCTGTCGCCCTGCAGTGGGTATAGTCTGGCTGACGATGATGAAGGATGATTGAATACCAATGAATATTTCACTTTTCTTACCCTTGGCGCAAATCGCTGCACAGTCCCATAAATGTTGGTTATAAGGGTATACATCTGATTGGGAATGAGAGGGCAAAGACTAGTATAATGCAGCAGCGTCAGTTTCGAGTGAAAGAATAAATTCTGGTTCCTTGCTTAAAATGCCGCTGGATTTATGCTATCTTCCAGTAGAATGCATGAGAACTGGTGTAATGCCCTCGCACAAAGTGCAGACGTTAAGGAACATGCACACGTTCTTCCAGAGAACGAAACATTCCAAAGTAGTGGTAATGACCATCGGTCATCACTGCTGAATCAGTATGCCTCTGCGTCTTTAGTAATTTTCTAGCATCCGTGGGTAACTCTGGATGGTATGGCTTTAGCACTTTAAGCAGGGAATGCAGGTGAGAAGCAGGCTATTAATTGCCCACACGCGCAAGTCGTGCTCTAGACATTGAGTAGCGGCACCAGACTCAAGTGTCATCATATCTTCATAAACCACCAACTCCTTATTGTCAGAAATCCGCGACAACTCCTATGTTGCCCTTTCTATGTCAGAGATGCTGCTAGCGGTGCTAAAATCCGACAAGTGAGAACTGCGGCTTTCAACTGCGTCCTCGCCTGGCGCTGATAAAGAGGATAAAATAATATTATGCGATCAAAAGGCATCTTGGTACTGTTCTGCTCATGTTGCGTACAATCTGCTGCCATGACCATTATCAAGCCTAACAACAGCAAAACAGTTTTCTAGTTCGTCGTGAACAGCCTCTGCTGTTCTTCAGCGTCGTTGCTGAATGGACACTTCGCTTAGCCAACACTTCATTATCTTCATGATACAACGAATGTAACACTTTATCAAACTATCACGAAGAACCAACACAAGTCACACACAGCACAACAATGGAAGTCTAGAAATCACTCACCACTGAGGTCATACTCTGGGCAAGCCTTTGTTGTTTCAGCTGAATTCCAGTGAAACCACAATGAAACACAGCAGCGCGGGCACGTCGACCGCAAGAAAAACTGTACTAGAAGAACAAAAAACGTAAATATCTTGCCACGACTGCCGCTGACACGCAGGTTCTCCGATGAGCGCGCATCGCAGGATTGGCTCTCGGCGCGGCCGCGGTTTGGATTTGGATTTGTGATAGTGATCTCCATGGCCATTAGACTGCGGGGCGTCAGTGAAACCAGAACTAAATTTCTTCGGCAGTTTTAATTTTGTCTGCATGTTTAATTGAAAAACAAAGTACTTCCAGCTCATTAAAAATATTTTAGATACAAATATATCTTTCTACATTAGTGTCACAGAGTGCAGGTACACTTGGACTGCTCACCATTTGCATACACACCACATGCAAACTTTCCCTCGAAGTAAAAATTAATAAATAAATAAATTAATACTGTCATGGTGAGTAGAAGTGATCTGGTACCGGCTTTTCTATTTGGGCTTCAGAAATAGCCCGAGAGGGCAGACAAATAACCTATAGCATGAATGTTATAGCAATGCCATCGTATGTGGTTCAACATTTATTCATCATTTGACAATATTGCTGCAATGTGAAAAGACCACTTTAGGGCAACGTTATCAGCATGTTGCTTGGTAACATTGCAGCAACATTATCTAATGTTGAAGAATGTTAGCGCAACATAGTACAACATTGGCAATGTTGTTGCAACATTGCAGTAACATACTGCGCTACTAGGGGACTAGCCCGTCAACACGCTCTTCTGGACACTTTCAAGTATCCACGGGCCACAGCGGATGAAGCGAGGTGACGACGCGGCAGGTGTTCGCCCATCTTGTTTCCTCGAGACAAGATATGGAATCCACCTGGCCTGACGGGCCACTTCCGACTATTCAAGGGCCTCAGCCGAGGAAGACGACGAAGAGGTGAACGACCTTGGAGCACCCGGACGAAGTCCCTACGATTGGTTGAAAAAGGCGGGAAGATCTCGGGAGGGTCTATTTAAAGCGCTCGAGCCGTTCATCGTTCATCGATTCCCAAAGCCATACCCGGAGCGACTCCGTGAGCGATCCGCTCAACGTTTCCTGAGTCTTCTCAGTTTTTACCATGTTTTTCTTTTTTAAATAATCATGTAATTATGTAAATACAGTTTTTCCTTCACTTCCCCTACTCCCCGTCTCCGGCCCACGTTCCTTCCTCCTTCGGCACTGCGGCGGTGCTCCTGGACACGATGCCTGGTGGGACACGCTACTAGTACGGCAAAACATATCAATAGTAAGGGCGCTTAATATATTTATGTCTCTCTATTTTTACCAATGCATTGTTTAATCGTAATTTTCGTCGTATAACGTCCAGCGGTTCCCATTCTAATTGTTGTTTTATTCTTATAGCGCTGGACTGCCATTTGCAATTTCCAGTGACAAAGCGAGCAGTCATGTTCTGTATACGTGATCTACTCTACACACCTGTACACAGTTGACGAACCCATAACCGAGACGTGAGGACCTTACTTGGAGCGTCAGCTCTTACTCAACACGTTTCGATATTTTGTGGGGTCTGCTACCACCCTAAAATCACAGCGCCATCTTTGACAGACACTACTCATCACGTTTCTAGATTTCGTGGGGTCTGCTACCACCCTGAGATCACAGCGCCATCTGTGGTAGCAACTAGAAAACACATCTCACATTGAGACTTGTAGCGCCATCTACAATAGCATTGTAGAAACAACACCTGCCGCGTGCCAATGATGACGTCACGGTCCAACATGGCGGATAGCTAACGCTCGTTACTTCATCGTCTTCCAGACGGTGGCGGCCTTTTTCGGGGTACTGTAAGTTTTGTGAGATGTGCGCAGACGCATATATGTGATGGGCCTGCCAGGCAAATCCGAGAATAAAGAGAATAAATCAGCCAACGAGAGAGGGCTGGGAGGCGACCCTGTGCGACTGCTTGGTTCAGAGAGCGCGGGCAGTGGCTACCGCCAATGGTGTCCCGGAATAAGGACTACCACCCAGGCAAGGGAGCGGTGAAACCTTCCGCTCTCCCCTAAAACCCACCTCAATGCATCCAATAAAGTTTTACCACCAACACCAGTTTTGCTGTTCACGCCTGGAACTAGTTTTTACGCCACAGCGTATACAGCTGGTTCGGTCGAACGTCGTAGTAGCTGTAGGCACCGCGCGTGGTAAAAAATCATGCCATGACAATCGTTTGCCACAGAATGTTCCGGATGGTGTCATAGGGTTCAGCGTTTCGTGCTGCATAAACGGACTAGTTAAGTTAGATCCTAGCTCGCGGCAGGGATTCGAACCGGAGGGGGGGATCGTATCATGGGTGGTTCGGGTGTTCCCCGAAGATAGTGAGACGGTTAGGTCATTTCCTTTCCTAAAAAAAATCGATTTGTTCCGTGGACCTTAGAACGATCGCGTTCCAGTATTAAGCGCGAAACTTAAGCGTATCTGTTCTCGCTTCGGCGAGCGCGGCTTCGGCCGCTTATCTGATTTTTGAGCCGCGTCCGTTCCGGCGGACGCAGTTGCTGCGACGCGCGTCTTTTCTTTCCTTTTCTCTTTCCTCTGATCTTTTGACTCCCCTCTATCTGCACGAGGCAGCGGTGGTGGCTTCGCTCGAGCCAGTAGCAGGCCCGTGCAATTTCCTTTTCATCCTTCTCTCAGTCACAACAACAACAACAACCCATATTTTGTTTCATTTTTATTCCCTGCTATAGTGCAGTAGTACGACGTCCCAGTACGCATCATAGGCGGCAACTTCATCGTCATCGTTCGTGATTTTTCTTTTCCTTGCGAAAGCAACACTACGCTATGTGAGAGCGATTTCGCGGAGCCCCGGAGAGCCCCAGCTGCGCATGCGCGAGGAGCGAGTGCCGTCACATGGCGCACATCTTAGAGCCAAGAATAAACAACCCGAGTGTGATGCAGTGGAAGCAAGGTGGGAGCGATCGCGGCATTGGCCGCTTATCTGTTTTTTCACACAGCGTCCGCTTCGGCGGTCGCGGTTGTTGCTGCGACGCGCGTCTTTTGTTTTTATGCGAAGCATACTAGCCGCACAACCGAGCTCTTCCTTGCTGCGCAGCGCGCGGCCGCGTAGCTACCACTTGACCTACATCGGCGCACCACGTGATATGACGTCACAACAGCTGTGAAAGCTGGGGCTCAACCAATACCTCCTAGAAAGACTTCTTTCTAGGAGGCATTGGCTCAACTCGTGCGCTCGCTTGCGGACGCCCAGCCTCCACCGGCGGCCTAACTCCCGCTCCTTCCGCTAGGGGCGCTGACGTCACAACAACTGTGAAAGCTGGGGCTCAACTCGTGCGCTCGCTTGCGGACGCGTAGCCTCCGCCGGCGGTGTGCTTCGCATCCTAGGCTTAACCTAAGCTAAGCCAGGCCATTTTCTCTCACTCTTTCCTCTGATCTTTTAACTCTCCTCTATCTGCACGTGGCAGCGGTGGTGGCTCGGCTTGAGCCAGTTGGCAGGCCGGTGCAATTTCCTTTTCATCCTTCTCTCAGTCACAACAACGACAGTGGGAGCACTTGCTGGCCAGCGAGGACGAGGAAGCGCAACGATTCCTTGTGCGCCCAGCCACGATGGCAGCAGTCAGGTGCGGCATCCTGGACCAAGGATCGATCACGGCGCCCAGTGACCCGTAAGGCTCAAGAACGCTTGAAATGTATTTACAATAAAGTTATTTCCATCCATCCGTGCATTTGGAGAGCAGCGCGCCGCCTACATCTCTCCCTCGCTTTACTTGCTTTACTTTACTTTATTGGAGTTTAACGTCCCAAAGCGGCTCAGGCTATGAGGGACGCCGTAGTGAAGGGCTCCGGAAATTTCGAACACCTGGGGTTCTTTAACGCGCACTGACATCGCACAGTATACGGGCCTCTATAATTGGCCATTGGTCAAGCCACAGCCAATTTTGTTGTTAGTGGCTATTGATTGATAATAAAAAAATATAAATTTAAGGAACAAATGTTGCTATCCGGCGCATCTGCCATCGTAACCTGAAGCACCTGAGCTGCGGCTAGCGGGAATAGGACAGGGAGAAGGAAAGAAAGGGGGGAGTGATAGAACAAAGGATAGGGGTAGAGCGGCGGTATACACTATTTACAAATACAGGGTGGCAGGTTGGCCGCACTGCCTATCCAGTGTCCGGAACGCACTCAACGTTACAGACGCCAAGCAGCGTATAGACGCTTTACAGCGGCGTATCATGGGGGCTGCCATCTTTGATCACGTGATCACGCCGCCATTACTCGCCTCCTGACCGCTCGGCGCGCGCCTCGTCGCGACGGCTGCTGCGTCTGATGTTTCGGTTCCGACAGGCAGTGTTTCGGCTGATACGGTTATAAAGGAGTGGGAGGAAGACACTGTGGTTGGTCCGAAGCTTCGAAGGACATGTGAAAACCCTCATTTGTTCATTTTAGGCGTGAAAACGTGATCGGGCTTCATGTCGCGAAGAGCCGCTGAGCTCTCCGCCTGTTCGAGGCAACGGGTGGATTGCCTGGATGCCGCTGAAGGCTTTGCTTAATATTTTTTTATTGTTATTATCTAAAACAGCAAGGTTTAAGGACCCTGCGGCTGCGCAGGTCGTTGTCGTATTGTGTACATGCATGCGGAGACTGCTCTAAAACGCTCACATGCACATCGTACTCATTTGTTTACAACTTGTTAAAGGTGCTTAGGAAGCCTAAAATATTTTCTGTTGGTTTGCTAAACAAAGGAAGGCGACAAAAATAAATAAACAAACAAATGTTACCCAATCAAGTAAGCAGTACCATGCATCAAGCAGCCTTCACTAGTTTGCATGCAATCGTTTACAAGGATTCCGCGATATAATTGTTATAATGCGCGCATGGCAGAGCGTTCACTACACGAAGTTCACAATTATGTCAGCCTCACATAGTATAAAATTGTGATACGCTCCTTGCTCGATATGCGGACATGAAAATGCTCGAGGTCTCGTTGGTTGTAAGTAATCATCCGGAGTCACTTCTAGTGACTGTCTCGCATGGACCGCGAGGAAGTGACAACCGCAGAGCGCAGCAGCCGTGGCGCAAATGCTTTATTCCGATTGTGGGCCACCAAAACCGCGCTACTTGGAGCGAAGTTCAACAGTAGCACCAAGACGGTGTGTAATACACGAACCGACGGTAAGCGTTGTCCGCTCGCACGGATATGCACTGCACAATATGCAATAGCGGTATAGGAGCGTAAGTCGTTTTTTTTTGTGACGTTTCGGTGGCGGGACAGCTTGTTCATGCGGCTATGTTGCGCACTTACCCTCGCAGATTTTCCAAGATCGAGACCTTTCCTTCTATATTCGCTGTCTAGCGCTGGCGAACGTGTGTGTTGCGTTCGCCCGTTCGGAAAGGGTGGATGTCCAACGGGCGCGAACAGGGGCAGTACGTCCTTGTGCAATTCGGTTCCGTGAAGCTCGCAAACGATCGCATCCCGCCCCTTTAACTGTTTGTCGCACTTCTTGCAATCCACAACAGAGCATGTATTTTCTCTTTCCACATTTCCACTGCTGCGTCGAGGCATACACGCCGGCGACTTACGAGGCAAGTAATGACGCCGTGTTCCGACCGCACCCGTGGCGCCATCTGGTCTCAAACGGAAGAACTGCGCGCTGTAAACGGTCTCTAGTTGCCCGATAAGTCATAGCTTTCGCTCTCTAACCAGGTTCAGCAGTAGTTGAACCGCTTTCGCACATTTTTCTCTACTTTCACACAAACTTTCGCACATTTATCTCTACTGGGCGACACAATTGTGCGGACAAGTTTTGATGATGCGAGATAGCCATAGATAGCGAGATAGATAGCGAGCGCCACCTGTTGCGACGGCATCAAAATATAAATGCAAAACCGAAGCACGCAGAGCTGGGCTGGTTCACATATGTTTAAGAACAAACCACGCTGAGAGAGGGCCAAATTCACCTTCGGTTCCCTTTGTTCGCGTTGGTTTCTTCTTTCCTGCCTCATGTTACCAGTGGTAGCTACAAAATACTAACCCTGTGGCTGGTGTGCCCACCGCAGCCGTGGCCTCGTGGTAGAGCGCCCGCCTCGGTTTCGGGAGGTGGTGGGTTCGACCAATACCTCCTAGAAAGAGGAGGTATTGGTTCGACTCCCGCCGCCGGCCGGGTACCCACCGGTTTTCTCAAAATGGGTACAAGCTGTGCCCCGGCCTGGTGCTCGGCTTCCCAGGGTTGCATTGCTTGGGAAAGGAGCCTGCGCCTTCAAATCCCGTCACTGTGGGCATAGAGTCACGTGTGCTGAAATCGTAGAGAAGATCGACACCGTGCCAGGGCTCAAGGGTTGGTGTCTGCTCACAGCCAATCCCGCCCCTTCTACATTTGATATGTCCGGACGGGTGGCATATCATGGGGCTCCTTTTTTTGTGTTCCTCTGTTGCGTTAATAGAGAGTTTTAGTATTGCGGGCTTTGCGTAATTGCGTGCATAGCGGAATAGCGGGTCCAGAGTGCGCATGCGCAGAACGCTAACGGGGAAATAGCGTTAGCGTACGCACGCAATTTTCAGAATTTAGCGTTGCGGCAGTTGCGCCTTTTGCGCCCTTAGCGTGGAAACATGGCGGCGTCCTTTCAAGCGACAGCCGCCCGCTTCAGCCAATTCAGCAGCTCTTGCGATTCCGGTCGGCATGTTTACTAGCAACTA
Source organism: Amblyomma mixtum (assembly GCF_055824585.1). Classification (NCBI taxonomy): domain Eukaryota; kingdom Metazoa; phylum Arthropoda; class Arachnida; order Ixodida; family Ixodidae; genus Amblyomma; species Amblyomma mixtum. The sequence goes on from NC_143014.1 coordinate 433,119,074, forward strand.
CTGGTGTTTTTGCTTTTCGCTATGACTTACCTTGCTTCGACGATAAAGTTTAAGCTGCAATTCAGCCCAGTTCTTGAGATACGCTCTCGATTCTGGAGCGCGCAAGCCCAATGGAACCTCAAACTGCACTACTACCGTCTGCAACGACCCGAAACGCAGCAGAAACCTAGCAAAAACGTCTGGAACGAGACAAAAATAGATTTGGAGGTTTTTCGCGGTGTTTTATGGACTTGAATTATGTAAACAGAGTTTATATTAAATTTTTCTCAAGTTTTTGAACATTAGACATCATGTGATGGCAAATATTCTTGCTCCAACGGCTTGTAGTTAACATTGCCTTTACTAGATGGCGCCACTATTTTACGTTTTTATTTCATTTTATTTCAATTTCGGGGTCATTTTGCAGACGAAACTGAACGCTGCACTAACTATTCGTTTAAAAAACTCGGAAATATTATACTTTGGCAAGTTAGCGGCAATGTCGACCATTTTAGAAGGACCGTTGGCATCCATGTCAAGCAGATGCGTTTAGCGTTTTCAAAACGCTACACTAAAACTGTCTGTGGGGATAAGTTGCTTGCGGCACGCTAACGTAATTTCCCTTAGGTCCGCTACCACGCTAACGCTATACTAAAACTCTCTATAATAAGACGCTATGCTGCGCCGCTGAAATGTCCCTGAGAAAGTGGCCTCACACCGTTGCAAGTTCATAAGAACTGCGCCAAAAAACGCACTGCCGGATTCAGTATTAAAGGGTCGGATTTTGATTTATTTGGGTTTTAACGTCCCGAAGCAACTTAGGCTATGAGGGACGCCGTAGTGAAGGGCTCCGGAAATTTCGGCCAAGTATAAAAAGGTTCACACTTCATTTCATTCATTCAGTACCCATAGCGCCTGCGGGAATTACAGTGAGGTGGGGGGGATATTATAAAGTTACAAAGCAGGCAAAAGACACATCAGCTCGAGCCACATGGTTATAAAATGAATGAATGAATGAGCTGTTTATTAAGAAAGTGAGGCTGAAAGCCGTTTTTTGGGGAATTGGATTGTTAATGAAGGGAAAAGTAGGGGTCTACTGATAATACATGAAAGGACGGCATGGGTGGTCTATAGCCACGTTTTACAATGCTTTGTATCGACCATTTATCTTAGCATATTTGCCAATAACTTTTCGCTCCGGCTCTGGTCAGTGCACGAAATTCCTCACCATCGGTGGGAAAACCATGCTTGGCGACGAGCTGGTCGCGTCCCTTGCGGAACTCTGAACAATGCCAAACTAGGTGGCACAGGTCAGCACGACACATGCAGCCGCAGTGCGGGCACTTCATGACAACGTCAACATTGCTCCCATGATGCCAGCGAGGGCCGGTAAGTCATTTACGGTTGATGTTTGGCGTGTAGGCGGCATCGGGCATGATCTCATTAAGTGAAGATCTGCTCATGCCGCGAGAGAGCAGCTGAGGTATAGCAAAGTAACCCGGTGGTGTAACGGCCGTGAGTCGTTCACGGCTCCTCTGTTTGGCACGCAGATATGCCACCTCTCTGCCTCCTCTGTGGCAGATATGCCACAGCGTATAGACCAGATTTTTTTACCCTTGCACGCAGGCTGCGGGCGCGCTCCTACTCTCGACACCAGTCGCCATCTGTCGGCGCGCGCGGCCCGAGGGACTGCGCGTCGCGCCAGAGCCGCGCGTAGAACGCATGTTTACGTGTTCGCTTGTGCCGTTGCTGTGCTTCATCAGCTAACCTATGAGGGTGTGTGCTGTGCGTCACTACTCACATTTTCCCTCTTCCAGACAGTACTGCGGTTATCTTGTGCGCAGTTACTCGTTAACGTGACATCCGAGAGTGGTCGACCAGGTAGTGTACGGACTGGAAACCGGCACTTCTAAGCAGATTTCTGCGCTGTCGTGTCGTTTGTTGTCGCCTTTTACGTGCGATATCATCTATGATAATTTTATGCATCAGAATGTAGATCTATTGATTTTACTCAGTGGAGTAGTAACTGGATAGGCGAGCTGCAGACTGAAGGTTGTCCCGGCGGAGCGCGTGTTTTCGATCACCAGTACGTGTTCGGCATCCTTGCGCTGAGCTTGCTCTTGTTCCCATTAAACACATTTCATGCACAGGATTGTAAGCACGGCCGCTACCGGTTTCAGCTGCTTTTTCCGCACGCATGTCAGAGGTATCTGGGGGGTAAAGGTTTATCTATAGTATCTTTCTGCTGTTGGTATCTACCTTAGTTTGGTTTGGTTTATTAAGGTTTTACGTCCCAAAGCGACTCAGGCTATGAGGGACGCCCTAGAGAAGGACTCCGGAAATTTCGACCACCTGGGGTTCTTTAACGTGCACTGACATCGCATAGTACACGGGCCTCTAGAATTTCGCCTCCATCGAAATTCGGCCGCCGCGGCCGGGATCGAACCCGCGTCTTTTGGGCCGGAGCCGAGAGCCGTAACCACTGAGCCACCGCAGCGGTGCGGTATCTACCTTATTCATGGAAAAATATGCGCGATTTCATTACATTTCCACACTTAGCCAAACGGCTACGCAACGCTCTCACACGCGGCGAGAGCTCCTCAATAAAATAACGCGACTTCGGACCTCAGAATTAGTGAAAGCTGGATTAGCAGGTCGTATCTATTCAAGCTTCGGTAAATTAAGCGAAAGTACGTTTTTATGCACCAGGTTGCATAAACCATGACAAAATTTGTTTTCTGTTGGCGCTGCGACTCAGTTGAGCTCACAGCGGTAATTTGTTGATAAACTGGCGCGGCGACAAGAAATCCCTGTTTGTGGAAGGGGGAGGGGGGGGGGGGGGCTTTATGGCCGGCCGGCAGGAAGGAATAAGAGTGCATGGGAATTGGAACTGCATGCTAGCCGCATACGTATTGCTTGATATTGAACAAAAAGTTTCTTTGCGGTGGAGCAACAAGACGGAATTCGATATAAGCACGAGCGCGTTCTAAGCGCCGGCACAATTAGCCTGAATGTCAAACTAAATGTCATTAAAACGCGTCAATGTCATCGCTGTGATAACGTAAATGCTTCCTGCAACACAGCCACGCAGCGGAAGTATGCTCGACAATGTTTTTTTAGCGCCCGAAGCGCGGCTATATGCACGCGCGGCCGCGGAACTGCCGCAGCCCCGCAGTCCCCAAAGAAACGCCCGCACCGCGGCGCGCCAGTCGGTGCAAAATGGCCGCGCCCGGGAAAGGCTCAAAATTCTGTCGAGCAGCCGTCGCCGTCGTATTATAGTTGTATACAACTTAAGTCTGCAGTGAAGCTCCGCCCACATTCAACCTTCGCGCACAGAATTCCCACACGACAAAAAAGTAGACCGCTGCTTAAACGCTTCTTGTTACGTAAACATGAAGCTTATCACAAGAAAAAAAATTATGAGCTCTATAGTTTTGATACATGGATTGTTTGATATAGTGAAACATTAAAAAGCTGATTTCGTTTACAGTTGCGATTGGCCAGCGGAGTAATACAGGATGCCGCGGACCGCGGCCCAGTGTTAGCAACTGCTGTTTTTTTAAGTTGCATCCTACTATAGTTGTCGGAACCGCGCGCCGAAAAAAATGATGCCATGCCAATCGTTTGCTGCAGAATGTTCCGGATGGTGTCATACGGTTCAGCGTTTCGTGCTGCTTAACCGGACTAGTTAAGTTAGAGCCCAGCTGGCGGCAGGGATTCGAACCGGCGATTGGGGGAACCGGCGACCTATCGGGGACTGCGGTGGGGGGGGCGGGATCGTATTATGGGTGCTTCGGGCGTCCACCAAGATAAGTGAGACTGTTGCTGCTGCCTCATCTCCTTTCCTAAAAAAATCGATTTGTACAAGGCGCCGCATCGAACAGGCGATTGCGTTCCGTGGATACTAACACGTTGTCCCGTTCTAGTATTAAAGGCGAAGCTTAAGCGTCCACCCATATTTTGTTTCATTTTTATTCCCTGCTATAGTGCAGTAGTACGACGTCTCAGTAAGCATCGTAGGCGGCAACTTCATCGTCACCGTTCGTGATTTGTCTTATTGTTGCGAAATCAATACTACGCAAGGTGGAAGCGATTTCGCAGAGCCGCGGAGAGCCCCAACTACGCATGCGCGAGGAGCGAGTGACGTCACATGGCGCATATCTGGAGAGCAGCGCGCAGCCTACATCTCTCTCTCTCTGGCTTTGCTTGCTTTAGTTTGCTTTATTGGGGTTTAACGACCCAAAGCGGCTCAGGCTATGAGGGACGCCGTAGTAATGGGCTCTGAAAATTTCGTCCACCTGGGGTTTTTTAACGCACACTGACATCGCAGAGCACACGGGCCTCTATAATTTCACCTCCACCGAAATTCGGCCGCAACGGCCGGGATCGAGCCCGCGTCTTTCGGGTCAGCAGCCGAGCACCGTAACCACCGCGCCGGGGCACATCTCTGTCTCATCGCCCCACGTACCTATATAAGCACGATTCAGCGTCCACTGACTCAGGGAGCCATTATGCGCACTTCCTTTCCTTAAAATGGTCGGAGTGTAAAACGTTGTCAACGCGAACGCCATTCAACACAACCAACGGCGAAGGCCTACGGCTTCAGCGCCGCGTATCTGCCACAACGTTGTCAACGCCAACGCATGCAGCGCACACCTGCCACGCCACGTATCTTAAAGTAAGATTAAGGTGTCCACTGTTCCAAGAGGGCAGTTATGCGCCTTTTCTCTGGTTTAGGTGTTCACCGAGATGTGTGAGACAGGGAGTGCGCCATTTCCTTTCCTCAAAAAAACAATTTACCAATTTTGCCCTCTACTTTCCAAGCTCCCGTTCTATTGGTTTCGCAGCTTAAAATGAAGGAAAAGACGTTGCTAGCCGCCGCGTCTGCCATCGTAACCTGAAGCACCTGAGCTGCGGGTAGCGGAAATAGAAGGACAGAGAGAGGAGAACGAGAAGGAAAGAAAGAAAGGGGGGGAGCGATAAAAGAAAGGATAGGGGTAGAGCGGCAGAATACAATATGACCATTTTTTTTTTACCTGCACTGGCTACACTGGTGTAACAAATGTATCATAAAATTAGGATACGTCAACTACACTAGTGTAATCAGTGTAGGAAAAAAATGGCCCTACTGTGTACAAATACAGGGTGGCAAGGTGGGCTCGCTGCCTGTCCAGTGTCCGGAACGCAGTCAACGTTACAGACGCCAAGCAGCGTATAGTTGCCCGATAAGTCATAGCTTTCGCTAACTAGGTCCAGCAACAGTTTAACAGCACCTAATGTTTTCGCAGAAACCCTCCTGTCATGCTCGTCCAAGACTAAAAACGTTGGTCCAAGAAGAACTGAGTGGCGACGCCCATTGGAGGAATGGAAAAGCAAGACCTCCACATACTATATATTTTTTTTTCATTCGAGAAGTCTGCCTTGAGGCATAAGTTGAGAAAAGGGGGAGGGGACTATGTGAAGTGGACTATCGACAATCACTTCACCTGCAGCCTATGCGAGTACCTCGCCGAAACTGGACTACACTCCTTCTTTTAACTTTCCACATACTATATCGACGTCAATGGCTATTATGACATCCAGGTGTAATTTTCGCGTGCAGTTAATTAATTACAAATCATGAAGCAAAATTTTCGCGCAGCAAGGTCTCATTACGCACTACCTAACATAGCCAAACTTTTGCACATTTATCTCTACTGGACGACACAATCGTGCGGACAAGCTTTGATGACGCGAGATAGCCATAGATAGCGATATAGCGAGCGCCACCTGTTGCGGCGGCATCAAATTATAAATGCAAAACCGAATCACGCAGGGCTGGGCTGGCTTACGTATGTTTAAGAACAAACCACGCTGAGACATGACGAAAGGTATACCTTCTGTTCCCTTTGTTCGCGTTGGTTTCTTCTTTCCTGCCTCATGTTACCAGTGGTAGCTACAAAATACAAACCCTCTGATTGGAGCTCCCACCGCAGCCGTGGCCTCGTGGCAGAGCGCCCGCCTCGGCTTCGGGAGGTGATGGGTTCGACTCCCGCCACCGGCCGGGTACCCACCGGTTTTCTCAAAATGGGTACAAGCTATGGCCCGGCCTGGTGCTCGGCTTCCTAGGGCTGCATTGCTTGGGAAAGGAGCCTGCGCCTTCAAATCCCGTCACTGTGGGCAGAGAGTCGTGTACACAAAGCGAAAGAGACCCTGCGAACTTGTTATGAGAGCATTTTCAGTAACGGGGCTCGAGGATCGGTGTGCGCTCACAGCCAATCCCGCCCCTTCTACGTTTGGCTGATATGTCCGGACGGGTGGCATATCATGGGGCTCCTTTTTTTGTGTTCCTCTGTTGCGTTAATAAGACGCTATGGTTCAATGTCCGACCTGTTTCCCCTTCCTTTCTTCGTTTTTTTTTTTACTTTTCAAAACATTATAGCCGCTCTTTGTTATGACACGTGCCGCGCAATGCTACGCCGCTGAAATGTCCGAGGGAAAGCAGCCCCACACCGTTGCAAGTATATAACAACCACGCCAGCAAACTCATTGCCAGATTCAATATTAAAGTGATCACATTTAATTTCATTTATTCATTTATTGAGTACCCACAGCACCCGCAGGCATTAAAGTGGGGGGGAGGGGGGGGGGGGAGTTACAAAGCAGACAAAACAGACGTGAACGAGTGCCACACGGTTATGAAATACACATTATACTCAAAAAACTGAAATCAAAGAACATCGAAAAGGAATACTCAAAGCCACACTCAACACTAAACTCAACATCGAAAAGAATACATGATTCAATAGAACGCCGACGACATCGCGAGGCCACTGGTTCCTCTCTAGGATTGTTTTGTGTAAAAATGACGTCTGAAATAAGTTTGTACGGCAAGAAATTTCGTGCACTTTTAAATGATGGTCGGTACGTTTAGAGATACAGTAAGGGCGCTTAATATATCTTTCTCTTCTTTACCAATGAATGGTATAGACTAAAAAATAAATTCAATCGTAAATTTCTTCCTCTAATGTCCAGCATTTCCCAATCTAATTTGCTGTTTTATTCTAGTAGCGCTGGACTGACATTCGCAATTTCCAGTGACAAAGCGTGCAGCAATGGTCTGTGTACGCTCTAATATTAGATTATCTTGTAGAGTTGGTGGATCCCAAACAGTGCAGGCACACTATAGGACTGATCTTACATTGGTCTTATAAAGCAGATCCCGGCAGGCTAATGGAAAATTTCGTGTGTTTCGGAGAAGAAAGCCCAATGCATTACCTGCCTTGGCTACAGTATACTCGACACGGCGATGATAATTTAACTCTGAAGTAAAAAACACACCTAGATTCTTGTACTCAAATACACGACTTAACAAAGAATTATTTAGGTTGTAGGTGCGAATTTGGAGGTTTCTTTTTTTGTCTGTTTATGCCATATGTACAGTTTTGCACAAGTTAAGTTTTATGTGCCATTTTGCGCACCCTGACCAGAGTTTGTCCCGCTGGCTAAACCCATAATCGAGACGTGTGCACCTACCGACCTGAGATCACAGTGCTATCAGTGGCAGCAACTAGAAAACAGCACATCTTACATTGAGACTTGTGGCGCCTTCTACAAAAGCATTTTAGAAACAACAACCTGCCGTGTGCAAATGATGACGTCACGGTCCAACATGGTGGATAGCTAACACTCGTTACTTCAACGCATTGCAGACGGTGCCGGCCTTTTTCAGGGTACCATAGTTTTGTGAGATATGGGCAGACTCATATATGGTATGGGCCTGCCGGAAAAATCCGGGTATAAGGAGAATAAATCAGCCAACGAGAGAGGGCTGAGTAGCGACCATGTCCGACTGCTTGGTTCAGAGAGCGCGGGCAGTGGTTATCGGCAATGGTGTCCAAGAATAAGGGCTACCATCCAGGCAAGGGAGCTGTGAAGCCCTCCGCTCTCCCATAAGCCCCACCCCAATGCATCCAATAAATCTTTACCACCACCACCAGTTTTGCTGTTTACGCCTGGAATTAGTTTTTACCGTATACAGCTGTTTCGGTCGAAAATCCGTCGACGTCGTAGTAGCTGTCGGCACCGCGCGCCGAAAAAAATCGTGCAGTATGTTCCGGATGGTGTCATACTGTTCAGCGTCTCGTGCAACTTAAACTGCCTGAAGTTAGAACCTACCTCACGGCAGGGATTCAAACCGGCGACCTATAATTGAGGGAACAGCGACCTATCGGGGGTGGGAGGGGAGGGGGGGGGGGTAGTGGGAAATCGTATCATGGGTAGTTCGGGTGTCCACCAAGATACACTTTTATTGCTGCGTCATTTCCTTCCCAAAAAAATCGATTTGTCCAATGGACAAGGCGTCGCGTCGTACGGGCGACAGCGTTCCGTGGACTGCCTGGCAGGGCTGCAACACGCTGTCGCGTTCCAGTATTAAAGGCGGAGCTTAACCGTCCACCCATATTTTGTTTCATTTTTATTCCCTACTATAGTACAATAGCACGGCGTCTCAATAAGCATCGCAAGCGGCAACATCATCGTCATCGTTCGTGATTTTTCTTTTTGGAAGGGAAAGCTTCACTATGATAGGTAAAGCCAAGGTCACCGTGCCTGGAGATTTCACCTTCATTTCACCTTTAGATAAAGCAAAGAAAAAGGCGCATAACAGGCCCCCTGGGACAGTGGACACCTCTGTCGCGCTTTAAGCTGCATGCGTTGGCATTGACGACGTTGCGGCAGAAACGCGGCACTGAAGCCATGGGCCGTGGCGTTAACACCGTTTTAGGTTGCGGTGATTTCAAGGAAAGGCATGACTGGCTCCCTGGCCTAGTGGACGCTTGAATCGCGCTGTGATGTACATACGTGGGGTGTTGAGGGAGAGATGTGGGCTGCATGCGTTAGCGCCGACAACGTTGTGGCAGACACGCGGCACTGCAGCAATAGGGAATAGATTGCGGGAATAAAAGGATAGAGAGAGGACAGGGAGAAGGAAAGAAAGGGGGAGGGATAGACGAAAGTATAGGGAGAGGGCGGCAGTATACACTCTGTAGTACAGGGTGGCAAGATGGCCGCGCTGCCTATCCAGCGTCCGGAACGCAGTCAACGTAACAGACGCCGAACAGGGTATAGTTGCCCGATACGCCATAGATGGCCATAGCTTTCTCTCTTTAACCAGATTCAGCAACAGTTAAAGCGCACCTAATTTTTTCGCAGAAACCCTCCTGTCATACTCGTCGATGAAGAACTGAGGTCCCTGCGGCGACACCCATTGGAGGAATACGGAAGCAAGACGTCCGCATTCTATACCGACGTCCGAGCTACTTTTGAGGTACATGTAGCACTATATGGACGCCCGTGCCTATTATGACATCCAGGTGTAATTTTCTCGTGTAATTAATTAATTACAACTCATGAACCAAATTGTTCCTGCAGCAAGATCTCATCACGCACTATCTAACATAATCAAACTTTCGCACACTTATCTCTACTAGGGCGACACAAGCGTGCGCACAAGTTTTGATGACGCGAGGTAGCCATAGGTAGCGAGATAGCGACCGCCACCTGTTGCGACGGCATCAAAATATAATTGCAAAACCGAATCACATAGAGCTGGGCTGGTTCACGTACGTTTAAGAACAAACCACGCTGAGACATCACGTAAATGCACCTTCTGTTCCCTTTGTTCCTGCCGGTTTCTTTCCCTGCCACATGTTAGTAGTGCTAGCTACAAAATACAAACCTTGTGGCTTGAGCCCCCACCGCAGCCGTGGCCTCGTGGCAGAGCGCCCGCCTCGGCTTCGGGAGGTGGTGGGTTCGACTCCCGCCGCCGGCCGGGTACCCACCGGTTTTCTGAAAATGGGTACAAGCTATGCCCCGGCCTGGTGCTCGGCTTACTAGGGCTTCATTGCTTGGGAAAGGAGCCTGCGCCTTCAAATCCCGTCACTGCGAAGATTGTTGAAAACATCCAGAACACTTGTTCATGAGAGCCTTTTAAATAAGGGGGATCGAGGATTGGTGTGCGCTCACAGCCAATCCCGCCCCTTCTACGTTTGGCTGATATGTCCGGACGGGTGGCATATCATGGGGCTCCTTTTTTTGTGTTCCTCTGTTGCGTTAATAAGACGCTATGGTTCAATGTCCGGCTTGCTTCCCCTTCCTTTCTTTTTTTTTATTTTTAAAAACATTTTAGCCGCTCTTTGTTATGATACGTGCCGAGCAATGCTACGCCGCTGAAATGTCCGAGGGAAAGCGGCCACACACCGTTGCAAGTTTATAACAACCACGCCAGCAAACTCATTGCCAGATTCAATATTAAAGTGATCACATTTAATTTCATTTATTCATTAATTGAGTACCCACAGCACCCGCAGACATTAAGGGGGGGGGGGGGGGGGGGCGCACGAAGTTACAAACCAGACAAAACAGACGTGAACGCGTGACAGAGTGTCATGTGTGGGATATACAGATATCCCTCGCCGCCCCGCGCCGAGTCACACGACGAAGCGCCCGCCGCCGGGCGTGGGGAGAAGGGGGCACGCTGCCACTGTCCTCTCTCCCAGCTCGGACGTGACGTCACGCCTACGCTTTGGCGTCTTAGGGACGGGGTGAACGACACCTCTTGATTGCAACAAGTTGCTCATGAGGGAGGCAATGTCGTAGGGGTTAAAAGGCGAAGTTCGCGCGGGAACAAGGGACTCGCCCTCTCTTCTTGCCGCGGCGTGACTGCCCCGCCGACACCGCGTCCTGCCCGCGCCTCCGGATTATCCAACGCCGGTCGACGACGACCTGGTAAGCTGCTGAACCATCCATTATCGGATAGAACATTCTTCCGCAGTGTGCTCTGCCTTGCGCTAGGTTAATAAACGGTTTCCTAGCGTACTCTGTTCGTTGCCTACTTCGTCCGAACCCGCCGTGGCTGTGACTTTGCGCCACGGGTTGGGGACACGAGAACGCCCGCGCATAGCTGGCACGGAAGCTCGCCATCCCGGCTGGCTGGACGCCAGTGACCCCATATATGAAATACACTGTATACTCAAAACACTAAAAAGCAATGAACATCGAGAAAATGAATACTCAGAGCCACAGTCAACACTCAACTCAACATCGAAAAGAAGACATCATTCAATACAACGCTGACAACATCGCGAGGCAATTGGTTCCTCTCTAGGATTGGTTTGGGGAAAAATGACGTCCTAAATAAGTTTGTACGGCAAGAAATTTCGCGCACTTATAAACGATGGTCGGTATGTTCAGAGACATAGTAAGGGCGCTTAATATATTTATCTCTCTCTATTTTTACCAATGCATGGTATGCACTATGAAATTACTTTAATCGTAATTTTCGTCGTCTAACGTCCAGCCGTTCCCAATCTAATTGTTGTTCTATTCTTGTAGCGCTGAACTGCCATTCGCAATTTCCAGTGACAAAGCGTGCAGCCATGTTCTGTATGCGCTCTAATATTTGTTTATCTTGTAAGTTGGTGGTCCGAAGCAGTGCAGGCATATTCTAGGATTGATCTTACATTGGCCTTGTAAAGCAGATCCCGACAGGCAAATGGAAAATTTCGTGTGTTTCGGCGAAGTAAGCCCAATGCTCGAGCTGCCATGGCTGCAGATTACTCGACACACCAATTTACTCTGAGGTAAAATGCACACCTGGATACTTGTACTCAAATACACGGCTTAACAAAGAATTATTTCGGGTGTAGGTTCGAATTTGGGGGTTTCTTTTTTTGTGTGTATACCATATATACTGTTTTGTTGTTTTGTTTTGTTTCATACGCCATTTTGAGCACCATGACGTTATTTTTTCCAGGTCCGGTTGAACCATGTAGGTGTCTATTTCGGAATTGATTGTAATGCTCGGCCTATAAATTTTGGTCGAATAAAAGTCTTTTACTACTACTACTACTAATAAACCACCACACCAATATGTAATAAAGTGCTCTCTCTAGGTCGTGTATACTCTACAAAACTGTACACAGTTCGCCGAACCCATAACCGAGACGTGCGGACGTTTTTTGGAGCGTTAGCGTTTACTCATCATGTTTCTAGATTTCGTGGGGTGTGCTACCACCCTGAGATCACAGCACCATCTGTGGCAGCAACTAGAAAACAGCACATCTCACATTGAGACTTGTAGCGCCATCCACAACAGCATTGCAGAAACAACCACCTGCCGCGTGGCAATGATGACGTCACGGTCCAACATGGTGGATAGCTAACGCTCGTTACTTCAACATCTTCCAAACGGTGGCGGCCTTTTTCAGGGCACTGCAGTATTGTGAGATGTGCGCAAGCCCATATATAGTATGGGCCTGCCGGCAAAATCTGGCAATAAAGAGAATAAGTCAGCCAACGAGAGAGGGCTGGGAAGCGACCCTGGCTGACTGCTAGGTTCAGAGAGCGCGGGCAGTGGCTACCGCCAATGGCATCCCGGAATAAGGACTACCACCCAGGCAAGGGAGCGGTGAAACCTTCCGCTCTCCCCTAAAACCCACCTCAATGCATCCAATAAAGTCTTACCACCATCACCAGTTTTGCAGTTCACGCCTGGAATTAGTTTTTACGCCACAGCGTATACAGCTGGTTCGGTCGAACAGCCGTCAACGTCGTAGTAGCGGTCGGCACCGCGCGCCGAAAAAAATCATGCCATGCCAATCGTTTGCCGCAGAATGTTCCTGATGGTGTCATACGGTTCAGCGTTTCGTGCAGCATAAACGGACTAGTTAAGTTAGAGGCTGGCTCGCGGCAGGGATTCGAACCGGCGATTGGGGGAACCGGTGACCTATCGGGCGCTGCGGAGGGGGCGATCCTATCATGGGTGGTTCGGGTGTTCCCGTGAGATAAGTGAGACTGTTGCTGCCTCATTTCCTTTCCTAAAAAAATCGATTTGTACAAGGCGCCGCATCGAACAGGCGATGGCGTTCCGTGGACCCCAACACGCTGCCCCGTTCCGCCTCAATCGAAATTCGGCCGCAGCGGCCGGGATCGAACCCGCGTCTTTCGGGTCAGCAGCCGAGCACCGTAACCACTGCGCCACCGCGCCGGGCACATCTCTCTCTCATCACCCCACGTACCTATATAAGCACGATTCAGCGTCCACTGACTCAGGGAGCCATTACGTCCTTTCCTTAAAATGATCGGAGTGTAAAAACGTTTTCAACGCCAAAGAACACAATGAACGCCGACGGCCTCTCCAACGCAGGCAGCACACATGTGTCACTATCGCCACGTAGTTAAGGCACGATTGAGGTGTACACTGTTCCAAGAGGGCAGTTAAACGAATTTAATTTGCTTTGGGTCAGTGGACTCCTGAATCGCGCTTATATGTACGCGGGGCGATGAGCGAGAGATGTGGGTTTCAGGCATTGTCAACGTTTGCCGCCAGAAAAGCGGCGCATAAGCAATACGCCGTCGCCGTTAATTACGTTACTGGCGTTGGCGTTGACAACGCCATTCCCGCGCCGTTGTTTCCGCAGTTCTATTCGGGATGGCCATTGGGCGAACCACAGCCAATTTTGTTGTTGGTGGCTATTGATTGATAATAAAAAAATATAAATTTAAGGAACAGACGTTGCTTGCCGCCGCATCTGCCATCGCAACCTGAAGCACCTGAGCTGCGGCTAGCGGGAATAGAAGGACAGGGAAGGAAAGAAAGGGGCGAGCGATAGAAGAAAGGTTAAGGATAGAGCGGCAGTATACACTATGTACAAATACAGGGTGGCAAGGTGGGCGCGCGGCCTATCCAGCGTCCGGAACGAACTCAACGTTACAGACGCAGAGCAGCGTATAGTTGCCCGATAAGTCATAGATTTCGCTCTCTAACCAGGTTCTGCAATAGTTAAACCGCACCTAATTTTTTCGCAGAAACCCTGCTGTCACACTCGTCGAACAGAACTGACTAAAGAACTGACATCACTGCAGCGACACCCACTGGAGGAATGCGAAAGCATGGCTATTTTGACATCCAGGTGTAATTTTCCCGTTGTAATGAATTAATTACAGCTCATGAACCAAATTTTTCCCTCAGCAAGGTCGCATCACGCACTATGAAACACAAACTTTTGCACATTTATCTTTATTAAACGACTCAGTCGTGAGGACAAGCTTTGATGACGCGAGATAGCCATAGATGGCGAGCGCCACCTGTTGCGACGGCATCAAAATATAAATGCAAAACCGAATCACGCAGAGCTGGGCTGGTTCACGTATGTTGAAGAACAAACCACGCTGAGACATGACGAAATGTATACCTTCTGTTCCATTTGTTCGGGTTGGTTTCTTCTTTCCTGCCTCATTTTACCAGTGGTAGCTACAAAGTACAAACCCTGTGGTTTGAGCTCCCACCGCAGCCGTGGCCTCGTGGCAGAGCGCCCGCCTCGGCTTCGGGAGGTGGTGGGTTCGACTCCCGCCGCCGGCCGGGTACCCACCGGTTTTCTCAAAATGGGTACAAGCTATGGCCCGGCCTGGTGCTCGGCTTCTTAGGGCTACATTGCTTGGGAAAGGAGCCTGCGCCTTCAAATCCCGTCACTGTGGGCAAAGAGTCGTGCGCACGTTAATTGGCAAGGTCAAAGCGAACGAAGAGTCGTGTGGACAAAGCGAAAAAGATGCAGGAAGCTTGTTATGAAAGCCTTTTCTGTAACGGGGTTCGAGTATTGGTGTGCGCTCACAGCCAATACCGCCCCTTGTACATTTGGCTGATATGTCAGGACGGGTGGCATATCATGGGGCTCCTTTTTTTGTGTTCGTCTGTTGCGTTAATAAGACGCCATGGGTCAAAGTCCGACCAGTCTCCCCTTCCCTTTTTTCTTTTTACTTTTAATAACATTATAGCCGCTCTTTGTTATGACACGTGCCGAGCGATGCTACGCCGCTGAAATGTCCCAGGGAAAGTGGCCACACACCGTTGCAAGTTCATAACAACCACGCCAGCAAACGCATTGCCAGATTCAATGTTTAACTGATCACACTTCATTTCATTTCTTCATTTATTCGGTACCCACAGCGCCTGCAGACTGGGTGGGAGGGGGGGGGGGGGAGGGGTGTCAAGAATTTACAGACAAAACACACCTGATCGCGTGCTACACGGTTATGAAACACACATTATACTCAAAAAACTAAAAAGCAATGAACATCGAGAAAAGGAATACTCAGAGCGATACTCAACACTAAACTTAATATCGAAAAGAATACGTCATTCGATACAACGCTGACAACATCGAGAGGCAACTGGTTCCTCTCTAGGGTTGTTTTCGGGAAAAATGACGTCTTAAATAAGTTTGTACGGCAAGAAATTTCGTGCACTTTTAAACGATGGTCGATACGTTCAGAGACATAGTAAGGGCGCTTAAGATATCTTCCTTTCATCTTTACCAATGAATGGTACACACTAGAAATAACTTGAATCGTAATTTTCGTCGTCTAACGTCCAGCAGTTCCCAATCTAATTGTTGTTCTATTCTTGTAACGCTGGACCGCCATTCGTAATTTCCAGTTCCAAAGCGTGCAGCCATGTTCTGTATACGCTCTAATATTTGTATATCTTGTAGAGTTGGTGGATCCCAGACAGTGCAGGCATACTCTAGGACTGTTCTTACATTGGCCTTATAAAGCAGATCCCGACAGGCTAATGGAAAATTCCGTGTGTTTCGGCGAAGAAATCCCAATGCATGACCTGCTTTGGCTGCAGTATACTCGACGTGGCGATGCAAGTTTAACTCTGAGATAAAATACACACCTGGATACTTGTAATCAAATACACGGCTTAACTAAGAATTATTCAGGGTGTAGGTTCGAATTTGGGGGTTTCTTTTTTTTGTGTATACCATATATACTGTTCTGTTCAAGTTAAGTTTTATACGCCAATTTGCGCACCATGACGATATTTTGCCCCGCTCCTGTTGAACCATGCAGGCGTCTGTTTCGACAGTGATTGTAGTAAGCCACCACTCCAATCTGCAATAAAGTGCTCTTTACGTGATCTACTCCACACACCTGTACAGAGTTGGCTGAACCCATAACCGAGACGCGTGGACCTTATTTGGAGCGTCACCTCCTACAAATCACGTTTCTAGATTTCGGGGGGTCTGCTACCACCCTGAGATCACAGCGCCATCCGTGACAGCAGCTAGAAAAGAGCGCATCTTATATTGAGACTTATAACGCCATCTGCAATAGCATTCTAGAAACAATCACCTGCCGCGTGCCAATGATGACGTCACGGTCCGATATGGTGGATAGCAAACGCTCGTTACTTCATCCCCTTCCAGACGGTGGCGGCCTTTTTCGGGGTACCGTAGTTTTGTGAGATATGTTCAGACTCATATATGGTATGGGCCTGCCGGAAAAATCTGGCAATAAAGATAATAAATCAGCCAACGAGAGAGGGCTGGGAGGCGACCCTGGCCGACTGCTTGGTCCAGAGAGCGCGGGCAGTGGCTACCGCCAATGGTGTCCCGGGATAAGGACTACCACCCAGGCAAGGGAGCGATGAAACCTTCCGCTCTCCCCTAAAACCCACCTCAATGCATCCAATAATGTTTTACCACGTACCGCCACCGTTATTGCTGTTCACGCCTGGAATTAGTTTTTACGCCACAGCGTATACAGCTGGTTCGGTCGAAAAGCCGTCGACGTCATAGTATAGTTGTCGGCACCGCGCGCCGAAAAAAATCATGACATGCCAATCGTTTGCCCCAGAATGTTCCGGATGGTGCCATACGCTTCAGCGTTTCGTGCATAATAAATTGACTGGCTAAGTTAGAGCCTAGCTCAAGGCAGGGATTCGAACCGGCGACCTATCGGGGTATGCAGGGGGGGGGGGGGAGGGGGGATTAGCTGCGGTTCAACTACTGCTGAACCTGGTTAGAGAGGGAAAGCTATGGCGTATCGGGCAAATATAAACGGCTTGGCGTCTGTAACGTTGAGTGCGTTCCGACTGGATAAGCAGCGCACCCACCTTGCCACCCCGGCAAGTGGCAGTTAATGGTTGAACGAGAGAGTTTGCTCACCCAATGAACGCTGCGGCCTATTGCAGCAGCGCCGCGTTTCTGGCACATCGTTGTCAATGCCTGCAGCCCACATCTCTCGCTCGTTATATATTATATAAGCGCGATTCAGGCGTCCACTGTCCCAGGGAGCCAGTTATGCGCATTTCCTTTCCTTAAAATTATCGGAGTGTAAAACTTTGTCAACGCCAACGCCAATGAGCACAACTAACGGCGAAGGCCTATGGCTTCAGCGCCGCGTTTCTGCCACAACGTTGTCAATGCAACGCATGCAGCGCACATACCGCCACGTATCTTAATGCAAGATTGAAGTGTCCGCTGTTCCAAGAGGGCAGTTATGCGCCTTCCCTCTGGTTTAGGTGTCCACCGAGATGTGTGAGACAGGGAGCCATTTCCTTTCCTCAAAAACCAATTTACCAATTTTGCCCTCTGCTTTCCAAGCTCCCGTTCTATTGATTTCGCAGCTTAAAATGAAGGAAAAGATGTTGCTAGCACCCAGACGCTTTTTCCGAGGCTCCCCAGACCTTTGCCGAAATTACCAACCTCTACAGAGAGATGAGACGCCAGTTCCCGCCTCCACACCCCGATTTGAATCGAGCGCAAGTCACCTTGCTCCGCAGGTTGCAGACACACTCTATCCTTAGCCATTCTAGACTTTCACTCATCACAGACGGGGAATACGGCCCCGTCTGCCAAAATTATTTCCAGGGAGAAATCGCCACCCAGGCTCACATCCTCTGGGGTTGCGCGGGAAATCCGCCCCCTCGAACCTTCCTGCCAGCTCCCTCCGAAGAAGGATGGAACCAACTCCTCAGAAGGCCAGACAAGAGCATCCAACTGGCACTCATTTCGTGGGCCCAGGAAGTCGCCCCCACCTGGGGGCCACACCAAGCCCACCTGCCCTAAATCGCGCCAATCTATGGCAATAAAGTTGTTTCTCTCTCTCTCCCGCCGCGTCTGCCATCGTAACCTGAAGCGCCTGAGCTGCGGTTAGCGGGAATAGCAAGACAGAGAGAGGAGAAAGAGAAGGAAAGAAAGGGGGGAGCGATAGAAGAAAGGATAGGGGTGGAGCGGCAGAATACAATATGACCATTTTTTTACCTACACTGGCTACACTGGTGTAACAAATGTATCATAAAATTAGGATACATCAACTACACTGGTGTAATTAGTGTAAGAAAAAAATGGCCCTACTGTGTACAAATACAGGGTGGCAGGGTGGGCTCGCTGCCTATCCAGTGTCCGGAACGCAGTCAACGTTACAGACGCCAAGCAGCCTATAGTTGCCCGATAAGTCATAGCTTTCGCTCTCTAACTATAGGTCCAGCAACAGTTTAACCGCACCTAATTTTTTCGCAGAAACCCTCGTGTCATGCTCGTCCAAGACTAAAAACGTTGGTCCAAGAAGAACTGAGTGGCGACACCCATTGGAGGAATGGAAAAGCAAGACCTCCACATACTATTTTTTTTTCGAGGAGTCTGCCTTGAGGCATAAGTTGAGAAAAGGGGGAGGGGACTATGTGAAGTGGACTATGGACAATCACTTCACCAGCAGCGTATGCGAGTACCTCGCCGAAACTGGTCTACACTCCTTCTTTTAACTTTCCACATACTATATCGACGTCAATGGCTATTATGACATCCAGGTGTAATTTTCGCGTGCAGTTAATTAATTACAACTCATGAAGCAAATTTTTCACGCAGCAAGGTCTCATTACGCACTATCTAACATAGCCAAACTTTTGCACATTTCTCTCTACTGGACGACACAATCGTGCGGACAAGCTTTGATGACGCGAGATAGCCATAGATAGCCATAGATAGCGAGCGCCACCTCTTGCGGCGGCATCAAATTATAAATGCAAAACCGAATCACGCAGAGTTGGGCTGGCTTACGTATGTTTAAGAACAAACAACGCTGAGACAGGGTCAAATGCACCTTCTGTTCCCTTTGTTCGCGTTGGTTTCTTCTTTCCTGCCGCATGTTACTAGTGGTAGCTACAAAATACAAACCCTGTGGCTCGAGCTCCCACCGCAGCCGTGGCCTCGTAACAGAGCGCTCGCCTCGGCTTCGGGAGGTGGTGGGTTCGACTCCCGCCACCGGCCGGGTACCCACCGGTTTTCTCAAAATGGGTACAAGCTATGGCCCGGCTTGGTGCTCGGCTTACTAGGGCTACATTGCTTGGGAAAGGAGCCTGCGCCTTAAAATCCCGTCACTTTGGGCAGAGAGTCGTGCGCACGTTAATTGGCAAGGTCAAAGCGAACGAAGAGTCGTGTGGACAAAGCGAAAAAGATGCAGGAAGCTTGTTATGAAAGCCTTTTCTGTAACGGGGTTCGAGTATTGGTGTGCGCTCACAGCCAATACCGCCCCTTGTACATTTGGCTGATATGTCAGGACGGGTGGCATATCATGGGGCTCCTTTTTTTGTGTTCGTCTGTTGCGTTAATAAGACGCCATGGGTCAAAGTCCGACCAGTCTCCCCTTCCCTTTTTTCTTTTTACTTTTCAAAATATTATAGCCACTCACGTGCCGAGGAATGCTACGCCGCTGAAATGTCCGAGGAAAAGTGGCCACACACCGTTGCAAGTTCATAACAACCACGCCAGCAAACGCATCGCCAGATTCAATGTTTAAGTGATCACACTTCATTTCATTTCGTCATTTATTCAGTACCCACAGCGCCTGCAGACATTACAGAGGAGGGGCACAATGTTACAAAGCAGACAAAACAGACGTGAACGAGTACCACGCGGTTATTAAATACACATTATATTAAAAAAAACTAAAAAGCAATGAACATCGAGAATAGGAATACTCAAAGCCACACTCAACACTCAACTCAACATCGGACAGAATACATGATTCGATATAACGCTGACAACATCGCGAGGCAACTGGTTCCTCTCTAGGATTGTTTTGGCGAAAATTACGTCTTAAATAAGTGTACGGCAAGAAATTTCGCGCACTTTTAAACGATGGTCGGTATGTTCAGAGACATAGTAAAGGCGGTTAATTTTTACCAATGCATGGTTTAATCGTAATTTTCCTGGTCTAACGTCCAGCGGTTCCCAATCTAATTGTTGTTTTATTCTTGTAGCGCTGGACTGCCATTTGCAATTTCCAGTGACAAAGCGTGCAGCCATGTTCTGTATACGTGATCTACTCTACACACCTATACACGGTTTACGAACCCATAACCGAGACGTGAGGACCTTATTTGGAGCGTCAGCTCTTACTCAACACGTTTCGATATTTTGTGGGGTCTGCGACTACCCCAGGATCACAGCGCCATCTTTGACAGACACTATATTACTCATCACGCTTCCAGATTTCGTGGGGTCTGCTACCACCCTGAGATCACAGCGCCATCTGTGGCAGCAACTAGAAAACAGCACTTCTCACATTGAGACTTGTAGCGCCATCTACAATAGCATTGTAGAAACAACACCTGCCGCGAGCCAATGATGACGTCACGGTCCAACATGGCGGATAGCCAACGCTCGTTACTTCATCGTCTTCCAGACGATGGCGGCCTTTTTCGGGGTACTGTAAGTTTTGTGAGATGTGCGCAGACGCATATATGTGATGGGCCTGCCAGGCAAATCCGAGAATAAAGAGAATAAATCAGCCAACGAGAGAGGGCTGGGAGGCGACCCTGTCCGACTCCTTGATTCAGAGAGCGCGGGCAGTGGCTACCGCCAATGGTGTCCCTTAATAAGGACTACCACCTAGGCAAGGGAGCGGTGAAACCTTCCGCTCTCCCCTAAAACCCACCTCAATGCATCCAATAAAGTTTTACCACCAACACCAGTTTTGCTGTTCACGCCTGGAACTAGTTTTTACGCCACAGCGTATACAGCTGGTTAGGTCGAACGTCGTAGTAGCTGTAGGCACCGCCCGCGGTAAAAAAATCATGCCATGACAATCGTTTGCCACAGAATGTTCCGGATGGTGTCATACAGTTCAGCGTTTCGTGCTGCATAAACGGACTAGTTAAGTTAGATCCTAGCTCGCGGCAGGGATACGAACCGGAGGGGGGGATCGTATCATGGGTGGTTCGGGTGTCCCCCAAGATAGTGAGACGGTTACGTCATTTCCGTTCCTAAAAAAAATCGATTT
Source organism: Amblyomma mixtum (assembly GCF_055824585.1). Classification (NCBI taxonomy): domain Eukaryota; kingdom Metazoa; phylum Arthropoda; class Arachnida; order Ixodida; family Ixodidae; genus Amblyomma; species Amblyomma mixtum. Next base: position 433,140,161 of record NC_143014.1, read on the forward strand.
GTACAAGGCGTCACATCGAATAGGCGATGTCGTTCCGTGGACCCTATCACGATCGCGTTCCAGTATTAAAGGCGAAACTTAAGCGTCCACCCATATTTTGTTTCATTTTTATTCCCTGATATAGTGCAATATTACGACGTCTCAATAAGCATCGTAGGCGGCAACTTCGTCGTCATCGTTCGTGATTTTTCTTTTCCTTGCGAAAGCAACACTACGCTAGGTGTGAGCGATTTCGCGGAGCCCCGGAGAGCCCCAGCTGCGCATGCGCGAGGAGCGAGTGCCGTCACATGGCGCACATCTTAAACCATAATTAGCGACTCCAAGGTGGCTATCAACAATTTTGCGCGGGGTATGATCTCCAAGGAGGCAGAACGAATATTAAGACATAAAGACTGGGACCAAAGAGAGGTGGAACTAATATGGGTGCCGGCACACTCGGGGAACAGGGGAAACGAGTTGGCTCACAGTATAGCTCGAGGTTATGTCAGCCGTGCAGTGAGCCGGGTTGAGTCCCCAAATTTCACGACAGATGCATTCATATCATTTCACGAATACACCAATCAGTTTAAACTGGAAAGGAGGATCTATCCGCCACCAGACAAAAAGCTCGACAAAAGCCAGGAGGTAACGTGGCGTCGGCTCCAGACGCGAGCCTTCTTTAGCCCGTCGAGACTAGCACACATGTATCCAACACAGTACAACGCTACTTGCAAACAATGCGGCGAGATAGCCGGATATGACCACATTTTATGGAGCTGCAGAAAGGCGCCGCCACCGGCGGACCTACTACCAGTCCCTTCTCTAGAGCCGTGGGAGGCTATACTGGCCAGCTCAGACCCGTTGACGCAAGTCCGGGCCACTGAGTGGGCTCACAAGGTCGCCAAGAGCCATGGGCTCGAAGCCACCTAGTATAATGCCCACTAGGGCTCAGTGCTGACAATAAACGTTTTCCAATCCAATAGAGCCAAGAACAAACAACCCGAGTGTGATGCAGTGGGAGCAAGGTGGGAGCGATCGCGGCATCGTCCGCTTATGTTTTCTCAGCAGCGTCCGCTTCTGCGGTCGCGGTTGTTGCTGCGACGCGCGTCTTTTCTTTTCTTTTTCTCTTTCCTCTGATCTTTTAACTCTCCTCTATCTGCACGAGGCAGCGGTGGTGGCTCGGCTTGAGCCAGTAGGCAGGCCCGTGCAATTTCCTTTTCCTCCTTCTCCCAGTCACAACAACAGTGGGAGCATTTGCTGGCCAGCGAGGACGAGGAAGCGCAACGATTCCTTGTGCGCCGAGCCACGATGGCAGCAGTCAAGTGCGGCATCCTGGACCAAGGATCGACCACGGCGCCCAGTGACCCGTAAGGGTCAAGAACACTTGAAATTTATTACCAACAAAGTTTTTTCCATGCATCCGTCCATTTGGAGAGCAGCGCGCCGCCTACATCTCTCCCTCGCTTTACTTGCTTTGCTTTACTTTATTGGAGTTTAACGTCCCAAAGCGGCTCAGGCAATACCTCCTAGAAAGAGAAGTCTTTCTAGGAGGTATTGGCTCAGGCTATGAGGGACGCCGTAGTGAAGGGCTCCGGAAATTTCGAACACCTGGGGTTCGTTAACGTGCACTGACATCGCACAGTATACGGCCCTCTATAATTGGCCATTGGTCAAGCCACAGCCAATTTTGTTGTTAGTAGCTATTGATTGATAATAAAAAAATAAATTTAAGGAACAAATGTTGCTATCCGGCGCATCTCCCGTCGTAACCTGAAGCACCTGAGCTGCGGCTAGCGGGGATAGGACAGGGAGAACGAAAGAAAGGGGGAGCGATAGAACAAAGGATAGGTACAGCGGCAGTATACAGTGGTAGCGAGTTGAGGGAAGTGGAGTATGTGTCCTCGCTTCGGCGAGCGCGGCTTCGGCCGCTTATTTATTTATTGAGCAGCGTCCGCTCCGGCGGACGCAGTTGTTGCTGCGACGCGCGTCTTTTCTTTTCTTTTTCTCTTCCCTCTGATCTTTTAACTCTCCACTGTCTGCACGTGGCAGCGGTGGTGGCTCGGATCGAGCCAGTAGGCAGGCCCGTGCAATTTCCTTTACACTATTTACTATACACTGTTTACAAATACAGGGTGGCAGGTTGGCCGCACTGCCTATCAAGTGTCCGGAACGCACTCAACATTACAGACGCCAAGCAGCTTATAGTTGCCCGATACGTCGTAGCTTTCGCTCTCTAACCAGGTTCAGCAATAGTTAAACCGCTTTCGCACATTTTTCTCTACTTTCGCACAAACTTTCGCGCATTTATCTCTACTGGGCGACACAATTGTGCGGACAAGTTTTGATGATGCGAGATAGCCATAGATAGCGAGATAGCGAGCGCCACCTGTTGCGACGGCATCAAAATATAAATGCAAAACCGAATCACGAAGAGCTGGGCTGGTTCACATATGTTTAAGAACAAACCACGCTGAGACAGGGCCAAATTCACCTTCGGTTCCCTTTGTTCGCGTTGGTTTCTTCTTTCCTGCCTCATGTTACCAGTGGTAGCTACAAAATACGAACCCTGTGGCTCGTGTGCCCACCGCAGCCGTGGCCTCGTGGTAGAGCGCCCGCCTCGGCTTCGGGAGGTGGTGGGTTCGACTCCCGCCGCCGGCCGGGTACCCACCGGTTTTCTCAAAATGGGTACAAGCTGTGCCCCGGCCTGGTGCTCGGCTTCCCAGGGTTGCATTGCTTGGGAAACGAGCCTGCGCCTTCAAATCCCGTCACTGTGGGCAGAGAGTCACGCGTGCTGACATCGTAGACATGATCGACATAGTGCCGGGGCTCAAGGGTTGGTGTCTGCTCACAGCCAATCCCGCCCCTTCTACATTTGGCTGATATGTCCGGACGGGTGGCATATCATGGGGCTCCTTTTTTTGTGTTCCTCTGTTGCGTTAATAGAGAGTTTTAGTATTGCGGGCTTTGCGTAATTGCGTGCATAGCGGAATAGCGGCTCCAGAGTGCGCATGCGCAGAACGCTAACGGGGAAATAGCGTTAGCGTACGCACGCAATTTTCAGAATTTAGCGTTGCGGCAGTTGCGCCTTTTGCGCCCTTAGCGTGGAAACATGGCGGCGTCCTTTCAAGCGACAGCCGCCCGCTTCAGCCAATTCAGCAGCTCTTGCGATTCCGGTCGGCATGTTTACTACCAACTACTGGTGTTTTTGCTTTTCGCTATGACTTACCTTGCTTCGACGATAAAGTTTAAGCTGCAATTCAGCCCAGTTTTTGAGAAACCTAGAAAAAACGTCTGGAACGAGACAAAAATAGATTTGGAGGTTTTTCGCGGTGTTTTATGAACTTTAATTATGCAAAGAGAGTTTATATTAAATTTTCGTCAAGTTTTCGAACATTAGATGTCATGTGAAGGCAAATATTCTTGCTCTAACGGCTTGTAGTTAACATTGCCTTTACTAGATGGCGCCACTATTTTACGTTTTTATTTCATTTCATTTCAATTTCGGGGTCATTTTGCAGACGAAAATGAACGCTGCACTAATAATTCGTTTAAAAAACGCGGAAATATTATACTTTGGGAAGTTAGCGGCAATGTCGACCATTTTGGAAGGACTGTTGGCATCCATGTCAAGCAGATGGCGTTTAGCGTTTTCAAAACGCTACACTAAAACTGTCTGTGGGGATAAGTTGCTTGCGGCACGCTAACGTAATTTCCCTTAGGTCCGCTATCACGCTAACGCTATACTAAAACTCTCTATAATAAGACGCTATGCTGCGCCGCTGAAATGTCCCTGAGAAAGTGGCCTCACAGCGTTGCAAGTTCATAACAACTGCGCCAAAAAACGCACTGCGGGATTCAGTATTAAAGGGTCGGATTTTGATTTATTTGGGTTTTAACGTCCCGAAGCAACTTAGGCTATGAGGGACGCCGTTGTGAAGGGCTCCGGAAATTTCGGCCAAGTATTAAAGGGATCATACTTCATTTCATTTATTCAGTACCCATGGCGCCTGCAGGCATTACGGGGGGATATAAAGTTACAAAGCAGACAAAAGACACATCAGCTCTAGCCACACGGTTATGAAATGAATGAATGAATGAATGAATGAATGAATGAATGAATGAATGAATGAATGAATGAATGAATGAATGAATGAATGAATGAATGAATGAATGAATGAATGAGCTGTTTATTAAGAATTGGAGGCTCAAGGCCGTTTGTTGTTAAATTGGATTGGTAAGGAAGGGAAAAGTATGGGTCTACTGATAATACATGAATGGACTGCATGGGTGGTCTATAGCCACGCTTTGCACTGCTTTGTAGAGGCCAGTTAACATATTTGCCAATATCTTTTCGCTCCGGCTCTGGTCAATGCACGAAATTCCTCGCCATCGGTGGGAAAACCATGCTTGGCGACGAGGTCGTCGCGTCCCTTGCGGAGCTCTGAACATTGCCAAATTAGGTGGCACAGGTCAGCACGCACATACAGCCGCAGTGCGGGCACTTCATGACAATGTCAACATTGCTCCCATGATGCCAGCGAGGGCCGGTAAGCCATTTACGGTTGATGTTTGGCGTGTAGGCGGCATCGGGCATGATCTTATTAAGTGAAGATCTGCTCATGCCGCGCGAGAGCAGCTGAGGTATAGCAAGGTAAGCCGGTGGTGTGACGGCCGTGAGTCGTTCACGGCTCCTCTGTTTGGCACGCAGATATGCCGCCTCTCTGCCTCCTCTGTGGCAGACATGCCACAGCGTATAGACCAGATTTTTTTACCCTCGCACGCAGGCTGCGGGCGCGCTCCTACTCTCGACACCAGTCGCCATCTGTCGGCGCGCGCGGCCCGAGGGACTGCGGGTCGCGCCAGCGCCGCGCGTAGAACGCATGTTTACGTGTTCGCTTCTGCCGTTGCTGTGCTTCATCAGCTAACCTATGAGGGTGTGTGCTGTGCGTCACTACTCACATTTTCCCTCTTCCAGACAGTACTGCGGTTATCTTGTGCGCAGTTACTCGTTAACGTGACATCCGAGGGTGGTCGACCAGGTAGTGTACGGACTGGAAACCGGCACTTCTAAGCAGATTTATGCGCTGTCGTGTCGTTTGTTGTCGCCTTTTACGTGCGATATCATTTATGATAATTTTATGCATCAGAATGTAGATCTATTGATTTTACTCAGTGGAGTGGTAACTGGATAGGCGAGCTGCAGACTGAAGGTTGTCCCGACGGAGCGCGTGTTTTCGATCACCAGTACGTGTTCGGCATCCTTGCGCTGAGCTTGCTCTTGTTCCCATTAAACACATTTCATGCACAGGATTGTAAGCACGGCCGCTACCGATTTCAGCTGCTTTTTCCGCACGCATGTCAGAGGTATCTGGGGGGTAAAGGTTTATCTATAGTATCTTTCTGCTGTTGGTATCTACCTTAGTTTGGTTTGGTTTATTAAGGTTTTACGTCCCAAAGCGACTCAGGCTATGAAGGACGCCGTAGAGAAGGACTCCGGAAATTTCGACCACCTGGGGTTCTTTAACGTGCACTGACATCGCACAGTACACGGGCCTCTAGAATTTCGCCTCCATCGAAATTCGGCCGCCGCGGCCGGGATCGAACCCGCGTCTTTTGGGCCGGAGCCGAGAGCCATAACCACTGAGCCACCGCAGCGGTGCGGTATCTACCTTATTCATGGAAAAATATGCGCGATTTCATTACATTTCCACACTTAGCCAAACGGCTACGCAACGCTCTCACACGCGGCGAGAGCTCCTGAATAAAATAACGCGACTTCGCACCTCAGAATTAGTGAAAGCTGGATTAGCAGGTCGTATCTATTCAAGCTTCGGTAAATTAAGCGAAAGTACGTTTTTATGCACCAGGTTGCATAAACCATGACAAAATTTGTTTTCTGTTGGCGCTGCGACTCAGTTGAGCTCACAGCGGTAATTTGTTGATAAGCTAGCGCGGCGACAAGAAATCCCTGTTTGTGGAAGGGGGAGGGGGGGGGGGGGGGGCTTTATGGCCGGCCGGCAGGAAGGAATAAGGGTGCATGGGAATTGGAACTGCATGCTAGCCGCATACCTAATGCTTGATATTGAACAAAAAGTTTCTTTGCGGTGGAGCAACAAGACGGAATTCGATATAAGCACGAGCGCGTTCTAAGCGCCGGCACAATTAGCCTGAATGTCAAACTAAATGTCATTAAAACGCGTCAATGTTATCGCTGTGATAACGTAAATACTTCCTGCAACACAGCCACGCAGCGGAAGTATGCTCTACAATGTTTTTTTAGCGCCCGAAGCGCGGCTATATGCACGCGCGGCCGCGGAACTGCCGCAGCCCCGCAGTCCCCAAAGAAACGCCCGCACCGCGGCGCTCCAGTCGGTGCAAAATGGCTGCGCCCGGGAAAGGCTCAAAATTCTGTCGAACAGCCGTCGCCGTCGTATTATAGTTGGATACAACTTAAGTCTGCAGTGAAGCTCCGCCCACATTCAACCTTCGCGCACAGAATTCCCACACGACAAAAAAGTTGACCGCTGCTTAAACGCTTCTTGTTACGTAAACATGAAGCTTATCACAAGAAAAAAAATTATGAGCTCTATAGTTTTGATACATGGATTGTTTGATATAGTCAAACATTAAAAAGCTGATTTCGTTTACAGTTGCGATTGGACAGCGGAGTAATACAGGATGCCGCGGACCGCGGCCCAGTGTTAGCAACTGCTGTTTTTTTAAGTTGTATCCTACTATAGTTGTCGCAACCGCGCGCCGAAAAAAATGATGCCATGCCAATCGTTTGCTGCAGAATGTTCCGGATGGTGTCATACGGTTCAGCGTTTCGTGCTGCTTAACCGGACTAGTTAAGTTAGAGCCCAGCTGGCGGCAGGGATTCGAACCGGCGATTGGGGGAACCGGCGACCTATCGGGGACTGCGGTGGGGGGGGGGGATCGTATTATGGGTGGTTCGGGCGTCCACCAAGATAAGTGAAACTGTTGCTGCCTCATCTCCTTTCCTAAAAAAATTCGATTTGTACAAGGCGCCGCATCGAACAGGCGATGGCGTTCCGTGGACACTAACACGTTGTCCCGTTCTAGTATTAAAGGCGAAGCTTAAGCGTCCACCCATATTTTGTTTCATTTCTATTCCCTGCTATAGTACAATAGTACAACGTTTCAATAAGCATCGTAGGCGGCAACTTCATCGTCACCGTTCGTGATTTGTCTTAATTTTGCGAAATCAATACTACGCTAGGTGGGAGCGATTTCGCGGAGCCCCGGAGAGCCCCAACTGCGAATGCGCGAGGAGCGAGTGACGTCACATGGCGCATATCTGGAGAGCAGCGCGCAGCCTACATCTCTCTCTCTGGCTTTTCTTGCTTTAGTTTGCTTTATTGGGGTTTAACGACCCAAAGCGGCTCAGGCTATGAGGGACGCCGTAGTAAAGGACTCTGAAAATTTCGTCCACCTGGGGTTCTTTAACGCACACTGACATCGCAGAGTACACGGGCCTCTCTAATTTCACCTCCACCGAAATTCGGCCGCAACGGCCGGGATCGAGCCCGCGTCTTTCGGGTCAGCAGCCGAGCACAGTAACCACCGCGCCGGGGCACATCTCTGTCTCATCACCCCACGTACCTATATAAGCACGATTCAGCGTCCACTGACTCAGGGAGCCATTATGCGCACTTCCTTTCCTTAAAATGGTCGGAGTGTAAAACGTTGTCAACGCGAACGCCATTCAACACAACCAACGGCGAAGGCCTACGGCTTCAGCGCCGCGTATCTGCCACAACGTTGTCAACGCCAACGCATGCAGCGCACACCTGCCACGCCACGTATCTTAAAGCAAGATTAAGGTGTCCACTGTTCCAAGAGGGCAGTTATGCGCCTTCCCTCTGGTTTAGGTGTCCACCGAGATGTGTGAGACAGGGAGTGCGCCATTTCCTTTCCTCAAAAAACAATTTACCAATTTTGCCCTCTACTTTCCAAGCTCCCGTTCTATTGGTTTCGCAGCTTAAAATGAAGGAAAAGACGTTGCTAGCCGCCGCGTCTGCCATCGTAACCTGAAGCACCTGAGCTGCGGTTAGCGGTAATAGAAGGACAGAGAGAGGAGAACGAGAAGGAAAGAAAGAAAGGGGGGAGCGATAAAAGAAAGGATAGGGGTAGCGCGGCAGAATACAATATGACCTTTTTTTTTTACCTACACTGGCTACACTGGTGTAACAAATGTATCATAAAATTAGGATACGTCAACTACACTAGTGTAATCAGTGTAGGAAAAAAATGGCCCTACTGTGTACAAATACAGGGTGGCAAGGTGGGCTCACTGCCTATCCAGGGTCCGGAACGCAGTCAACGTTACAGACGCCAAGCAGCGTATAGTGCCCGATAAGTCAGTTTTTCCTCTCTAACCAGGTCCAGCAACAGTTTAACAGCACCTAATTTTTTCGCAGAAACCCTCCTGTCATGCTCGTCCAAGACTAAAAACGTTGGTCCAAGAAGAACTGAGTGGCGACACCCATTGGAGGAATGGAAAAGCAAGACCTCCACATACTATATTTTTTTTTATTCGAGAAGTCTGCCTTGAGGCATAAGTTGAGAAAAGGGGGAGGGGACTATGTGAAGTGGACTATCGACAATCACTTCACCAGCAGCCTATGCGAGTACCTCGCCGAAACTGGTCTACACTCCTTCTTTTAACTTTCCACATACTATATCGACGTCAATGGCTATTATGACATCCAGGTGTAATTTTCGCGTGCAGTTAATTAATTACAAATCATGAAGCAAAATTTTCACGCAGCAAGGTCTCATTACGCACTACCTAACATAGCCAAACTTTTGCACATTTATCTCTACTGGAGGACACACTCGTGCGGACAAGCTTTGATGACGCGAGATAGCCATAGATAGCGAGATAGCGAGCGCCACCTGTTGCGGCGGCATCAAAATATAAATGCAAAACCGAATCACGCAGGGCTGGGCTGGCTTACGTATGTTTAAGAACAGACCACGCAGAGACATGACGAAATGTATACCTTCTGTTCCCTTTGTTCGCGTTGGTTTCTTCTTTCCTGCCTCATGTTACCAGTGGTAGCTACAAAATACAAACCCTCTGATTGGAGCTCCCACCGCAGCCGTGGCCTCGTGGCAGAGCGCCCGCCTCGGCTACGGGAAGTGGTGGGTTCGACTCCCGCCACCGGCCGGGTACCCACCGGTTTTCTCAAAATGGGTACAAGCTATGGCCCGGCCTGGTGCTCGGCTTACTAGGGCTACATTGCTTGGGAAAGGAGCCTGCGCCTTCAAATCCCGTCACTGTGGGCAGAGAGTCGTGTGCACAAAGCGAAAGAGACCCTGCGAACTTGTTATGAGAGCATTTTCAGTAACGGGGCTCGAGGATTGGTGTGCGCTCACAGCCAATCCCGCCCCTTCTACGTTTGGCTGATATGTCCGGACGGGTGGCATATCATGGGGCTCCTTTTTTTGTGTTCCTCTGTTGCGTTAATAAGACGCTATGGTTCAATGTCCGACCTGTTTCCCCTTCCTTTCTTTGTTTTTTTTTTACTTTTCAAAACATTATAGCCGCTCTTTCTTATGACACGTGCCGCGCAATGCTACGCCGCTGAAATGTCCGAGGGAAAGCAGCCCCACACCGTTGCAAGTATATAACAACCACGCCAGCAAACTCATTGCCAGATTCAATATTAAAGTGATCACATTTAATGTCATTTATTCATTTATTGAGTACCCACAGCACCCGCAGGCATTAAAGTGGGGGGGGGGGGGGACAAAGTTATAAAGCAGACAAAACAGACGTGAACGAGTGCCACACGGTTATGAAATACACATTATACTCAAAAAACTGAAATCGAAGAACATCGAAAAGGAATACTCAAAGCCACACTCAACACTAAACTCAACATCGAAAAGAATACATCATTCGATACAACGCTGACGACATCTCGAGGCCACTGGTTCCTCTCTAGGATTGTTTTGGGGAAAAATGACGTCTGAAATAAGTTTGTACGGCAAGAAATTTCGTGCACTTTTAAATGATGGTCGGTACGTTCAGAGATATAGTAAGGGCGCTTAATATATCTTTCTCTTCTTTACCAATGAATGGTATAGACTAAAAAGTAAATTCAGTCGTAAATTTTTTCCTCTAATGTCCAGCAGTTCCCAATCTAATTTGCTGTTTTATTTTAGTAGCGCTGGACTGACATTCGCAATTTCCAGTGACAAAGCGTGCAGCAATGTTCTGTGTACGCTCTAATATTTGTTTATCTTGTAGAGTTGGTGGATCCCAGACAGTGCAGGCACACTATAGGACTGATCTTACATTGGTCTTATAAAGCAGATCCCGGCCGGCTAATGGAAAATTTCGTGTTTCGGAGAAGAAAGCCCAATGCATTACCTGCCTTGGGTACAGTATACTCGACACGGCGATGATAATTTAACTCTGAAGTAAAAAACACACCTAGATACTTGTACTCAAATACACGACTTAACAAAGAACTATTTAGGTTGTAGGTCCGAATTTGGAGGTTTCTTTTTTTGTCTGTTTATGCCATATGTACAGTTTTGCTCACGTTCAAGTTTTATGTGCCATTTTGCGCACCATGACGAGAGTTTGTCCCGCTGGCTAAACCCATAATCGAGACGTGTGGACCTACCAACCTGAGATCACAGTGCCATCAGTGGCAGCAACTAGAAAACAGCACATCTTACATTGAGACTTGTGGCGCCATCTACAAAAGCATTTTAGAAACAACAACCTGCCGCGTGCAAATGATGACGTCACGGTCCAACATGGTGGATAGCTAACACTCGTTCTTCAACGGATTGCAGACGGTGCCGGCCTTTTTCAGGGTACCATAGTTTTGTGAGATATGGGCAGACTCATATATGGTATGGGCCTGCCGGAAAAATCCGGGTATAAGGAGAATAAATCAGCCAACGAGAGAGGGCTGAGAAGCGACCATGTCCGACTGCTTGGTTCAGAGAGCGCGGGCAGTGGTTATCGGCAATGGTGTCCAAGAATAAGGGCTACCATCCAGGCAAGGGAGCTGTGAAGCCCTCCGTTCTCCCATAAGCCCCACCCCAATGCATCCAATAAAGCTGTACCACCACCACCAGTTTTGCTGTTTACGCCTGGAATTAGTTTTTACCGTATACAGCTGTTTCGGTTGAAAACCCGTCGACGTCGTAGTAGCTGTCGGCACCACGCGCCGAAAAAAATCGTGCAGAATGTTCCGGATGGTGTCGTAGTGTCCAGCGTCTCGTGCAACTTAAACTGACTGAATTTAGAACCTACCTCACGGCAGGGATTCAAACCGGCGACCTATAATTGAGGGAACAGCGACCTATCGGGGGCGGGAGGAGGGGGGGGGGGGGGGTAGTGGGAAATCGTATCATGGGTAGTTCGGGTGTCCACCAAGATAGACTTTTATTGCTGCGTCATTTCCTTCCCAAAAAATGGCTGACTTAGCTAAGGTTAAGCCTAGTCAGATGCGAAGCATATTGATGGCTAGGCTTGGTAATACATGGCTTTCCTTGGTTGAATACTTGGTCATTTTAATACAACCACTAGAAGTGTAGCAAGGATTGCCGTGGCAGCTATATACGGGATCATCGGTGAATTCAATGCAGAGTGTACAACCGCTGCCCCAGCACCGGCTGCAACAGCATTCTTGGCACCCATGGAAAATACATTGGAAACACCCTTAGTTATTCCACCACCGCCACCATTCCCTATAGACGGTATTGATGTACCCCCAGCAGCAGCAGGCAGCGCCTCTGATGTGGAGCCTCCACCGCCGCGGCCGACCGCGCGAGCCGGCAGCCCATCTGGATGGATGGATGGAAAAAACTTTATTGTCAATAAATTGGTGTTCGTGACCCTTACGGGTCACTGGGCGCCGTGGTCGATCCTTGGTCCAGGATACCGCACTTGACTGCTGCCATCTTGGCTCGGCGCACTAGGAATCGTTGCGCTTCCTCGTCCTCGCTGGCCAGCAAGTGCTCCCACTGCATCACACTCGGGTTTATTCTTGGCTCTAAGTCTGCCTTAGGGCAGGTCCATGTGATATGTTCTAGTGTAGGTTTACCCTGACACCACGGACATTCGTCTGCATATTGTGTAGGGAAAATCTTGTGTAGTTTGTGAAGGTGTGGGTAGGTACCGGTTTGTAGTCTGCGCCAGTCTACCGCCTCCTCTTTGGTGAGCCTTTTGTGCGGGGCTGGGTAGCGTTTCCGCTGACCCCTGTAATGATCGAGTATATCTGAGTACGTGGGGGTAAGTGGGTCAAAGGTGCCTGTGGTGCAAAGTGCCGAGTCTGCTCGGTTGACGTATCCTCGAGCTAAGTCGTCTGCTGCCACGTTGCCCCTCATCCCCTCATGTCCCGGAACCCACACTATACTATGTTTAGTGTTTTTGTGTCTTCTCGTCGTGTGTAGAATATGATTGGCGATGCTGTCGATCCTGCCTCTTGTGTAGTTTCTACATGCTTGTTTGGAGTCCGTCACTATAGTGAGGTTGTGTCCTGTTGCGTTGCCGTGCGATATTGCCAGAGCAATGGCGGCTTCTTCAGCTGCTTCTATGTTTGGGTTGTTTATCGTTGCGCTGGTTATTTCTTGCCCTCCTTCGTCTGTTACAACGGCGATTGTTTTGCGTTGGTATCGGTACTTTGCTGCGTCCGTGTAGACTACGTTGGGATTGTCGCTTAGTTCCCTGGTGAGTGCTCGGACTCTGGCTTGTCGTCTTTCATGATGTAAATTCGGAACCATATGTCGTGGTATTGGTCTTACCCGGATGTTGTTTCTGTCTTCATTATTAATCTGTTCCTTGTCTCTTTGTGTGCCTAGAGGTAGCCGTAATTTCTCCAGTAGGTGTCTTCCCGTTCTGGTTTGAGTGAGTCTATCTAATTGCGCACTACGTTGCGCTTCTCGTAGCTCGTCGAAGGTGTTTGATACTCCCAGGGCCATTAGTTTTTCGGTTGGTGTGGACATTGGAAGTTTGAGCGCCGTTTTGTACGCTTTGCGTAGTATGGTGTCGATTTGTAGAGTCTCTTGCTTGTTTAGTTCGTGGTAGGGGAGGCTGTACGTAACCCTGCTCGTGACGAGGCTGTCAATGAGTCTTAGGGTGTCCTGTTCTCTCATCCCCTTCTTTCTACTGCTGATTCTTCGCACGATTCTGGCGACTTGCTCTGTTGTATTCTTAATAGAGGCAATGGTTTTGCTACATCGGCTTGTGTTTTGCAGCCACATTCCAAGTACCCTGACTTCCGTTTTCTCAGGTATTGTCTCGTTTCCGAGTTTCAGGATGATTTGGGAGTCGTATTTTCGTGTACCTTTTTTGATTCTTACGTATTCTGATTTTTCTGCTGAGCACGATAATCCTCTGGCCCTGGCGTATTGTTCAGTATGGTCAATCGCTTTTTGTAGCCGCTCTTGTTTAGCTGCTAGGGAGCCTGTGGTTGTCCATATTGTTATGTCATCTGCATACATTGCGTAGCTGATGTTTTCTATTTCGTCCAGTACTTTCGTGAGTCCTATCATCGCTATGTTGAATAGTAGCGGTGATATTACTGAGCCTTGCGGGGTACCCTTGTTTGGCACCGTGAAGCTCTCCGATCTTGTATCTCCGATGCCTATCGTAGCTGTTCGTTCCGTGAGGAAGGCTTTGACATAACGGAAGGCTCTGCTTCCACAGTTTATGTTATTGAGACTTTCCATGATGGCCGCATGTCCCACGTTATCGAAGGCTCCCTTTATGTCGAGTGCTAGCACTATGTGTTCGCCGCTTCTTGGTATTTCAGTGAGGACATCCTCCTTTAATTGTAGGAGTACGTCTTGCGTGGACAGTCCTCTTCTGAAGCCAAACATGGCATTAGGGTAATATCCCTTGTCCTCCATGTAGTTTGTGATCATTTCATTAATCACCCTCTCGTATATCTTCCCTAGACAGGAGGTTAGGGAGATTGGTCTTAGGTTTTCAATTTGAAGTCTTTTACCCGGCTTGGGTATCATAATTACCTCTGCATGTTTCCATTCCGCCGGCACGATTCCTTTTGCCAGATAGCGTTTAGGTACTTCGTAAGCTCGGCGATGGCCGTGTCTCCCATGTTTCTAATGGTAGCGTTATTTATTTTGTCCTTTCCAGCTGCCGTATTCTTTTTTGCTTCCCCTATGGCTGCCCTTCCTCCTCGGTGATTGGTCTATCCATCGCGGGGTTGTTTTCGCCGGTGTATACTTGGTCTTGTTTTGGGTGCATGATTGTGCCGTAGCATTTTTCCCTCAGTGCTTGTGTTAGTTGGTCTTCCGTTCCAGGGAAGGTGTGGAGTAGTCTTTTCATGGACTTGCCGCTTTCCGTTTTGGTTTTTGTGGGGTCTATCAAAGCTCTTAGTATATTCCAAGTTCGGGCCGTGCCTAGTGTTCCTCTAAGTGTTTCCGTGAATTGTTGCCAGTTTTGCGTGGCGATGTTGTCTGCGTGTTCTGATGCCTTCTTAGTCAGTTCTGCGATCTTCAGCTTGAGTTTCCTGTTGTGTTTTTGCTGCCTCCATCTCCTGATAAGGCTTCTTCGTGCTTCCCATAGGTGAAGAAGGTGGCTGTCTACGTCTGGGTGTTGTTCCGTGCGAACGATCATCTTCGTGTATTTTTGTCTGACCTTCATAAGCTCCGTGCACCACTCTTCTATGTTGGTTATCGGTTTTATTATTTCGTCGCTGTGGTTTCTGAAGGCTTCCCAGTCTGTGATTTTGGCAGTCCCTAGGCATCTCTTCATTTCTCCTGCGGCTAGCCCATCTCTCCTCTGCTCTGACGTCATGTTGTCACGTGGTGTCACGTGGTCACGTGGTGTCACGTGGTCACGGTGGTAGCTCCACCGCCGCGCTCGACGGGCTGTAGTGTAGCTCTAGTAATATGCTTCGCATAAAAATCCATTTGTCCGATGGACAAGGAGTCGCGCTGTACAGAGGACAGCGTTCCGTGGACTGCCTGGCAGGGCTGCAGCACGCTGTTGCGTTCAAGTAATAAAGGCGGAGCTTAAGCGTCCACCCATATTTTGTTTCATTTTTGTTCCCTGCTATAGTGCAATAGCACGGCGTCTCAATAAGCATCGTAAGCGGCAACATCATCGTCATCGTTCGTGATTTTTCTTTTTTGAAGGGAAAGCTTCACTATGATAGGTAAAGCCAAGGCCACCGTGCCTGGAGATTTCACCTTCATTTGACCTTTAGATAAAGCAAAGAAGAAGGCGCATAACACGCCCCCTGGGACAGTGGACACCTCGGTCGCGCTTTAATATACGTGGCGGTAGTGAGATGTGCGCTGCATGCGTTGGCATTGACAACGTTGCGGCATAAACGCGGCACTGAAGCCATGGGCCGTCGGCGTTCATTTGTTCACTGGCGTTGACAACGTTTTAGGTTGCGATGATATCAAGGATAGGCATAGCTGGCTCCCTGGGCTAGTGGACGCTTGAATCGCGCTTTGATGTACTATCGCGCTCAATATGAGTTGCAACGCGCGGTCATCGACCGGGGCTCGTTCCGTGGTGTGCCTCCTCCAAACAGTCGCTCAGAATTCTGGGAGAAACTGCTGTTCCAGGAAACAACAGCACCCCCGCTCAGGAAAAAGTTTCACCCAGAATTCCGAGCGACTGTTTGGAGGAGGCACACCACGGAACGAGCCCCGGTCGATGACCGCGCGTTGCAACTCATATTGAGCGCGATAGTACATACGTGGGGTGTTGAGGGAGAGATGTGGGCTGCATGCGTTAGCGCTGACAACGTTGTGGCAGACACGCGGCACTGCAGCAATAGGGAATAGCTTGCGGGAATAAAAGGATAGAGAGAGGACAGGGAGAAGGAAAGAAATGGGGAGCGACAGTAAGAAAGGATAGGGAGAGGGCGGCAGTATACACTCTGTAGTACAGGGTGGCAAGATGGCCGCGCTGCTTATCCAGCGTCCGGAACGCAGTCAACGTTACAGACGCCGAACAGGGTATAGTTGCCCGATACGCCATAGATGGCTATAGCTTTCGCTCACTAACCAGATTCAGCAACAGTTAAAGCGCACCTAATTTTTTTCGCAGAAACCCTCCTGTCATACTGGTCGATGGAGAACTGAGGTCCCTGCGGCGACACCCATTGGAAGAATACGGAAGCAAGACGTCCGCATTCTATACCGATGTCCGGGATAATTTTAAGGTCCATGTAGCACTATATGGACGTCCGTGGCTATTATGACATTCAGGTGTAATCTTCTCGTGTAATTAATTAATTACAACTCATGAACCAAATTTTTCCAGCAGCAAGGTCTCATCACGCACTATCTAACATAATCAAACTTTCGCACACTTATCTCTACTGTACGACACAATCGTGCGGACAAGTTTTGATGACGCGACGTAGCCCTAGGTAGCGAGATCGCGAGCACCACCTGTTGCGACGGCATCAAAATATAATTCCAAAACCGAATCACGCAGAGCTGGGCTGGTTGACGTATGTTTAAGTACAAACCACGCTCAGACATGACGAAATCTACCTTCTGTTCCCTTTGTTCCCGTCGGTTTCTTTCCCTGCCACATGTTAGTATAGCTACAAAATACAAACCCTGTGGCTTGAGCCCCCACCGCAGCCGTGGCCTCGTGGCAGAGCGCCCGCCTCGGCTGCGGGAGGTGATGGGTTCGACTCCCGCCGCCGGCTGGGTACCCACCGGTTTTCTCAAAAATGGGTACAAGCTATGCCCCGGCCTGGTGGTCGGCTTCCCAGGGTTGCATGGTCGGCTTCCCAGGGTTGCATTGCTTGGGAAAGGAACCTGCGACTTCAAATCCCGTCCCTGGGAGAACTGATGAAAATATCAAGAACAATTGTTGATGAGAGCATTTTAGGTAACGGGGATCGAGGGTTGGTGTGCGCTCACAGCCAATCCCGCCCCTTCTACATTTGGCTGATATGTCCGGACGGGTGGCATATCATGGGGCTCCTTTTTTTGTGCTCCTCAGTTGCGTTAATAAGACGCTATGGTTCAATGTCCGACCTGTTTCCCCTTCCATTCTTTTTTTTTACTTTTAAAAACATTATAGCCGCTCTTTGTTATGACACGTGCCGAGCAATGCTGCGCCGCTGAAATGTCCGAGGGAAAGCGGCCTCATGCCGTTGCAAGTTTATAACAACCACGCCAGCAAACTCATTGCCAGATTCAATATTAAAGTGATCACATTTAATTTCATTTATTTATTTATTGAGTACCCACAGCACCCGCAGACATTAAAGTGGGGGGGGGGGGGGGGGCACAAAGTTACAAACCAGACAAAACAGGCGTGAACGCGTGACACAGTGTTATGAAATACACTGTATACTCAAAAAACTGAAAAGCAATGAACATCGAGAAAAGTAATACAAAGAGCCACACTCAACACTAAACTCAACATCGGACAGAATACATGATTCGATACAACGCCGACAACATCGCGAGGCAATTGGTTCCTCTCTAGGATTGGTTTGGGGAAAAATAACGTCTTAAATAAGTTTGTACGGCAAGAAATTTCGCGCAATTTTAAATGATGGTCGGTACTGGTTAGTTGGGATTTAACGTCCCGAAGCAACTCAGGCTATGAGGGACACCGCAGTGAAGGCCTCCCGAAACTTCGACAACCTGGGGTTCTTTAACATGCACTGACATCGCAAAGCACAAGGGCCTTTGGAATTTTCACTTCATCTTTCGTTCAGAGACATGGTAAGGGCGCAGGCATACTCAGGACTGACCTTACATTGGCCTTATAAAGCAGATCCCGACAGGCAAATGGAAAATTTCGTGTGTTTCGGCGACGTAAGCCCAATGCTCGAGCTGCCATGGCTGCAGAATACTCGGCATGGCGATGCCAATTTAACTCTGAGGTAAAATGCACACCTGTATACTTGTACTGAAGTACACACGGCTTAACAAAGAATTATTTAGGGTGTAGGTTCGAATTGGGGGTTCCTTTTTTTGTGTGTGTACCATATATACTGCTTTGTTCAAGTTAAGTTTTATACGCCATTTTGCGCACCATGACGATATTTTGTCCCTCTGCTGTTGAACCATGTAGGTGTCTATATCGGAAGTTATTGTAGTAAACAACTACTCCAATCTGTAATAAAGTGTTCTTTACGTCGGCTACTCTACACACCTGTACACAGTTGGCTGAACCCATGACCGAGACGTGCGGACCTTATTTGGAGCGTCAGCTCTTACTCATAACGTTTCTAGATTTCGTGGGGTCTGCTACCACCCTGAGATCACAGTGCAACTAGGAAACAGGACATCTTACATTGAGACTTGTGGCGCCATCTACAAAAGTAGTTTAGAAACAACAACCTGCCGCGTGCAAATGATGACGTCACGGTCCAACATGGTGCACAGCTAACACTCGTTACTTGAACGTATTGCAGACGGTGCCGGCCTTTTTCAGGGTACCATAGTTTTGTGGCATATGGGCAGACTCATATATGGTATGGCCCTGCCGGAAAAATCCGGGTATAAAGAGAATAAATCAGCCAACGAGAGAGGGCTGGGAGGCGACCCTGGCCGACTGCTTGGTCCAGAGAGCGCGGGCAGTGGCTACCTCCAATGGTGTCCCGGGATAATGAATACCACCCAGGCAAGGGAGCTGTGAAACCTTCTACTCTCCCCTAAAACCCACCTCAATGCATCCAATAATGTTTTACCGCCGCCACCATTATTGCTGTTCACTCCTGGAATTAGGTTTTACGCCACAGCGTATACAGCTGGTTCGGTCGAAAAGCCGTCGACGTCATAGTAGTTGTCGGCACCGCGAGCCGAAAAAAATGATGACATGCCAATCGTTTGCCCCAGAATGTTCCGGATGGTGCCATACGCTTCAGCGTTTCGTGCATAATAAATTTACTGGTTAAGTTAGAGCCTAGCTCAAGGCAGGGATTCGAACCGGCGACCTATCGGGGTTTGCGGGGGGGGGGGGGGGGGGGGATTAGCTGCGGTTCAGCTACTGCTGAACCTGGTTAGAGAGGGAAAGCTATGGCGTATCGGGGAAATATAAACGCCTTGGCGTCTGTAACGTCGAGTGCCTTCCGACTGGATAAGCAGCGCACCCACCTTGCCACCCTGGCAAGTGGCAGTTAATGGTTCATCGAAAGAGTTTACACACCTAATGAACGCTGCGGCCTATTGCAGCAGCACCGCGTTTCTGGCACAACGTTGTCAATGCCTGCAGCCACATCTCTCTCTCGTTATCCCACGTACCTATAAGCGCTATTCAGGTGTCCACTGTCCCAGGGAGCCAGTTATGCGTATTTCCTTTCCTTAAAATTATCGGAGTGTAAAACGTTGTCAACGCGAACACCAGTTAACACAACCAACGGCGAAGGCCTGCGGCTTCATTGCCGCGTTTCTGCCACGTTGGAACTGCCCACAGTTCCAAGAAGGCAGTTATGCGCCTTCCCTAGGTGTCCACCGAGAAGTGTGAGACAGGCAGTGCGCCATTTCCTTCCCTCAAAAACCAATTTACCAATTTTGCCCTCTGCTTTCCAAACTCCCGTTCTATTGGTTTCGCAGCTTCAAATGAAGGAAAAGGCGTTGCTAGCCGCCGCGTCTGCCATCGTAACCTGAAGCACCTGAGCTGCGGTTAGCGGGAATAGAAGGACAGAGAGAGGAGAACGAGAAGGAAAGAAAGAAAGGGGGGAGCGATAAAAGAAAGGATAGGGGTAGAGCGGCAGAATACAATATGACCATTTTTTTTACCTACACTAGCTACACTATCGTAACAAATGTACAAATGTATCATAAAATTAGGATACATCAACTACACTAGTGTAATCAGTGTAGGAAAAAAATGGCCCTACTGTGTACAAATACTGGGTGGCAATGTGGGCTCGCTGCCTATCCAGTGTCCGGAACGCAGTCAACGTTACAGACGCCAAGCAGCGTATAGTTACCCGATACGTCATAGCTTTCCCTCTCTAACTAGGTCCAGCAACAGTTTAACCGCACCTAATTTTTTTCGCAGAAACCCTCCTGTCATGCTCGTCCAAGACTAAAAACGTTGGTCCAAGAAGAACTGAGTGGCGACACCCATTGGAGGAATGGAAAAGCAAGACCTCCACATACTATTTTTTTTTTCGAGGAGTCTGCCTTGAGGCATAAGTTGAGAAAAGGGGGAGGGGACTATGTGAAGTGGACTATGGACAACCACTTCACTACCTCGCCGAAACTGGTGTACACTCCTTCTTTTAACTTTCCACATACTATATCGGCGTCAATGGCTATTATGACATCCAGGTGTAATTTTCGCGTGCAGTTAATTAATTACAACTCATGAAGCAAATTTTTCACGCAGCAAGGTCTCATTACGCACTATCTAACATAGCCAAACTTTTGCACATTTCTCTCTACTGGACGACACAATCGTGCGGACAAGCTTTGATGACGCGAGACAGCCATAGATAGCGAGATAGCGAGCGCCACCTGTTGCGGCGGCATCAAATTATAAATGCAAAACCGAATCACGCAGAGCTGGGCTGGCTTACGTATGCTTAAGAACAAACAACGCGGAGACAGGGCCAAATGCACCTTCTGTTCCCTTTGTTCGCGTTGGTTTGTTTCTTCTTCCCTGCCTCATGTTACAGTGGTAGCTACAAAATACAAACCCTGTGGCTTGAGCCCCCACCGCAGCCGTGGCCTCGTGGCAGAGCGCCCGCCTCGGCTTCGGGAGGTGGTGGGTTCGACTCCCGCCACCGGCCGGGTACCCACCGGTTTTCTCAAAATGGGTACAAGCTATGGCCCGGCCTGGTGCTCGGCTTACTAGGGCTACATTGCTTGGGAAAGGAGCCTGCGCCTTCAAATCCCGTCACTGTGGGCAGAGAGTCGTGTAGACAAAGCGAAAGAAACCCTGCCAACATGAGAACCTTTTCAGTAACGGGGTTCGAGGGTTGGTGTGCGCTCACAGCCAATCCCACCCCTTCTACATTTGGCTGGTATGTCAGGACGGGTGGCATATCAAGGGGCTCCTTTTTTTGTGCTCCTCTGTTGCGTTAAGACGCTATGGTTCTATGTCCGACAAGTCTCCCCTTCCTTTTTTTTTTACTTTTCAAAATATTATAGCCGCTCACGTGCCGAGGAATGCTACGCCGCTCAAATGTCCGAGGGAAAGTGGCCACACACCGTTGCAAGTTCATAACAACCACGCCAGCAAACGCATTGCCAGATTCAATGTTTAAGTGATCACACTTCATTTCATTTCTTCATTTATTCAGTACCCACAGCGCCTGCAGACATTACAGAGCAGGGGCACAATGTTACAAAGCAGACAAAACAGACGTGAACGAGTACCACGCGGTTATTAAATACACATTATATTCAAAAAAACTAAAAAGCAATGAACATCGAGAATAGGAATACTCAAAGCCACACTCAACACTCAACTCAACATCGGACAGAATACATGATTCGATATAACGCTGACAACATCGCGAGGCAACTGGTTCCTCTCTAGGATTGTTTTGGGGAAAATGACGTCTTAAATAAGTTTGTACGGCAAGAAATTTCGCGCACTTTTAAACGATGGTCGGTATGTTCAGAGACATAGTAAGGGCGCTTAATATATTTATCTCTCTCTATTTTTACCAATGCATGGTTTAATCGTAATTTTCGTCGTCTAACGTCCAGCGGTTCCCAATCTAATTGTTGTTTTATTCTTGTAGCGCTGGACTGCCATTTGCAATTTCCAGTGACAAAGCGTGCAGCCATGTTCTGTATACGTGATCTACTCTACACACCTATACACGGTTTACGAACCCATAACCGAGACGTGAGGACCTTATTTGGAGCGTCAGCTCTTACTCAACACGTTTCGATATTTTGTGGGGTCTGCTACTACCCCAGGATCACAGCGCCATCTTTGACAGACACTACTCATCACGCTTCCAGATTTCGTGGGGTCTGCTACCACCCTGAGATCACAGCGCCATCTGTGGCAGCAACTAGAAAACAGCACTCCTCACATTGAGACTTGTAGCGCCATCTACAATAGCATTGTAGAAACAACACCTGCCGCGAGCCAATGATGACGTCACGGTCCAACATGGCGGATAGCCAACGCTCGTTACTTCATCGTCTTCCAGACGATGGCGGCCTTTTTCTGGGTACTGTAAGTTTTGTGAGATGTGCGCAGACGCATATATGTGATGGGCCTGCCAGGCAAATCCGAGAATAAAGAGAATAAATCAGCCAACGAGAGAGGGCTGGGAGGCGACCCTGTCCGACTGCTTGATTCAGAGAGCGCGGGCAGTGGCTACCGCCAATGGTGTCCCGGAATAAGGACTACCACCTAGGCAAGGGAGCGGTGAAACCTTCCGCTCTCCCCTAAAACCCACCTCAATGCATCCAATAAAGTTTTACCACCAACACCAGTTTTGCTGTTCACGCCTGGAACTAGTTTTTACGCCACAGCGTATACAGCTGGTTCGATCGAACGTCGTAGTAGCTGTAGGCACCGCGCGCGGTAAAAAATCATGCCATGACAATCGTTTGCCACAGAATGTTCCGGATGGTGTCATACGGTTCAGCGTTTCGTGCTGCATAAACGGACTAGTTAAGTTAGATCCTAGCTCGCGGCAGGGATTCGAACCGGAGGGGGGGATCGTATCATGGGTGGTTCGGGTGTTCCCCAAGATAGTGAGACGGTTACGTCATTTCCTTTCCTAAAAAAAATCGATTTGTACAAGGCGTCACATCGAATAGACGATGTCGTTCCGTGGACCCTAGCACGATCGCGTTCCAGTATTAAAGGCGAAGCTTAAGCGTCCACCCATATTTTGTTTCATTTTTATTCACTGATATAGTGCAATAGTACGACGTCTCAATAAGCATCGTAGGCGGCAACTTCGTCGTCATCGTTCGTGATTTTTTTTTCCGTGCGAAAGCAACACTACGCTAGGTGTGAGCGACTTCGCGGAGCCCCGGAGAGCCCCAGCTGCGCATGCGCGAGGAGCGAGTGCCGTCACATGGCGCACATCTTAAACCATAATTAGCGACTCCAAGGTGGCTATCAACAATTTTGAGCGGGGTATGATCTCCAAGGAGGCAGAACGAATATTAAGACATAAAGACTGGGACCAAAGAGAGGTGGAACTAATATGGGTGCCGGCACACTCGGGGAACAGGGGAAACGAGTTGGCTCACAGTATAGCTCGAGGTTATGTCAGCCGTGCAGTGAGCCGGGTTGAGTCCCCAAATTTCACGAGAGATGCATTCATATCATTTCACGAATACACCAATCAGTTTAAACTGCAAAGGAGGATCTATCCGCCACCAGACAAAAAGCTCGACAAAAGCCAGGAGGTAACGTGGCGTCGGCTCCAGACGCGAGCCTTCTTTAGCCCGTCGAGACTAGCACACATGTATCCAACACAATACAACGCTACTTGCAAACAATGCGGCGAGATAGCCGGATATGACCACATTTTATGGAGCTGCAGAAAGGCGCCGCCACAGGCGGACCTACTACCAGTCCCTTCTCTAGAGCCTTGGGAGGCTATACTGGCCAGCTCAGACCCGTTGACACAAGTCCGGGCCACTGAGTGGGCTCACAAGGTCGCCAAGAGCCATGGGCTCGAAGCCACCTAGTATAATGCCCACTAGGGCTCAGTGCTGACAATAAACGTTTTCCAATCCAATAGAGCCAAGAACAAACAACCCGAGTGTGATGCAGTGGGAGCAAGGTGGGAGCGATCGCGGTATCGTCCGCTTATGTTTTCTCAGCAGCGTCCGCTTCTGCGGTCGCGGTTGTTGCTGCGACGCGCGTCTTTTCTTTTCTTTTCTTTTTCTCTTTCCTCTGATCTTTTAACTCTCCTCTATCTGCACGAGGCAGCGGTGGTGGCTCGGCTTGAGCCCGTAGGCAGGCCCGTGCAATTTCATTTTCCTCCTTCTCCCAGTCACAACAACAGTGGGAGCATTTGCTGGCCAGCGAGGACGAGGAAGCGCAACGATTCCTTGTGCGCCGAGCCACGATGGCAGCAGTCAAGTGCGGCATCCTGGACCAAGGATCGACCACGGCGCCCAGTGACCCGTAAGGGTCAAGAACACTTGAAATTTATTAGCAATAAAGTTTTTTCCATGCATCCGTCCATTTGGAGAGCAGCGCGCCGCCTACATCTCTCCCTCGCTTTACTTGCTTTGCTTTACATTATTGGAGTTTAACGTCCCAAAGCGGCTCAGGCAATACCTCCTAGAAAGAGAAGTCTTTCTAGGAGGTATTGGCTCAGGCTATGAGGGACGCCGTAGTGAAGGGCTCCGGAAATTTCGAACACCTGGGGTTCGTTAACGTGCACTGACATCGCACAGTATACGGGCCTCTATAATTGGCCATTGGTCAAGTCACAGCCAATTTTGTTGTTAGTGGCTATTGATTGATAATAAAAAAATATATAAATTTAAGGAACAAATGTTGCTATCCGGCGCATCTCCCATCGTAACCTGAAGCACCTGAGCTGCGGCTAGCGGGGATAGGACAGGGAGAAGGAAAGAAAGGGGGGAGCGATAGAACAAAGGATAGGTAGAGTGGCAGTATACACTGGTAGCGAGTTGAGGGAAGTGGAGTATCTGTCCTCGCTTCGGCGAGCGCGGCTTCGGCCGCTTATTTGTTTTTTGAGCAGCGTCCGCTCCGGCGGACGCAGTTGTTGCTGCGAAGCGCGTCTTTTCTTTCCTTTTTCTCTTTCCTCTGATCTTTTAACTCTCCTCTGTCTGCACGTGGCAGCGGTGGTGGCTCGGATCGAGCCAGTAGGCAGGCCCGTGCAATTTCCTTTTCATCCTTCTCTCAGTCACAACAACAACGGTATAAACTATTTACAAATACAGGGTGGCAGGTTGGCCGCACTGCCTCTCCAGTGTCCGGAACGCAGTGAACGTTACAGACGCCAAGCAGCGTATAGTTGCCCGATAAGTCATAGCTTTCGCTCTCTAACCAGGTTCAGCAATAGTTAAACCGCTTTCGCACATTTTTCTCTACTTTCGCACAAACTTTCGCGCATTTATCTCTACTGGGCGACACAATTGTGCGGACAAGTTTTGATGATGCGAGATAGCCATAGATAGCGAGATAGATAGCGAGCGCCACCTGTTGCGACGGCATCAAAATATAAATGCAAAACCGAATCACGCAGAGCTGGGCTGGTTCACGTATGTTTAAGAACAGACCACGCTGAGACATGACGAAATGTATACCTTCTGTTCCCTTTGTTCGCGTTGGTTTCTTCTTTCCTGCCTCATGTTACCAGTGCTAGCTACAAAATACGAACCCTGTGGCACGTGTGCCCACCGCAGCCATGGCCTCGTGGTAGAGCGCCCGCCTCGGCTTCGGGAGGTGGTGGGTTCGACTCCCGCCGCCGGCCGGGTATCCACCGGTTTTCTCAAAATGGGTACAAGCTGTGCCCCGGCCTGGTGCTCGGCTTCCCAGGGTTTGCATTGCTTGGGAAAGGAGCCTGCGCCTTCAAATCCCGTCACTGTGGGCAGAGAGTCACGTGTGCAGACATTGTAGACAAGATCGACATAGTGCCGGGGCTCAAGGGTTTGTGTCTGCTCACAGCCAATCCCGCCCCTTCTACATTTGGCTGATATGTCCGGACGGGTGGCATATCATGGGGCTCCTTTTTTTGTGTTCCTCTGTTGCGTTAATAAGAAGCTATGGGTTCAAGGTCCGACCAGTCTCCCCTTACTTTTTTTTATTTTTCAAAATATTATAGCTGCTCTTTCTTATTACATGTGCCAAGCGATGTTACACCGCTGAAATGTGCGAGGGAAAGCGGCCGCAAACCGCTGCTTGTTCATAACAACCGCGCCAACAAACGCATTGCCGGATTCAGTATTAAAGGGTCTGATTTTGATTTATTTGGGTTTTAACGTCCCGAAGCAACTTAGGCTATGAGGGACGCCGTAGTGAAGGGCTCCGGAAATTTCGACCAAGTATTAAAGGGATCACACTTCATTTCATTTATTCAGTACCCATAGCGCCTCCAGCCATTACGGTGGTGGGGGGATATAAGATTACAAAGCAGACAAAAGGCACATCAGCTCGAGCCACATGGTTATAAAATGAATGAATGAATGAATGAATGAATGAATGAGCTGTTTATTAAGAAAGGGAGGCTGGCAGCCGTTTGTTGGGGAATTGGATTGTTAATGAAGGGAAAAGTAGGGGTCTACTGGTAATACATGAAAGGACGGCATGGGTGGTCTATAGCCACGTTTTACACTGCTTTGTATAGACCATTTATCTTAGGATATTTGCCAATATCTTCCCAGGTGCCGTTCGCTCCGGCTCTGGTCAATGCACGAAATTCCTCGTTATAGGTGGGATGGATGGATAGAAACAACTTTATTATACAAAAAAAAAATCTTCCAGGGTGGTCTCCTACTGGTCCAGGAGTCCACGGGCTTGTGCTTCACGTAAAGCCCGATCCACCTGCCATTTCTGGCCGGCGGGCTGAGCGTTCCGTAAAGCAGCCTCCCAGGAAGAATGAGTGGGATTGGGGATTGGGGTACTGCCTTTGGGGAAGGACATCCCAAAGATAGTGGAAAAGTGTGGATCTGGGCACGCCACAGTAGGTACAATCAGGAGGAAAGGTGGGGTGAAAGCATGAGAGACGGTGGGGGGAAA
This sequence comes from Amblyomma mixtum, assembly GCF_055824585.1. NCBI lineage: Eukaryota > Metazoa > Arthropoda > Arachnida > Ixodida > Ixodidae > Amblyomma > Amblyomma mixtum. Next base: position 433,166,799 of record NC_143014.1, read on the forward strand.
TAAAGCAGCCTGTCTGTAATTGTCGCCATGTGGCGCTGGATGAGGGCGACAAGGTACTGCGGGGTGGTGGCAGTGTCATGTGGCTGAGTTTGTAGAATGTTGTGATTTGATGATATGTAGAGAGGACCGATGGGGCCTCTTGCGCAGGGTTGGGTGCCTGATCATCCGGGGTCCGGGAGGAGAGTTCTCGGGCCAGCGCATGAACGCGCTCATTACCAGGGATCGAGGCATGCCCAGGGACCCACGACAGAGTAACCGTTCGGTCGAGAGAGGTGACTATGGCAAGAATACGATGTGTTGCCGGCGTCGCCACGCCCTTTAGGTAGTGGCGGTACGCGGCCTGGGAATCTGTGCAAATTTCGGTTACATTTTTTTCAATAGTGGAGTGGGCCAGAGCAAGTCCGATGGCGGCTCCTTCCGCTTCTGCAGGCGAATTAGTCCGGATCGTGGCGGCGGCCCCCACTGTGCCGTCTTCATAGGCTGCGACTGCCTTGAAATATCCTCGTTTCGAATTTTCTGCCGCGTCGACATAAAGGATATCGGAGCGGTTGCTGTATGTTTTCGTGTAATAGCTCGCTCGTGCCTGCCGCCTACCCTGATGGAGACTAGCGCTCATATTGCGCGGTAGGGCTTCTGATATATGTGATCCTGAGTGCGCAGAGAAATCATGTAAGGTGTAGGACTTGTTGGAGTGGTAATCGGTGGATTGAGACGTAGCTGTCGCAGTAGGCGTTGTCCTGTTTTTGTGCGACTCAGGCGGACTAATTGGTTGGTGCGTTGAGCCTCTATTAATTCGATCACTGTATTGTGGCTACCAGTGGCCAGGAGACGTTTCGTGCTAACCGTCCGTGGAAGACGTACGGCGGAGGTGACAGCCGTGCGTATTAGGATGTCTGCCTGTTGTGTTTGCCGCTGAGTGAGTATGTGGTATGGGAGGTGGTATGTAATGCGGCTAATGATTAGTGCATTTGTCATATTGAGGGTCTCGCGTTCAGTCAGCCCATGATTGCGTGCTGCCACCCGCCTGATAAGTGCAGAGACCTGTTTGGTCTGTCTCTGCAAGAGCTGAAGGGTGGCGGTTGCATCGAGTGTGTTGTTAATGAGAAGGCCGAGAATCTTCACTTGAGGCACAATGGGCACTGGATTCCCGTACAAAAGGAAGAAATGGGCTTGGGCAAGGCATGTAATGCGAAGGCAAGATAACCGCTGGTCCTTAAGGGTAACGGAGTGGATTCCAAGAGAAGGCAAGCGTAGCAGGGGGCGGCAGGAAGTATAGGTGGGCGGATGAGATTAAGAAGTTTGCGGGGATACACTGGCCGCAACTGGCAAAGGACAGGGTTAATTGGAGAGACATGGGAGAGTCCTTTGCCCTGCAGTGGTGTAGTCAGGCTGATGCGGATGATGATGATGATGATGATGATGATGATGATGGCTGTACGAATAGTACGGCAGCCGTTGAAATTGAGTTTCTCACGGCTGCGCCATTCCATTGATATGGCGCCGTCTTTCAGGGATGCATCTACGTGTATGTCCTCCTCATCTTGTTCCCTATCAGCGGCCGTGTGTCCAGCTTGATGGAGCCGTGCCGCCGTTTGTGCTCTGGGTGGAGCCGTACGTCTGCAGCGGCCGAGGTGTGGACGAAGCCAGAGCGGAGCCGGCCGGCCTTCCAAGTTGGCGGTCCCAGCGTTCCAAAGCGCGTCCCTGTTTCGTACAAGTTCTGCGTGTTTCGTGCCGAGTTAGTTAGTTTCCTCAATGATCTACGCGGACGACGTAACAGTCTGGGTCGAAGCCAATGATTTTGAGTCCGCCTGTCACATGCAAGCCGAGCTGTAGGCAGCGGTGCATAGCCTGGAGGCCTCACTAACACAGCTTGGCCTTGAACATGGCTCCTGACAAGACTGAATTTCTCAGCATTGATGGCAGGCCTCGTACTAACCCGTCTCAACAGTTGCATCCTCTCATGGCAGGCCAGGTGCTCACATCTCATAACGGATCACTCATGCTTCTCGGTGTTCCCGTCAGCAGCTGTAACAGTCCTCGTACTTGGATCAAACACCTCAAGAGCACCTGGAAGCGTACCCTACTGGCTCGTATGTAAAACGAGTGTACGGTGGTGCAAGGCAGGAGGCCTGTCGGGCGCTGGCTCGCGCGGTAGCAGTTGGCAAGGTTCTCTACGGCGCCCCCGCTTACGAACTGACCACGAAAATCCACGAAGACCTAGCTCGTCTGCACAGGGCCACGTTAAGCACCATAACAGGACTACCACGTCATACGCGCATCACGGCTCTAGAGGAAGCAGTGCCTCTTCCTCCTATACACAAAATCATTGAGGTTATGAAATGCTCATTATACTCAAAACACAAAAAAGCAATGAGCCACAGTCAACACTCAACTCAACATCGAAAAGAATACATCATTCGATGCAACGCTGACAACATCGCGAGGCAGCTGGCTCCACTCTAGAATTGTTTGGATAAGGAGGAGGAGGAGGTAAACTTTATTAAAGAAGAGGTCTTAGGCGCGGATTGGGGTGAAGTTACCCTCCTCGCGGTGGGCTCCTCTTCTAGGCCGGACACCAGGTGGCCGACCGACGATGTCGTTCGGCGACCTCTTCGGCTCGCTCTGTGACTCGAAGTTGAACCTCCGGGTCCGAGCTGAGCAGCGCGGCCTCCCACTGAGATTGGGTAGAGAGCTGCAGACTGTGCGATGGCTTGTCTTGAGTGCATGAGTAAAGGACGTGCGGTGTGTCTGCCTTTTGGTGCCCACAGAGAGAACAGACGGGGCTGTACTGCTCCGGGAATCATATGGAGTACATGTACGGATTAAAGAAAGTGGCTGTTTGGAGCTGCCGCCAACTGACTTGTTGTGTTTTACTCAGAGATTTATGTGGTTCTTGGAAGATTTGTCTTTCTTTCGTGAAGTGGGTAGCAATTTCTTTGTAGGTTGTCATTCGCTCCTTGGCCGACCTGAGCTCGGGGTAGCGCACCTCCCGGTTAACCACGAATCCTCGGGCAAATTGGTGCGCCGCCTCGTTTCCAGGATGTTCCGAATGGGCGGGGACCCAGATCAATGTGATCTGGCGTGTATTGGAGATTTTTTGTAAGATTTTGATGGCTGCGGAGTGGGCCCTTCCTTTTGCAAAATTTCGAATTGCTGTTTCAGAGTCGCTGATGATGTATAAAATGCCGTCTTAAATAAGTTTGTATGGCAAGAAATTTCGCGCACTTTTAAATGATGGCCGATACGTTCAGAGATAGTAAGGGCGCTTAATATATTTATCTCTTTCTATCTTTACCAATGAATGGTATACACTATGAAATAACTTTACTCGTAATTTTCGTCGTCTAACGTCCAGCAGTTCCCAATCTAATTCTTGTTTTATTCTTGTAGCACTGGACTGCCATTTGTAATTTCCAGTGACAAAGCGTGCAGCCATGTTCTGTGTACGCTCTAATATTTGTTTATCTTGTAGAGTTGGTGGATCCCAAACAGTGCAGGCATATTCTAGGACTGATCTTACATTGGCATTTTAAAGCAGATCCCGACAGGCCAATGGAAAATTTCGTGTGTTTCGGCGAAGAAAGCCCAATGCACGACCTGCCTTGGCTACAGTATTTATTTTTATTTATTTATTTCACATACTGTCAATCCCATTGGGATTTTTACAGGATGGGCATATAGTAAGAAGGTACAAAGCGAATACAAATGGAATGGCATACATTAAAAACACTGTTATTTTCAAGTAATTACATGAGCATGGGAAAAAAAACACAGATAACAGAAAATAAAACACATAACGAGAGAATATTTTTCACAGAAAAGGGCGCAATTTTATACATTGTAAGTAATATGTTCATAAAGACGCTGTTACATGCAGTGATACGAGTGGTCTGTTGTACTTGAATAATTATGATTTAATTATCTATTTAATTATCGCTCAACTGATCTTCTACCAAAGTTACAAATTTCTGCAAAGATGTATTAGTAGTAATAGAGGGGTTCAAACTATTCCATTCTTTTATGGCAAGCGGGAAAAATGAATATCTGAAACAGTCGGTTCGGAATGCGTACTCTTTAAGGGATAATGGGTGCTTATGCCGGGATGGTCTGGATTCATCTACAGATATATATAACGAAGTATCTATGTTTAATGTGTTATGAACTAATTGGAACAATAATTTTAGTCGTGCTAGTCTGGCGCGTTTCTGTAAAGTAAGAATACATGCTTGATTTAGTAGTTGGGATGGTGAATCACTGCTCCTGTATTTGTTAAAGATAAATCTAATTGCCTTTCTCTGCACTCCTTCTAGTTTGTTAATGAGTTGTTGTTTGTAGGGAAACCAAATCGTATTTCCATATTCGAGAACTGATCGTATAAATGTGTTATATGCTAACAGTTTGGTCTCCGGTGGCGCTTCTCGAAGCCGTCTTCTAAGGAAGAACAATCGTTTTAAAGCAGATGATACTATGCTGTTAATATGTGATTCCCACCTTAGATCATGTGAAATGATTAATCCAAGGTATTTGTGTTCGTGAACTCGGGTGAGCGGTATGTTATTGATGCTGTACACATATTCGGACCTTTGTTTTTTACGGGTTACAGATAAGAAGGCTGTTTTTTTAATGTTCAGTTCCATTTGCCATTTGTGACACCATATTACCACTTCTTGAAGGGCGCTGTTTAAATCATCGTGGTCATTTATAGAGTTAATTTCGTTGTAAAGGATGCAGTCATCGGCAAAAAGTTTAATTTTAACATGTATGTTAGAGGGCAGATCATTAATGAAGATGAGAAATAAAAGTGGAGCAAGGACGCACCCTTGGGGTACTCCCGACGTAACGAGCGCAATAGAAGAAATATCATTGTTAACTACAACATACTGAGATCGGTTAGTTAAGTAGTCCTCGATCCAGTTGATAATAGGGCCGTCACCTAAAGTTGATGCAAGTTTGCTAATTAGTTTTTTATGGCTTACTCTGTCAAATGCCTTAGAGAAATCAAGTGCAATCAAGTCAACTTGCTTTTGGTTATCAATGCTCTGGAATAAATCATGTGTTAGTTCGAGTAATTGGGTGATAGTTGAAAGTCCCCTTCGAAATCCATGTTGAACAGGCGATAAAATGTTTTGTTGCTCAACATAACTGGTGATATGCTTTAGTATAATGTGTTCCAATAATTTTCCGACCGTGCACGTTAGTGATATTGGTCTGTAATTTGAAACGTCATCTTTGCCTCCTGTTTTGTGTATAGGAATAACTTTCGCGATTTTCCATTCATTAGCTAGACTACAGGTTGATAAAGATTTATTGAACATTAAATGTAAATATTTCGCGTTGACTTCGGCATATCTTTGCAAAAAAGTGTTTGGAATATTATCAGGACCATTTGCTTTTTTTGTATCTATTGATAAAAGTAGGTTCAGAACGCCTGTCTCGGTTATTGTTGGCATGTCTAGCGGTGTTTGATTGCGGTGAATACTCTCCGGTGTGCGGCCATCGTCATCTGTGAACACAGATTGGAAGTATGTATTTAAGGAATTTGCGAAGTTTTGATTTTGTCCTTGGCAACTGAAGGTGTCTTTTTGTGTTTTGGGGCTGAGGTATTTCCAAAATTTTCCAGGGGAGTGTTTTAAAAAATTAGGAAGCGTAACTGAGAAGTAGTTTGTTTTCGCTGCCTTAATTTTTGCTTTCATTTCACGGATGGCGTTCGTGAGCTTATGTTTTACCTGAGAGTCATTTTTTGATTTTAGTGATTTCCTTAGTCGTTTTACTTTGCGTTTCCCATGAATGATATCACGTGTTATCCAGGGATTACGTGTATTTGTTCGTTTGGTCTTCAATGGTACAAAGTTTTTGATGCAGTGCGATACAATGGCCTTGAAGCTTTCCCACAGCGTATCTATATTTGTACCTTGATAATTAGCGAGTTCTTCAAATGATTCGTACTCCGAAATTAGGTAATTAAGTATGCTTGAATCATCAGCGTTTGTGAAGTCTGGGTAAGTAGTTTTCGAGATAGTACGAGCTGCTGTTGCTTGAATGGGTGTGGTGCACAATGTTAGCTTATGATCTGATATGCCATCGAGGACTGCTACGTTGGTTTGATCGATCGCGAAGTGATTGCTGAGGAAGATGAGGTCAAGAATGTTAGATGCACTACCTTGAACACGTGTGGGCTCGTTGATAACTTGGAACAGGTCAAAACTAAGCATAATATCAAAAAGGGTTTCAGAACACGGGGAGCGATACGACATGCTTTGCCAATCTATATCTGGTAGGTTGAAGTCCCCAAGAAGGATCAGTCTGGATTTTTGAACATGTTGATGCATATATTCATATAGTGAGACCAATGCAGGCTGATCTGCCGAAGGACTGTGGTAAACACAACCTACAGTGACAGTGTTCGTTCCAAATATCAACTTACAAAAGAGTGCCTCGGCACCCTCAACTTCTGGTAACATTGCGAAGGGAATTTTTTTTATTAGTATAGCCACACCTCCTCCACGTGTTAACCTGTCTTTTCGGACGATAGCATAGTTTGGTGGGGCAATTTCTTTGTCATTGATATCGTTAGTAAGCCAAGTTTCTGTGATCGCTATGAAGTCAGGTTCGAGGCCGATAAGAAGAGATTCTAGTGACTCAAGTTTATTAAGAATACTTCGCGCATTTACATTTGCAAAAGTTATCTGTTTCGTTTTGTGGGATGACGGGGGCGTAGGTTTGGTGCTTTGCCATGTTCGTTTTTTTGGCTAGTACTCGCGTTTGTCTCGGGACACGAGTTAGTTGTCGCGTTTGTCTGTGCTTTTACGGGTACTCGGCAGTTGTTTTCTTCATCCCAGTGGAACATTTCACCGTTTATGCGTATTTTATCAAACACTAGTGCAACCTTTGCCCCGGAATCTTTCATTGCTTTCGCACTAGTCCACAACTTTTTCCTTACGTCACGTACTCGGGCTGAGAAATCTTCACTGATCGCATATTCACTACCTTTGAGTTTACTACAGTTTTTTAGCACAAGTGTCTTTTCGCGATAGTCAAGAAGTTTTAGTATTACAGGCCTGGTTTTTTCAGCTGAAGGCTTTCCCAACCTATGTATGCGTTCAATGGCTACAGGTTGAATTTTAAGGATATCCTTAGCAATGTCTTCATTAAAAATCTGTTCTAAGGACTCACTGTTTTCATCAGGATCTTCTGTAATGCCGTATACTAAAAGGTTACTCCGCCTCGATCGGTTTTCCAAGTCATCAAGCTTTAGTTCCAGCGAGGCAACGACTTTTTGCATGTTGGCGACCTGGTCTATGCAGTCCAATATTTTTCTGTCAAGGGCAGCCACGTTTTCCAATTTAGCTTCAATTGATGCTAGTCGTTCCTCTTTGATGCTTTTTATGTCTCCGGCAATTGCCTCTAGCTGCTTGGAAATCTGAGCGAGATCTGGACCGGGGTTCGTCTCGATGTCCCCGGCCAACAACAGCAATTCCGCCACATTCATTGCCAGATCACACAGTAAAGGACATAGCTGCGTTGGGCACGGCAGCACAAGAAGAAACGGATCATTTGAGCGAAAACATTTGCCGTAACGTCTTCTTACCTGCACAAGATAGACGAAAGGATTATGCATCCGCATGCCGCTGTTGCTGCCGTGCCCAATGATGTTCGCGCTGGTCTGTCCTCGCTTTATGCAGAATGGGCTCCAGTGCGCCATCTGGGGAGAGCTGGAGGGCCCGTCGATGCACAGCGTCGTTGACGTCTCTCGTAGGTAGCCGAAGGTGTCGTTGACCACCGCTGTCACAGGCCGGAAACAGCAGGAGTGGTTCCTCGGCTGCAGTAGTACGGTCTGTGTCACGAGGCCAGGGTTGTGGTGTGGCGTCGATATCACCAGCGTAGTGGCAATCAGCTGCACAAGATAGACGAAAGGATTATGCATCCGCATGCCGCTGTTGCTGCCGTGCCCAATGATGTTCGCGCTGGTCTGTCCTCGCTTTATGCAGAATGGGCTCCAGTGCGCCATCTGGGGAGAGCTGGAGGGCCCGTCGATGCACAGCGTCGTTGACGTCTCTCGTAGGTAGCCGAAGGTGTCGTTGACCACCGCTGTCACAGGCCGGAAACAGCAGGAGTGGTTCCTCGGCTGCAGTAGTACGGTCTGTGTCACGAGGCCAGGGTTGTGGTGTGGCGTCGATATCACCAGCGTAGTGGCAATCAGCTGCACAAGATAGACGAAAGGATTATGCATCCGCATGCCGCTGTTGCTGCCGTGCCCTATATACTCGACATGGCGATGCCAATTTAACTCTGAACTAAAATACACAAATAGATATACTTGTACTCAAATACACGGCTTAACAAAGAATTATTTTGGGTGTAGGTTCGAATTTGGGGATTTATTTTTTTGTGTGTATACCTGTTTTGTTCAAGTTAAGTTTCATACGCCATTTTGCGCACCACGACGATATTTTGTCCAAGCCCTGCTGAATCTTATGGGCGTCTATTTCAGAAATGATTGTAATAAACCACCACACCAATCTGTAATAAAGTGCTCTTTACGTCGTCTACTCTACACACCTGCACACAGTTGGCCGAACCCATAACTGAGACGTGTGGACCTTTTCCCAACCCTCAGAACATCGCCTCATACGAGATCACCACCATCGTCCAAGCCATGCAGACCTTTACACAACGCCCAAATGCCCAAAACTATACCATTCATACAGACTCTCAGTCAGCCCTACGTTCAATTCAAAAACGCACCACGATCTTCGAGATGATCTTGACCCAGGCAGCACCGAACATTAGAATAGTGTTATAAAAATGTTATGTAAGTTGGAGTAATGTTACATGTTGCATTGTAACTTTACATTAACATTAAAAATTAACATATAACGTTATAAGTTACATAGGAAACGTTACTTTCACATTCTAAACGAACGTTGTTTTAATATAATCTTCTAAATTTTATTATAATGTTTCAGGTGCAACTATATAATAACATTGCAAATATATTTCGAGCACGGATTTCAAGACATTTTCTCACTGTTCTTAGAGTAAACATGTTTTTCAACTAACAGTACCTTGTAACCGCATCTCTTAGATAGTACTCGCCATAGATTACATGAAGAGCCCCATTATTTGGTCACAAAACTTTAGTTATTACCCATTCCCCACTATCACTCATGGGACATCCCGCAGTAGCGAGTATATAAGCTCGGCGGCATGATATCCGTTTGGAGGTGAGTGAATACGAGTTGCTGTGCTGTATTGTAGTGGAGAAGGTGTCGCTCTTGTTGTTGGTTCTTGCAAAGTGTTGTAAGTTGTGTGCCGTCACCACTGGCAGTCCTGCATGCTTGTGTGGGGCTGCTTCACCATTTTCGAGAATGTTGCATTTATGTTGTTTACATGTTTCATGAATGTTTGGGGAAGGTTATTCGAACATTTATATGTAACATTACAAAAGCATTAGAAAAGAAGGACATTAAGGACATAAAAATAACATTTGAGCGTAACAAAAATGTAACATTATCGCAATGTTTCGGTGCTACCGGGGGAAGGTGCCCTTTGTACAATACGCCCCGCCATGCATGGTCGCTCTACGTTAGATACCTGGCCCTTAAGGAAATGCCGGTAATTAACTGGTTCATCAGGTGCATTTTTTGAGATTGCGACCGTTCAATCACGGAGAGATTCTCATGCAAGCAGTTCACCTGATCCCGAAGTATTTAAGCTAAAATCTTCTGTGGGCACCTAAAAGAGTTGATTTGGGGACAAAAGGTGACAAATGATGTTGAATAACATTACGGTGCAGCTCTTAGTGGCGAGCAACCTGTCGTCGGTGAGTCCGAATCGTTCGTTCACCCCTCATCAGTCGCCTCTGCGTGTCATTTTCCGAATTCCTGAGCCCGCCCTATCAGCGTAAATCAATTTGCACAGCGCTCAGCCGGGCCAGCCCCCAGCGCAGTGGCGTCCGCTTCGCACGCTCGCCGATGGTGCCAAAGATGCGGGCATTCCCGCTCATGAATGGGGTCGTGGACCTGCGCTAGCCAGGCTGAAAGCGAAGAAGGGGGTGTCGTGTCGAGGGGGGTCGAGGGCTCGGAGTTTCTGGTCACTGTCTCCGCGCGTGAGTGACCAGGAGGGGGGCACTCCGCCTTTTCGGCACATTGTTGCCCCCCCCCCCCCTTCCCCCCCTTCGAAAACAAGCGGCTTCGTGCGAGAAGGGCATTAAGCATTCGTTCACCTTCTCCTCTCCGCCTCTCGGCGACAGATGATCACCTCTTCCTCCTCGTCGCCTCGGTGTGTATAGTTACGTGCTCGCTTCGAGGCTTCGGCAAGCGCTTCAGGCGTGGCCGCCTCGGGCTGCAATGAAGTATCCTCCTCGTGTTCCCGGGTTAGTTTAGGTGCTCACCGGTGCGGTGTTTCCTGGTTCCGGCTTGCCTCAATATTCCAGAAGCCCCAACTTGACTCAGGGGAATCCCCCCCTCCGACGCGCTTTACGCTTATAATGACGGGGAGGGGAGACACCAGTTTTAATGATGACCGAAGACTCCTGTCCATGGACGCAGGATGATAGTGCCGGTGAAAAGCAGAATACAAGGTGATGGACACGCGCTGAAAAATACATGTCTGTGCATTTAAATCTACCCCCGCGGTATTATTGAGCACTGTGAGACTATAAAGAGCGCCCAAGTTAGGCGTTTAATAACACTATACATTCTTGAGGCTCGGCGGTGCCAGGTCCCGTTTATTTCCCGAGCCAGCGACAAACTAATTTGACGTGATCAGGCACCACGATGTTATTCAGGCTTAACCCCCCAAATCAGCTTTTTCTCGTTTCAAATACGTGCGGCTGACAAAAATGCCGTGTAAGCCCTGGAAATAAAAATAGTGCTCGCTGATTGATTGATTTAGTGATGGATACAATGTCTTATTTATTGATCGATTGATTTATCGATCGATAGCCTGTTCGAAAGAAGGCTGCGCAAAAACCAACGACAGTTACATGCATACATACATACATACATACATACATACATACATACATACATACATACATACATACATACATACATACATACATACATACATACATACATACACACACACACACACATACATACATACATACATACATACATACATACATACATACATACATACATACATACATACATACATACATACATACATACATACATACATACATACATACATAAAGAAAATTTATTGCAAGATATATATATATATACAGTACAAAGTAGTTCCCTATCCTTACTCAATCTCGGTCGTACAAGGCGTGCAAGAAGGCGTAACGCACTGCCCATTTTTAACTATAGCCCGTGGTTTTCCAGTAAAAAACCTAGCCTTCTCTTTTTGCCCAGCTCAATGGCACCAAAGTGTTTGCGTTAGCTTCTTTTCGTGGTGAGTATGAGCATAGTAAGCGCGGGGGCGTTCATAAATAACTCCCTACGATCGAATTGCAGCTATGATCCTGTTTAGCTGAAGTTACGTTTTTGTTGCGAAGAAGCAGCTGTGCAGCTATGACATCGCGAGAAAGACAGAATATAAGAAAAAAAAACAAGAATGCGTTGCATATTGCGCTGTCTTTTTGCGCGAGGTATTGCTTGGCGGCACTCGATTTTCTCAGCAGCTTTTCCTCCGTGACGTATGGATGGATGGATGGATGGATGGATGGATGGATGGATGGATGGATGGATGGATGGATAGGAGCGCCCCCTTTGAAACGGGGCGGTGGCAACCGCCACCATGCTCAGACATCCTTTTTTTTTCTTTTTTTTCACGTGGTTTGGTGACGTCGTGTCACCACGTGACGTAACGTCACCAAACCACGTGATGTCAAGGAGCATGGTTTGGTGGCTGCCCGGCCGCGCCCAAGGGCTGAACTGAGTGACTGCAATATGCTACGCATAAAAATACCGCTTGCATCCACCAGCCACTCCATACGGTTCTTTGCCTGTGGCGCTCGATCTCAAACATAACGGGGTCGGAATAAGGCGAGCGTAGCAAGTGCGGCACAAAGTCAGGCGGGTGGATGATATTACCACGGCCGCTAGATACAAAGCGCAAACCTTGCTTTGCGCTTTGCATCAAGCGGCCGTGATATTACACTCGGAATTCAAATTAGTCTATAGAGGAGTAAAAAAGGAGTAAGCTCCTCTATAAGTCTGATACAACTTAAGTCTGCAGTGAAGCTCCACCCACATTCCGCCTCCGCGCACAGAATTCCTCCACGACGAAAAAGTAGTCCGCTGCTTATAAACGTTTCTTGTTACGTAAACAAGAAGCTTATCACAAGAAAAAAATTACGGGCTCTAGAATTTCGATACTTGGATTCTTTGATACAGCCAAACATTAAACAGCTAATTTCGTTTACAGTTGCGATTGCCCAGCGGAGTAATACAAGACGCCGCGGTCCGCGGCCTTGTATTACTCCTGCTGTTTTTTTTTGTTTTTTTTTAAGTTGTATCCTACTATAGCACACTATCTTTTAGGGGTAGGGTAAACAGTTCAATCCTTGGGGTAGATCCACATCACTAAAAGTATGGAATATATTTACTCGCGGTTGGCAACAGAAATAAATTCCCTCTTAAACAAATTCGAAGAATTCAGGGGGGGGGGCAGTTTGTTGACCTAAAGTGCAGTGAGGCGAAAGCCTTTAGCGCGGTGTTGCTGCTTGTGTCACTGATGTGTGGTTAAGATGTTAATTAAGTACATAATTGTTTGTGAGTCTTAAATGCTCGAGACACTGGAGGGCGTTTGGGAGGTATCTGTCTGATTCGACGCCTTTCTGCAAACACTCTCCAGCGCCCTAGACAAGCAGAACTACACATGCGTTGGCAGGAAGTAGCGTAGCTATTAGCACGCTCGGGTGGGGAACGAAGGATGGTGGTTCGAATCCCATCGTGCACAAATTTTTTTTTTTCTGATCTGACTAGAAAAGCGTGACACCTCTGCTAACAACCATCTGCTGACAACCTTCTGTCGACAGCGATGAGGCATTAAAGGCTTTCGCCTTAAAACATGCGACGTTCTAACAGTTAGGAAAATTTAAACCAAGGTTTAAGTCTCCTCTATTTGCTTTGCAGCGTGGAATATGTCTCCGCTGCCAAAAGTAAGCATTCCTTATATTTAGTGGTCGAAACCTACTCCGAGACTTGGGCAGCGTACCCTGCCCGCAAAGAAATTACGCTAGAGGACATCTTACTCCCTTTTAACTCCCATATAAGCTTATCCTTTTTTATAGTGTAGGTTGTTTGCGAGAGCATGTTGACCTCAGCTGGCATCTGACAGGGCCATGGAGGGATATGGGAGAGGCTTCTGCCTTCCACTGAAGGGCAGCTGGGCTGATCATGATGAGAGTCAAAGCGCCGGCACGAAAGGTCAGGCCCTAGGAGCGGAGTAATTAGAGAGTTTTATCCCCCGTACGGTAAACACGGTAACTACGTACGGCAGCTAATACCGTACAGTGGCGATCAATATGAAGGTGATCGCTCGAGCGGCGACCGAGGCAAGGAGAAGCGCCACGTTACGTCATCACCTTCCGTGGCGAGGGGAACATCAGAGTAGCTTCCCTCTCTCTTTTCGCTGTTCCTTGAGCTGCTGTCACTCCCTTCTAGCAAGTCGCAAATTTCGTTGTTTTTTAACGCGTCAGCAGACAGATACGCACGCGTCGCAATCTTGTGTATACGGTTAGACCGGACGGTCTGGTAAAAATGAGCCACGTGAAGACGCTGTCTTGAAGATTCGTCACCCTTCGTGAGATAACCTTCAAACTCATTCATTATCGGCCACGATATGAGGCAACGACGCGGACGCATGATTTCTATGAAAGCGAACAAACACAGAAAAAAGGTGGCGAGGTAGTCATAGGGGTGACGGCTGTAGTCCGGAAGAGCCTACGAGGGAAAGAAGGCAACGCAATCTTTATCGTCGCAGTTCCGATATCGGCCGCTATGCAGCTTGAAAGGCCCGCCGGTCGATGCTCGCGCGATCACCTTCAAATTGATCGCGACTGTACCAAAAATGTGGCTAGACAAGCCTGGCAACGTCTAGACAACAGAGTATCATAAGCTACCTTGTGGTCTGTGGTTGAGCCCCGATAGTCCAGATTGGCTGGAGAATTTTTTACCACCGGGACAGATAAAAAATTGCGCCTCTCCCGTAACCGAGAGTAGAGTAAGCATGAAATGTTTACGGGCCTAACACAGGCTCCATTGCTCGATCGGCTTAAGCAGCTGTGACGGTGGCGGCATTGAAATCCAGGACGATCCAGAAGCGTACGCGGGCACGACGAGACGCAGGCCTGACAAGAATGTACAGGGTGGTCCACTCTAAGTGCGAACACAGCTCCGCGTGGCCGCGCTCCGCGGAGCGCCAGTGGATCCGGCGCGTTCGCGCATCGAAGCAAAGCCGCACAGGGGCCCGGGGCAGGAGCTTCGTGTCGTCTGCTACCGCGCTGGCGCGCACCTCGCTTGCACCTCGCTTGAGGTGCGCGCAGGCGCAGCGCTGTAGCAGACGACACGAAGCTCCTGCCCCGGGCCCCTGCGCGGCTTTGCTTCGATGCGCGAAGCCCCTAAGAGATCACGTATGACAACGAAGTGTATCGTGGCATTTATGTGCTTTTCGCACGCGTTATTAGAAATAGGTAATTATAATTCCGTGCAATGAAATGCACAGCTCGAGTGATATCTTGATGAACATTGAGAAGACACTTGCAGCAGTTATTGTTTGTGACTCGTTTGGAGAGCAACCGGCGCTTGTATGCCGGTCCCGTAGGAGGGCTTAGAGAGTCTCGTTTAAACTCGTTAAATCTCGTACGGTGCCCGGATGTTCTCGTTTCAGAGCCCGGATGTTGGCTCTCGATCTCGGCGTGACGTCACCACACTGCCGACAACGGGAGCTAAAAGCATTTCATGCTTAATACGGAACACCCTGTATTTGCCGTACGGTTGTCCGGCTACGCTAAAACTGACTGTTTACCAGATGCTTCCGCAGAGCTACACTGCTCTACCGTAGTTTCTTTCCAGGTACCAAGGACAGCATTATAAGCACCACGTAGAGACCGGCTGGTCGTACGTGGAAGGTGTCCGTGCCGCTGGCCATGTACCGTACGTACGTCGCTTGCTGCACGGCCGTCTAGCTCAGGGCAGCGGCGACGCCCCGAGTCGTCCTCCCGCGTGTGGGCTATCTCTCTTCCGACTTCTTCCGCCGACGATGAGAAAACCGGTCCTCGTGGCTGTCGCCGTGGCCGGTGGCCACAACCCTTTTGCTCTTCTCTTTTGCGACCTCGTCGGTCCCTTTCGACCTAACAGGCGTTTCGGAATCAGATTCGCCATGGCGTCGTCGCGCCCACGGGGGCTTTGCGTGCATGCTTGGACACCTCTCCCGTTCCTTCACCCTAATAAGACGTCCGGCTCTGAAAGAAACATCCAGCTCTCCGATATCGCGGTGCGTAGAAATGCGTTCGCTGGCCCGAGGGCGGGTCTCGCCGGCAGCCGATGCCTGTAGGGTGTCGGAAACAGCGACAGCACATAAACAAACAAGCAAACAAGGAAACAAACAATTGAAGAAGAAAAGAGGGCGCTTTCAGATCTTGTCAAGCATGCCTACCTTTGCAGCACGTCTTGAAAGAACGAACATTTAGATAAATGCTCGGTCTTGACTCGTACACGTGCGCAAAGGAAACTGCTTTGTTTGTTTATTTACTTCAGGTCAGAAAGTGCAGACGGGAAAGAATGCGGCCCGGATGATCGGGTGGGGTCGAGTCATTGAATTCTCTGACAGGACGCGCAGCTGTGCCGGGGAAGGTCTACTGCTGTTGGGAATTCTCAAATTGTGTGAAAATCTAAATGCATAATTCATTTTTCTCGTATCCGCGTTCTGCATCTTATTCGTTTGTTTTCGAGCCCACTCTATGCTGGACCAGCGTCATAGCGAAACCAGGTGCGAATACATCTCTAATAGACATGCACGTGTTAGAGGGTAGGCTAGCGAGAAACACTGCCAGCCTGAAGGCAGTCAAACGATCAATCATAATCGATCGCTCATCACGACGGCAGCTCAGTCATTTAGTCTAGCCACTCATCAGTCGTTCATTCAATCGATCGATATCATTCAGACTGTCAGAATGAGCGATAGCACTCTTTTTGGGATCTAGTATAGGGAACTGTACCAGTCTTCATTAATCGTCCGTTCAGTGGGTCTATCAATCATCGATAGAATCATCCGAGCAATCATTATGTCTGCACTCTACATATATGAGAGCAAATAAAGCATTTAGCATTAATTGTGTACCTCGCGGCTTCCACGAAACGATCAGAAACTTCTGCTCAATCATCACTTGTGCTGCACATGGCCCGATTAGAAGTTACGCCTTGACTCCTGCACTGCATTGCCTGATGCTTGTTGGCGCGGAACATATGGAGACTGCATGACGTCATGGACATCTAACGGAGATCATACAGAAACAGCACGGAAAGGATATGGCGACTATGCAGAAGAAAGCGAAAACACTTCCGTATGTTTGCCCCATTCCTAGCTTCCCTCTTGAACATTCAGCAACTAGCGCCATCTGTCACCCGCCAGCAGCGAACACCGTGCGTAACTCAATGGGAATAATTTCATCTAAAATTATGAGAAAACTAAAGGTTTCGGTGAGATGGTGCGCGAAGATGTTGATTGTCATAGCCTATACTCTTTCTGCGCGCTCCAGTATCTGACATAACATGCTTCCCTTCAGTCGCACCGACGAGTTCTGTCATAGGAAACCGATCGAAAGTTCAAAATGTTCAAAATTCCCGCGGTAGTATTTGATGTTCAGCGCCATTTGGCACGTGGTGGCAGCCACGCAAACTAGAAGCGTTTTGTAGATTTTTTATGGGCTATCATTAAACTGGCTCCGTATCTCCGTTATTTCGCATGCGCAGCTCACGTTTTAGTAGGGTATATGGCATGCATTTGAGTACTTTAATAGCATTGATAAAACATACAAAATAGCGCACAAAACAGGACAGTGGTAGAGGAAACAAACCTTCAGGAACTAACTAACCAGTTGAATGACCGCCCAGTCACAAAAAAGACCATTGGAACCAATTGGGTTTCCAATGGGTTCCAATTGGTCCCAATTGGACAAGTTCAGTTTCCAACTGGTTCCAATTGGAATGGTGTTCCAAATGGACTATCCAATTGGACCATTTGGGTTTCCAATTGGTTCCAATTGGAATTGTGTTCCAATTGGATGGTCCAAATGGACTATCCAATTGGACCATTCGGGTTTCCAAATGGTGAGCCCAATTGGTCTTACCCATTGCATCCAATTGGTCCGCCGAACTGCACCCAATTTATCCAATGAATGTTTGCACGTTTGACGAAAAATTAGAACTAATATGGTACTTACAATAAGAGCTATCAGCAGCTTAGCCTAATAAATTGTACTCATCACCTACACCACCACTGGAGCTGAAATTAAATTAAATATCTGCGCTCAGTGGGCAAGCGCCACCGGCCTCAGCATGAGAGCCTAATAAACTGGGTATATAAGTTGGAGCATAAGTGTGTTGTGTGGTTGTACATATTGAGCTAATGTATGCTACTGGTGCCTGAATGTGCAGTGTTGCTTGTGTGCGATGCATGTGTGTCTGTTGGCTTTGATTTCCATAAAAGCATGTTAATTTCAATTCCGTAGAAAAATGTTGATTGGCACTAGGCAGAGTGTCTCCCCCGCAGCCCTCATAAATCAGTTTTCCTTTTGCACATTACAATGTGTTAAATTGTAGAAATATTCATCCAAGATCCTAGAGCATATTATTCATTTAGCTACCTTTCTCAATGAACGTAACATATTTTGTGAATATTTTCTGGGTCAAATAACTGTCTGGCCTAATGGGTCCAATTGGCTAGTCCAGTTGGATCCAATTGGTCGGGGGCTAAAAACACAACTGGAACCAATTGGTGCCAATTGGGAAATCCAATTGGAAGCAATGGGAATGACAATTTAGTTCCAACTGGAATGTCCAATTGGTTCCAATGGTTTTTTTTTTTTACTGGGCGAACATTCTCAATGCGTATACAGCTTCGAAAAATAACAGCATAGGAGAGGAAGGATTACGGATACCGGAATGGTATCCGCCTGTGCCAGATTGTGCTCGTTCTTCGACAGACTGAGTTCTGACGTAAGAATGGTCGTCCTCAAAAATGTTGAACGCCTCATAAACCTTGCGTTCTTGTTTCCTGCGCTGCTTGTACTTAAGTTCCGGTAGTCAGCCAGCCCAAGTCTACATACGCAGCTGAAATTTAACAACATGATTTGTTGGAACAAGTATTCAACAATCAAATTGTTGAAATAGAATAGAATAGAATAGAAATTTCTGAAATAGAAACAGAACATTCCTGGTCTGGACATTTCGTTTTCCTCCCAAGGAGCTAGAACGAGATGCACGGCATACGGAAGCCGAATGTCAATCTTTTTTGTTCTTGTTTATTACATCCATTCCTGCATAATGCTTGGAATGTCGTGCTTCCTATCGTCTTCCCTGACGAGGCTAATCGGTGGTAGCGCTTGTCCGAACCGGTCCGGCTGGGTTTGGCCGCCGTTAAAGCTTGGATATAACCGTTCACATCCTGGGAACTACAGCTGGACGATTTGCGTGAGTTTCTTGGTCCAGCTAGCTCTTTCCAAATGACATTGCGGTATGTCAAACGCGTGCTGTGCGGTCTTGAAGTCTGAAACAACGAAAAAAGAAAATGGCTGTCGGCAGTCACGAGAACGTGTCGTAAATGGCCGCGCCGGAGAACACATAAAGGGGGAACCGGGAAGCCGAAAGGAAAGAAGGTGTTGGGCACAAATGGAACGAGTAATCGTTTTCTCTATAGACCCTTTGCAAATCCTTGCAGTTAGTCAGCCTCCGGTCTGGCAACCTGAGAGCGCCGCCATCGTGAAGGAGCGGCGTCCCGCGGCGTAGTGTTGCTCGCGTGTGTGTCTACGTGCATGTGTAGAGTTCGACAGCTGCCTGGCAGTCACTTGCACACCGTGCGCACGCTACAGCGTTTGAACGGCATGGCGAGCACTATGGCCCCGTTAGTGATCCCGATCACAGGATGGGAAAATAATCTCGCGGTGCTTCCGCGCCTTACAGAGCAGAAGGTGCAGCTCTTTTATAGCAGCCGGTCGGGATCGGAGCGCTCACTCGGGCGAAGTTACAACTTTAGCATCGAGTCTTTCTTGCGTCCTTCGTCTCTGCAGACATGCAGTTCCAGTCAAAGGTATGTACTACGTCTGTACGGTTTGGAGCGCGGCGTACACATTTTTCGATCGTTGTCAATACGGAGCTTGCGAGAGTTGTGCGGGTCGCAGAACAAACCAGTTCGAACAGACACGCGCTTTGTGGTTTCTCCTGGATGGTTTCATACATGCCCTCGGCTAATTTCTTCGCCTCAAACTTAATAATGCTTGAGCTGAGCGAGTGGAAGATGCAGGGCGATCACACATTCGTAGGGGGAGCATTTACCTCTTGCGGCGTCGACATTCAGCAGTTAACTCGCCCCGATGGCGCAGTGATTAGGGCGCTCGAATGCTGATCCCGAGACTTAGTTTCGATGAAGGCGAAATGCAAGGCGCCCGTGCACCGTGCTAACCCCACGTGGTCGAAATTAATCTGGAGTCCTCCACTACGGCGTCTCTCGTAGCCGATATCAATTTGGGACGTTAAGCCCCATGTACCATTTCGTTCCACAGTTAAAGGTGCCTGTTAAGTCCTTCCATCCCAAGTTCGATCAATGTTATCCATGCGGAAAATGTCATTCAGCCTGCATGCGGCTTCAGCACAGTTCAGCGCGCTTGTCCCATGTTAAAAAGAGCCCCCGGTGCTTTGCATACCTAGCAAGCTGCCAAAATCGTCCAACGTTCGAGCAAGGTAAACAACTTTTCAACCCCGCCGTATGGCCGGTACATTGTGGGGTTTAGTGCTTTTTTTTTTTTTTTGCGGTAACTCAGTGAACCGTGGCCCTGATATAAATAAAAAAATAAGTGACACACCAGCTGACACTGGGTGTTTTCTACATTTCAGACAAAACGTGGGAGCCAAGCATTGCTAGCATGCAGCCACTTGATTAACCTACGTGAAATTTGGGGATGAAGTTGCACCACGTGAAATATGCAGTTTAATTGCTTAAATAAACTCTTTTTGTTCTTTTTCAGCAGCGGGCTTGTCTTCATAAAGGCTGCGTGTTATCGCAGCAAAAAGAAAAACAGCCCACCGTACACAGTCATTGCAGCCATCAAAGACCAGGGCGACATAGTTCATGGGACGTGTGAATGCCCAGCTGGCAAACTGGCATGCAACCATCTCATGGCGATGCTGCGGACGGTCCAGCTACTGCAGTCAAAAGGCTTTTCGGAAGCACCCGATCACATTTCCTGTACAGACCTGCCCCAGCAGTGGAGGGTGCCTCGGAGAAGCACCATTCAGGGTGGCTCTGTTCAGGCTGTAGACTGGAGAAGTGTGCGAGAGGGAGGTGTTAGTGTTCCGAAACCTGCCACACCAAAGGAGCGCAGGTGGCACCCTCGCAATGAGCAGCAGCAAGATGCTGCAAAACAGCAGCTTGCCACTAGGCTGTTGGCACTGGCACCCGGGAACAAATTTGCAAAGGCGTTGCTTGCAACACCAGGGCAGCCTTTCAAAAAAACAAAATATGGCTTGGCCCCAGCGTCAGCACCATTGGCTTACCAGCAGCCGCTCCAGCCACATGGCTTTAAAAGTTATGTGGCAGGCATTTCATTTGCCGAGCTTCGTGACGCGCAACTTATACCTCCTCCAGAATTTTTTGCAGGTTGCAGTGCATGGACACCACCCGCCCACCTAGAAGCAAATAAATTTCTGAAGGTAATTTCTGCGTTCAGCATTGTGAACAGTATATTATCAAAATTTATTCTTTCACTCTATGTCTTCACCATGTCAATTTCTGTTCACCTCTCCCACCTTTTTTTTGTATGCAGAAATGGTTGTGCATATTTAGAACTCAGCATCCGCAAGAAATTTCTAAAGAAATTTTGAAGCAAAATATGCAAGTCTTGTGTTATAGGCACGTGAAACAGAATTTACAGAGGGAACTGTGGTAGCAGTTTCACTTGCAAATGATGTTCTAATTCATTTCCAGTGAAAGTGGGCACTAAAGAGCCACAGGACAAAAAGCTGCAAAAATGCTCTCAATCCCACACACATTTGCATCATTTCATGTGTTTCTGTGATACGTGATGTAAGCTGCAACAGACTGATTGCAGCTGTTCTGTCCACTTTCATGCACCCTGCAGGAGGTGCGTACAACACATCAGGCATCACTGGTGCTTGAGAAGAGCACACGGCAGCAGGCAAAGAGTGCTACATGGAAGAGGCAGCGAAGCCACCGGCTGACAGCATCAAATTTTGGTGTGGTGCTGAGCAGAAAAAACTGGACTTTGAAAGGTCTGAATGGCATAGCAAGCTCCAAAGACCTATCAAAGGTGCCGGCTATTAGGTATGCAAAAAACAACTTTTTTTGTAAACGAGTTTATTTCAATACCACACTTCTGTAATATGTGAATGAGTTGTGCAAGTAAAATTTGACTTGAAAGACACAATAGCTGTGACAACTAGAATTGGGTGTATGCAAGAGTACAGTGCTGTGCTTACTGCATGCCATGGAAGGGCTGAAATCCTAAAGGACTGATGGACCGAACATTTGCACCCTGCTTAAGACAACCGACCCTTCTGGAGACCATATTTTGTTATGCTCATGGCCAACTCTTTGTTGCATGCAGGTATGGAATTGCCAACGAGACCATGGCAGCAAACCGTTACGAGGATGTTATGAAGTCCATGGGGCACGATGTGACAACTAGCACTTGCGGCCTACTGGTCAATCCAGAGTTCCCATGGCTCGGTGCTTCACCGGACAGAATTGTATTTGATCCTGTCGAGTCGAGCCATGGGGTACTTGAAATCAAATGTCCCTATTCATTGCGTGATGTCAAGGGGAACGAACTCACGGCACACAGCTTCTGCTCAGAAATGACAACCAGCGGCCCAATGCTCAAGAGAGAGCACATTTACTATGCTCAGATCATCGGCCAAATGGCCATACCTGGGCTAAGCTGGGGCGACTTTGTCGTTTACGGCAAAGACTTTATTCTTGTAGAAAGAATAAGGTTCGACCAGGTGGAGTGGGAGGGCATGAGGGAAATGCTGGACAGCTTTTACTTTGATACACTGATGCCCTATTTGGAGAGGAATTCACAAAGCTGAAGTGTTTCAAACCTCTGCAACATAAGTGGTGCTGTAAAGAAGAAGACGATCAGCGCCTGCAGTGGGAGCGCCAACGCCTAGCGCGAGACGAGAGCGCTGACTGTTCCAGCCTGGACGTGCGATTTCGCTGCTCCGCCTGGTCGTCCCGGCCAAGCGTCTTTTTCCAGTAAAGCCCCTTACATCTTGGTGGAGGTCGCGGAGTTCCATCCTGGCTCGACGCAACCGTACCCTCGCTACCACCATGCCATCTGACACCACCCTGACCCAGCCCGTCGGCACTTCACCGATGCCCGTTGTTTGTCCTGGTACGCTCCGCCAGTGCGATGCTACCATCTTCAGCGGTATGGACGACAACGACGTCGAGGATTGGCTCTCCTCTTACGAAAGGGTGAGCGCCCATAACCGGTGGGACAACCCAGTGAAGCTAACCAACGTGATATTTTATCTCACCGGAGAAGCCAATCTCTGGTATAAGAACCACAAAGCGGAGTTTACCACCTGGTCCGCCTTCAAAGCCAGTTTCACAGATATCTTCGCCCAGCCGACTGCAAGCTTCGCGCCAAGCAGCGTCTTCGAGTTCGCGCCCAGCAGACCGGCGAAACGTTCACGAGCTATATCGAGGACGTCATCGACCTCTGCAAGCGTGTCGACGCGTCGATGACAGAGGAAGAGAAAATCAAGCATGTCCTCAAGGGCATCGAGGAGGACGCCTTTCACTTGCTTGTGGCTAAGAACCCCACCACCGTGAGCGCCGTATTCGACCTGTGCCAAGCCTACGACGAGCAACGCCGCCTGCGTGTTTCCACTCGGTCACCCTCTGCACAGCCCGAGACGCTCGCTGGCCTTGTGTGTACCGAAGACAGCACCCTTTTGCTTCAGATCAAGCAATTTGTTCGTGAGGAGGTCGCTCGGCAGCTGTCGCTCCTTCCGTCCGTTCCGAGTTCACCATCTCATCTTGCGCCTATACTTCAGCAAGAAATATGGGAGCAAGTGTCTGAGGCCCTGCCATCTGGTTGTCCCCCACCTTCCGTTACTGCCCCTCTTACCTATGCCGAGGCCGTCCAGCAACCTCGCCCTGCGTCGTTTGTGCCGTCTCGACCTGCACCGCGGCCGACCCCGTTCCCTCCTGCTACTCGGCCGCCACCCCAACGCTACCACCCTTGGCGGACGCCTGACAACCTTCCCATCTGCTACGCCTGCGGCATTCCGGGTCACGTGATGCGTCACTGCCGCCGGCGCTACCTTCTCCCTCCTGATACCTCCGACCCTCGCGCCTACACCTACGCCCCTCCCCAGCACTTTCAGCCTCCCTCCCCTCCTGACACCGTCCCCACTTCCGATGGCCCCTGGACTGTTCGCCACCGTTCCCCATCTCCCCGTCGTCGCTCGGTTTCTCCGATGCACCGTCGTCCTACTTCCCCACCGGAAAACTAGTCCCCGCAGTTCCGGAGGCAAGAGCTGCATGCTTGACGAAAAGTTCAAGACCTCGCCTATCTCCGTGCAATGTCATTGAAGTTTCTGTAGAGGGCACCGATGCTTTTGCCCTGGTTGATACTGGCGCTGCTGTATCCGTATTGAGTGAGAAACTGTGCCGCAAGTTGCGCAAAGTGACAACGCCGCTATTTGGACTTTCGCTGCAAGCCGCCAATTCGCACCTGATTAATTCGTTGGCCGCCTGTACTGCCAGGGTCACTATTAAGGACGCTCTGTACATCATTGAATTCATCGTTTTTTCCTCATGCTCTCATGACGTCATCTTAGGGTGGGACTTTCTTTCCCAACATCACGCCGTCATTGACTGCACTCGAGCCAAGGTCGAGTTTTTTCCCTTCCACGATGATCTGATTGGCCCGCCCCAAACAACGTGCGCGAAATTAACTGTGCTCGACGATATCGCGATACCGCCGTGTTCATCTGTGCTCATCTCTGTATCCTGCGCCTCTGCTTCCGACGGACCTGTCGTCTTCAGCCCGTCCGACACCTTTCTTGCTCGCACCGGTCTCCGCCTGCCCTCCGCTGTGCTCACAGTCGCAGCTGGCTGCAGTGAAATGCCCATCACAAACCTCTTCATGTGCCCTTTTGCTTTGCATCGCGGCCAATGCCTGGGCTTTGTACAGCCATTTGCTTCTCTACTCGTCTGCGACTACTCCGAGGACGAGTGCAGCGGTCTCCCAATGGATTCACTTACTCCTTGCGCCGCTCCGACTGATCCTGCTCTCGTGGACGTCTTCGAAAGCTCTATCGACACTACCCTTACGCCAGCGCAAAAGACCCAGCTTCTTGCCCTGCTGGCCCAGTTTCGTTCCTCCTTTGACCTCACTACCCACAGTTTGGGCCGTACATCGGCCGTAACCCACCGGATCGACACCGGCTCCCACTCGCCGTTGCGCTAACGCCCATACCGTGTGTCACCGGCCGAACGCCATGTCATCGATGAACAGGTGAACGACATGCTGCAGCGTGGCGTTATACAACCCTCCCACAGTCCTTGGGCCTCCCCCGTAGTTCTTGTCACCAAGAAAGACGGCTCTATCCGCTTCTGCGTGGACTACCGGCGCCTCAACAAAATCACTCGCAAAGACGTCTATCCTCTGCCCCGAATAGATGACGCCCTGGACTGTCTGCAGGGTGCTGAATTCTTTTCATCTCTAGATCTACGCTCCGGATATTGGCAAGTCCCGATGGCCGACGATGACCGCGCCAAAACAGCCTTTGTGACGCCAGACGGGCTGTATGAATTCACCGTAATGCCGTTCGGATTATGTAATGCCCCCGCAACATTTGAGCGCATGATGGACACTATACTACGCGGCCTCAAATGGAAAACCTGTTTGTGCTATCTCGATGACATTGTTGTTTTCGCCCCGGACTTCCAGACTCATCTCGCACGTCTGGGACATGTGTTGAAATGTCTCACTGACGCTGGGCTACAACTAAATTTGAAGAAATGTCGCTTCGCGGCCCGGCAGTTGACAATTTTAGGCCACATCGTATCTAAGGATGGTGTGCTTCCCGATCCATCAAAACTTAGTGCTGTGTCCGAGTTCCCGAAGCCCTCCATGATGAAGGAACTTCGCAGTTTCATTGGCCTATGCTCTTACTTTCGGCGTTTCATCCGTAATTTCGCTTCAATCATCGCGCCTCTGACTACACTTCTTTGCGCCAGCAACGACCTCAGCGGCTGGAATCCTGCCTGTGACGACACATTCAAAACCTTGCGTCACCTGCTCACCTCTCCGCCCATATTACGCCACTTCGACCCCAATGCGCCCACTGAAATCCACACAGATGCCAGAGGCGTTGGTATTGGTGCCGTCCTTGCCCAACATAAACCAGGCTTTGCTGAGTATGTTGTTGCCTACGTGAGTCGCACACTGACGAAGTCGGAGTTGAACTACTCTGTGACTGAAAAAGAGTGCTTGGCAATCGTTTGTGTGATAGTAAAATTTCGACCTTACTTGTACGGCCGACCTTTCGACGTCGTTACAGACCATCATTCATTGTGTTGGTTGTCCACCCTGAAGGACCCCAATGGACGCCTCGCACGGTGGGCCTTACGCCTTCAAGAGTATGGCATTCGTGTGGTATATCGCTCTGGCCGGAAGCATCACGACGCCGACGCATTGTCACGCTCACCTCTGGCCACTGAACCTGCTTGCCCTCCCCGCGTCGACTGCGCTTCCTTATCGATGACCAACATGGCCACCGAGCAGCTCAAGGACCCATGGATCGGTTCTATTTTCAACTTGCTTTCGCACCCTTCCGTCACCTCGGTCCCACGAGCACTGCGCCGTCAAGCTGCTCACTTCAAGATTCGCGATAGGCTCTTGTACCGCCGCAGTTATATCTCTGACGGCCGAAAATGGCTCCTTGTGATCCCAGGACACTTACGTTCCGAAGTGTGCGCCGCCTTTCACAATGACCCAGCAGCCGCTCACGCTGGTACTTTCAAAACTTATACGCGTCTTCGCCTCCATTATTATTGGCGCGGTATGTACACCTACGTCCGAAAATTCGTCCGTTCTGGCTCAGACTGTCAACGCCGCAAGCCTAGTCACCACCATCCGACCGGCACCATGCAGCCTCTACCTTGCCCATCCAGGCCTTTCGACCGGGTTGGCATTGACCTTTACGGACCGCTTCCCTACACGGCTACAGGAAACCGCTGGATCATTGTCACTGTTGATCATCCGACACAGTACGCCGAAACCGCTGCCCTTCCCTCTGCTATGGCACGGGATGTTGCAGCCTTCCTCCTGCACCGCTTCATACTTCGCCACGGAGCACCACGTGAACTTCTGAGTGACCGTGGACGTGTCTTCCTGTCCGAAGTCGTTTCATCCCTTCTAAAGCAGTGCAACGTTACCCATCGCACCACGACGGCTTACCACCCGCAGACTAACGGGCTGACTGAACGGTTTAATCGTACGTTAGGTGACATGCTCTCATGTACATGGCCGCGGACCATTCCAACTGGGACGCCGTACTACCCTATGTCACTTACGCTTACAACACTGCCATTCAGAGCACAACTGGTTTTTCGCCATTTTTCCTGCTCTACGGGCGTGAACCTTCGTCCCCCCTTGACACTATTCTTCCTTATCAGCCCGATTCCTCGGAATCCACAACTGTTTCCGCAGCCTCTCGCCACGCTGATGAGTGCCGGCAGCTCGCTCGGGCGTTCACATCTGCCGACCAGGGGCGTCAAAAATACCGCTTCGACAGCACGCGTGACAATGACACTTTTCTACCACAATCCCTTCTTTGGCTCCGTGCTCCTCCTGCCTCACCTGGCCTCTCTTCCAAGCTGCTTCCGAAGTACCATGGGCCCTACCGTGTTCTAGAGCGTACTTCCCCAGTTACCTACATCATCGAGCCTGTAACTCCTTCGCCAGATCACCGACGACGTGGGCGCGAGACAGTCCATGTGTCTTGCCATAGCCTCCTTTATACTCTCTGTGCCTGTCAACGCGCCGCGCAAACCATAGAGCGGCGCCGTCGGGTAAAGTTGCGCGGCGCTGCCGCTCCCGCCTCTAAGGGCGCCACTGACGTAGGTGTCGAGGCGCACTGGTGCGAATGCCGGCGCGAGGATGGGAACGCTGTTATTCCCTCGCGGAATAACTGCTACTAAGCATGAATCGTACATATTCGTTATACTTACTTTTGAGGCCAACATCCTCTAAGGATAACAAGTGATCACGTTAGTTTTTTAGCCAGTAACGGCAATGCTATGAGATGTTATGTGATGCAGTTTCAAGATATGTGGGCATGGCTCGAAAAACTGCATGACTGCTCCACTAGCGTCAATGGTAATAGAACAGTTACAATGCTAGTTTACGCTGCGCTAAAACAAAATTTAAGAAGAAATGCACCACCATTTATTTACACATTTCACAACAGCAGTTGTGCTACAAGAGTACCTACTTTTACAGTTCATGACTTTTCGTGAGAGTGGCTTCTGCCGGAACAGCGGCTTATGCAAATCATTCTTGTCTGTTATCGAAGAGGCGCAGTTCACCAGCAGTGGTCTGATGAATCTAGTTGCCACAAGTAGAGAAAAATGTTCACGGTGACGGCTGTCAGTGACAGGGCACTTCAGCAACCTTCATTTACAGATGGCTGTAACAGCTGCAACGGTCAGGTTTTTCAATGGATTTTGAAGTCGTGGGTTTTCTTTTAAGCTTGTCTCCACAAACAGCCGCAGCCTAAGACATAGAGTAATTCGTCACATGGGTAAAGCAGCCCACCACGGTCCTGTTCTCGGGTGAACTGCTCGAATGGGTATAGCAGGTGGCTTGGTTGTGAGTAAACAGCACTGCTCACATTCCATATGTTCACTTATCACATGAGCGATGTAGCTACCTACATAGAACATGGCCGACAGCTGCGATGTAGGTAGAGAATAAGGGACATGCTGCATGTCTAAGCGTCCCAAGACTTCCAAAGCAGCCTCTGGAAGCTCATCGCTACTCCTAAGTGCACATAGCCCTGTAGTCCTAAGTCCAGTGTTGTGGTGACTCTCATGATATAGTACGTTGCTGTGTTCAGATGTCGCGGCAATTCCCGTCTTCAAGACTTTTTCTAGTCCTGAGAGTACCGGCTGCACGTCAAGTTGGTCGTTGCATCCCAGTGACCGCCTCAGGGTTTCAAACAGCGCTTCAATAGGGTCACTGCTGAATTTCCACGTTAGTACAAAACAGAACTTCCCCTCAGCTACCAGATAGCGAATGCAGCGAGCAGTTGCGTAAGTTGTGACCAGAAGGGCCTGGTACGTTTCGGCTGTGAAAAAGGCACGAGGATAAGTTGCATCTTTCTTTAGTTGGTCGATATATAGCGGAAATGTAACTGCCAGCCATCCCAGCCTAGAATCATTTTTTGTCGTCAAAGTGCCTGACGTCAGGGAAATTTTGCTCGATATGTTGGCACTTATTGCTGGTGTCGTGCAGTAGTAAACATCGATGGATACTCTTCATAAACAGTATTGTTGGTTCCGCATAGGCAAATGATGTATGGCAGCTCTGTCCTGCGTGCTCTTTCAGAAACTCCAGAGCAGATGATAACGTCTGGAGAAAAAACTTGGACAGCTCGTTAGACGTTCATTTTTTTAATATTGTTCGGAAAAACATGTTTTCTGGTTAGACTCCTCACAGGTTTTACAATCCTTTCTTACATCTCGTAGAGTTTCTTCAAGTGAGATGACGAAACCTCTCCTTTCTTTCCAAGGTCGCGTGCAAGGAACTGAGAGCGGATATTTATCAAAACGTGGCAATAATCAAAGCTTAAAAAAAGCGCTGCAAAACTGTTCAAGACATGGCAATAATCAAAGCTTAAAAAAAGCCCTCTAATACTGCAAACATTGCAAAACAGCCCACATAACAACGACAGATCAACAGCACGTGGCTATCCGGGCTGCTCTCAACACAGCGCACCCGGCACTCGCCTCGCGAGGGTGCCCCAACGTCGCTGTCGCCATCTCTCGGCAGCCAGCGGCGTAACTTCTCAAGGGAGGAGGAGCGGCGACGACGGCCGCGGAGCGCGGAGTTGCCAGGCAGAGAAAGTATAAAGGAGGCTATGGTCTCGCTTGAAGCCACATTACGACCCATGCGTATTGACGTCCCCTTAAGTCGCCAGGATGGCTCTTTTTTTCCCCGGGGGGCCGACTGTAAAGAAGAAGACGATCAGCGCCCTCAGTGGGAGCACCAACGCCTAGCGCAAGACGAGAGCACTGACTGTTCGAGCCTGGACGTGCGATTTCGCTGCTCCGCCTGGTCGTCCCGGCCAAGTGTCTTTTGCCAGTAAAGCCCCTTACAGTGCCAACATGTTCATTTCAAATCCTGAAAAGTCTTCAGTTTCCATCTGTCTCATCAACTTCCCTCAGCAACGGCTCTTGAAAGTTGCTCAATATTGCACAAACAGTCCACATCTGGTTGGCTAACGGAGCCAAAGAAATTGGCAATGGACGGTCAAATATGTGATAGGCCTTTATACGTTGTATTCGCCTTTCCACATGGATACGAAGAGTTGCAATGTCTTGAGTTTTGCTCACGTCAGTGGATGTGAATTGGTTGCTCCTCAGGAAGGGTGGCAGATTCAGCGCCACACCTTTTTGTTGCAACATGTCTGCAATGCGGAAGCCTTTGTCAGCCATCACTGAATCACCCGGGTCAAACTCCAGGTCTAGGAAACCACTCCTAATCACGCACTCTCTGTCCGATGTGCTGCCTGTGAAAAGCTCGGACACAAAAGTAACCAGACCAGAGGGAGAAACTCCAATAAGTCCTTTGAGTGTGTGGGCCGACTTGTAGTGGGAGTACAGCTGGCTCTGCGTCACGAAAGATGTTGGCACATTGCAGCGTATCTCGGTAGCATCGAGCAGGACACGAGTTGAGGCATAGTCCTTAAACGCCTGCGGCATATCTTCATCAATAGCTTGCCGTGACAGCCAAAGTGGCAATGTTGTGAGTTGCAAGTACATGAAATCTATCCATGCAGAAAATATCCGCGAGACGGTACTAGGTGATATGCAAAACAGATGGCCTAGATGTCGGTGAAACACACCGAGTCGAAGTTTCATGAGGACCAAGAACAGCTGATTCTCCACTCTCAACTTTTGCGGTCTGCCACAGTACTCGTTCGATCGCTGGCTTCTGCTTTTGGCTTTGTGCTGTTTAATGTTTTTTCCATTTTCACCAGGTTCAAGATAATCGAGCAGGGCAGTAAAGCTGCTGTAGTCCGGTAGACCAGTATAAAACTGCATATCCTCGTCGCTCTCCACAAACTTCTCTATTCCAAAGGGCATAGCCTCTTCTTTAAGCTTTACCACAATGTGCTGGGCATCAACAAGCTCGTTACGAAGAAGGTTGAGCTCCTGAGTCTGTGCATATATTTTATTTTCTACATACTCCACCTTTCCTTTCAGCTCAAGCAGTTCTCGTCTGCTGGCAGCAAGCTGTTCCTGTAGCCGCCGCTCATTTTCATTGCTACCTGCAAGTTGTGCCTTTAACTCAATAATAGCAGCATTGCATGTGCACGAGCCACAAAAACTCTGTTCCTGCGAAGGCGCATTTGGAGGGAAAATCTGCTTTAGCGGACTAGGGGTTCTGGAAATGGAACCATGCTGTGAAGGTGGACTTCTGGGAAGTGCATCCGGGGATGGTGCTTCATTCTCACTAAGCACACTGCCTTGTGAATCTTGCATCGGCTTGCGTCGTTTTTTCTTGGGAATATGGCATTCCAAGCGGTCACATGGTGGTTTCCGTGAGGGCTTAGGTTGGCAAAATGCAAACACTGAAGGCACAGCAGAGTGATGGAGGAGGCGAAGGCCACTTGCCACACTTTTCCAGTAGTCTGACTCAGTGAAATGACGGGAACACACTTTGGTCGCATTTGAGATTTTGAAAAGGGGTCCCTCATCTCTGCGTATTGCAGCTATCCATTTTCTTTTCAAATCCTTGTCTGTGGGAAATCTGTGAAACGAAACCTGAAAATAACCACTGCTGTTAATACACACCCCTGTTCTTGGTCATCACTATGTAAATGTACACTGTGAACCATGCACGTCGATTGCTGTGGCTAAGCAACACAGTACTGTAGCCTGCTATGTTGAACAAATGTGAAATAAAGTTGCCAAAAATTACTTCGCTGATGTCTGTTTAGACAACAAATCGGTTGTCACAGGGGTTGCCGAAAATACCTTTCAATTTACCTTATGTAGTAAGGCAAGGAGGGGAGATCTGTGCCGCGGACCGGTAGTGTCTCCGCAGATCGCACACATCTAGCTAGGGTCACGCGTTCTTGCAAAAACAGCGCAAGATCGACAGAAAACACGGTCAGGGGACGATCGAGCACTCGTTCCGTGTCCTTGTCCTCATCCGTCGTAGTTCTCCCTGTTTTACAAGAATGCGTAGCCTATGGTGTTTCGTTTAACCTAAAGGATGCAGGTGTAGACTCCATAAACGTTGTGAGCGAAGAACAAATCGCAGAAGTAAATCGTGTCACCTGGATGACGCGCGCGTCTTGCCGTTCGGCGCTTAGTTTGTATAGAACGCGGCTTTCTGCCGATTGAAACTTGAAACTCTGTGAAATGCCGCAATACATACGGAGGGTCTGTTAAGCTGTCTAATAGAGCGCGCATGCTACGCTTTAAACCGACAAGCATCAACGCTACAAAGACACGCATGTAGTACGCGTACCTTTCGTCCGTCCTTGTCGACATAACCGCATTGATTACACATCGGAACGCAGCAGTGAGTTGGCATGTTGAATCACATTCGTGGCAGAGATTTGACACACGTTATTAAAGCATCGACGGACCTGTTGCAGCAAAAAATAACAATTTAAACGCAACTATAAAACAGGTCACTGAGCATCGACAGATAGACGATCCGAACACCTATCCTTCACCATGGCGGACGGTGCACAGTGGTGCCAGACTGTGGTACAATGTTGCTTGAAGTTTTGCAAAGGGTCTATAGGCTCGTGCTCGAGATCCACGAAATAACAATTAGGAAGAGCGCGCCATTAGGCCTAAGCAGCGCACACAGCGTGCTAAAGAAGCCTCCGCATCGCGTTATAATAAAAGGGCGTCCGGTCATCCTCGCCGACAGCACGCCAATTTGAGGCAATCAGCGGCGGAAGTACCGCAGCAAGGCGATGGCCGGACTAGCTGTAATACACTGCGAATAGCTGCGTGCAGTGTGCACAACACTGCAGGCGACGACGACCGGCAATACACTAATGGGTCTTCTTTCTGCTGACTGCAGTCTTCAGCGCCAAATTTTGTGCTTTAGTTGAATGACGTATGCACATGTTAGCAGAGACGTGCGCCTGCTAGTGCACAGTTGATGTTTCTTTCACATAGCAAACAAAAGGCGGAAACCTATTGGAGGCTGAAATTATAGCTCTACTTCATTTTCGATACAAAACGAGCTGACTCCTGCCCACTTTTATTTTAACGCGATAGCATACGAACCCTCTTCAGGGAACAAAAATGTGTTGTCGGTGACAAAATTCGCTGATTGGCTGGAGAGAAGTTACGTCACCGTACTGGAAGTGAAGGCATTAACAACAGCTTCTAATGCCATCGCATTACCAACACATAATTTAACCAGGTGTCCCTGTGAATATTTGTTCTGGTCGCATGAAGCGTCACACTGTCAGGCGAACAACGAGCGTTTATTCCTAAACTATCGCACATTAATAGACCCCGTGCTATGGCAACGCGGCTTCCGGGTGTAGTGTCCGAAGTCACAACACTACAGGTTCAAGGCGTCTCTTATTTTTCTATTCGGTACTATAAGCTTGTTAGTACGTAACATGGAGGAAGGAAAGTTTAGGTAGGGTCCCTAGAAATACTTGCAAGTATTTCTAGGTTTCTAGGGACCCTAGTTTAGGGGAGGCCCTCGCTATCCGAGCTGCACGCCAAAAAGTGTGCCGGAAGTCACGCGCTTTCGCAAGGCATGCTGGGAGTCTTTGGCCGACGGCGCAGCCGATAGTAACGCGGGGCACAGCGGCGTCGTCTGCTACAATGTCTGCCGCGCATGCGCAAGCGCGCCGTGGGGGGGGGGGGGGGGGGGGGGGGGGGGGGGGGAGTGACTTCAAAAAACGTGACGTAATTCCGCCTCTCCTGAGTTCTTTCCTTCCTCCACGCTACGTAAGAACACCCCTTGCTCGACATGAGTTTGATCACCGGAATTCCAAAGCACCTTCAGTTTGGTACTTCACCTTCTGTGTCCGGCCAGAACGTGCCGGCATAGTGGCAAAGTTGCACCCTCACCGGATTGTTGTCTGTTGCTTCGAGCACGGTCTCGAGATTGGCGTCTGAAATCGACAAGTGGGGATGACATTCGCATAAAAAAAAAACTGCTGCTCTTCACTAAGTCTCAGCCGGCTGGGAAAACGCACAGTCCATCTGCTATTACTAATATTTTTTCCTGACAAATTGCACCATTACTGGGTATGTTTGTTGTGCGAAGTGCATCTGCAATCAAAGCGGGCTCTAAAAAAATGGGCTGAAGTGGCCTGTGATCAGGCTATATCCACCACGTCGTCCGGCTGGTCGATCATGCCCAACAATTCTGGTGTTGTGTATCGTGGTGCTGCCGCTCCAATTGTGTATCACACTACTGCCGCTCCAAGTGCCGCTTCCCGTATGGTACCTTCTGTCTGGCCTGAGCATCGTATTTCGCTCAACACCTCATCCCCGCGTCTCCGCGGCTCTTCGGTCCTGGCACGTACCATATGCATGTACGAAGCTACACGCGGACACTGAACTCTGCACTCTCTCTCTCTATCCCGACTGTCTGCCTCGCTTGTACGCTTTCGCTCAATAAACAGTTTTGCCTCAGACTCCGACTGGAGAACACATCACTGGCGACGAGTATGGGATCGCCGTGATCCCCCAGCGCGCAATTGCAGTCAGTACTGACCGCCTCAGGCAAAGCTCCTGGATCCGCTCCAGCCCTGCACGTCCGTCGACATGGCAGCGCTTCTGCCTTCGGCCACGATCGGAGAATTCTCGCCCGCCGAGCCTTCCTCCTGGCCAGTCTACTTAGAACGCCTCGAGTTCTACTTTCAAGCCCACGACATCCAGTCCGATGAGAAGAAACGGGCTTTCCTCTGCAGCGTATGCGGCGTCGACGCGTATACTCTGCTGCGCTCGCTCTGCGCACCCAAGGCACCTTCGGAGGTTCCCTTCTCAGAAATCGTTTCGTTGCTCGACACCCACTTCATCGGGAAACCGTCCGTCACCATGGAACGATTCCGCTTCAACAAGCGAGACCAGCAACCTGGTGAATCGGTGCCGGAATATCTCGCCGCTCTTCGACTGTTAGCTCGCCACTGCGAATTCGGGGATTGGCTGGATCGACTTCTTTGCGACCGCCTAGTCTGTGGCCTGCGTGAAGAGCCTATCCAAAGACGTCTCCTGGCTGAACCGGACCTCAAGCTGTCGAAGGCCATCCTACTGGCACGTGCTGCGGAAGAAGCAGCAGCCAAGACAGAAGAGGTTCGCCGCTCAAGGGTCCCCTCAGAAACGCATCAATTGCAACGGAACCCCAAGCGCCCGGACGTCAAGCCCGCCAACCATCCTCCGAGTCATCAATGTTGGCGTTGCACCGGCGAGCATGACGCTCGTACTTGCTCCTATCATTCCGCCATCTGTCGCTACTGCGGCAACAAAGGGCACCTGGAGAAGGCCTGCAGGAAGAAGGCAGCAAAAGAAAAAACTTCCAAGCCTGGTCAACACCGAAAGGAGTTTTCTCGCAAAAACAAGTACTCTCGTGGACGCAACCATCAAATTTTGCAATCAGCTGATCCAGCTCAAGACGTAAACTCTACGGCATCGGTCAGCTTTCATCGCGAAATTCAAGACCGCAAATCTACGAGTGGTGCCAACACCATCACTTCTCCAGCAGTCTGCGTGGACGTCCTGATAAACAGTAGGCCTCTGACCATGGAGGTTGACTCCGGGGCCGCCTGCACCATCATCAGCGAGAGGACCATGGAAAAACTTCGGCTGTCAAGGCAAGACCTAAGGCCATCCTCTCTACAGCTGCGCTCCTACACAAGGAAAAGCTTGGAGATTCTGGGATCAGTGGAAGTTGCCGTCTCATACAGAACGAAGAGCACTCGGCTTCAACTTCTCGTTGTCCGAGGAAATGGCACCAGCCTGTTGGCGAGAGACTGGTTTTCTGCGTTGGGAATATCGCTCTGCGGAATAAACCACGCATCTCAAATCGAAGTTCCGCTAACCTTGCTGAACGCCGTCTCTGAATACCCAGAAGTCTTCGCTGAAGGACTAGGGAAGAGCAAGGGACCGTCCGTTCGTATCGAGCTCAAGGCTGAAATCGCTCCCATCTTCAGGAAAGCACGTCAAGTTCCGGTGGCTCTACTGCCCAAGGTAGACGAAGCCATCGACGTTCTTGTACAGGAAGGCGTCTACCAGCCCGTGCGATCCTCCCGATGGGCGACACCGGTAGTCTGCGTCGTTAAGAAGAACGGCAAGATCAGGCTGTGTGGTGATTACAAAAGCACCGTTAACCAAGCAATCAAGATGGAAACATATCCTCTTCCAACCATCGATCAGCTTTTTTCAAACCTTGCGGGGTGCACTGTATTCTCACAACTAGACCTCAATCAAGCCTATCAGCAGCTTGCCGTGGACAGTGACACAGCCGATCTGCTAACAGTCAATACGCACCGGGGACTGTTCAAAGTTACTCGCTTGCCGTTCGGAGTGTCGTCCGCCGTAGCCATATTTCAGCGCTACATGGAAGAGCTCCTCTCGGGACTACCTGGGATCCACGTGTACCTGGACGATATTATAGTGGGAGGTCAAGATGCCTACGAGCACAACAAACACCTGCGAGATGTGCTGAAACGCATAAGTGACGACAACATTCGTCTGAGCCGAGAGAAATGCACCTTCGGCATGCCGGAAGTAACCTTCCTTGGATACCGCATTGACGCTGCCGGTATTCATCCGACCGAAGAAAAGGTCGAAGCCCTTAAAGAAGCTCCCAGTCCAAGGAACAAGCAGCAACTTCAGTCTTTTCTCGGACTGCTCAACTTCTACAACAGATTCTTGCACGGTGCAGCTCACGCCCTCGAGCCTCTATACGGTCTGCTTGCAAAGGATCAGACGTGGAGATGGCGCAAAGAAGAAGCCGACGCTTTCAAGCACGCCAAGGAACTTATACAGACATCCGATGTCTTAGTCCACTACGACGTGCACAAGCCGCTCACGCTTGCCTGCGATGCGTCTGCCTACGGCATAGGATTTGTCCTTAGTCACGAAGACTCTACCGGACAAGAATCTCCAATTGCATTCGGTTCCCGTACTTTGAGCTCGACCGAAAGGAACTACTCTCAGACAGACCGAGAAGCTCTGGCTGTCATTTCCGGTGTCAAGAAGTTCCACCAATATCTATATGGCAGGCACTTCAAGGTCTACACTGACCACAAGCCGTTGCTGGGCCTGCTGCATCACAGTCGTCCAATACCTAGCGTACTTTCACCGAGGATGCTTCGATGGAATTTACTCCTCGCACAGTACGACTATGAGCTGATCTACCGACCAGGACGTCAAATGGGCAATGCTGATTCACTCAGCCGCCTGCCGCTGCCCTCCACAAATGCCGAAAGTCCCATCATGACAGATGTCCTGTTGCTCGAAAATCCCCCAGAAGCCTTTGCAGATGCATCCAAGATTTCTCAGCTGACAAGGAAGGACCGTGTGTTGTCGCGAGTACTCAAGTGGATTCGTACCGGATGGCCAGCAAAGGTAGAGGACCAGTTCCAACCTTACTTCGTGCGCCGCGACGAACTCTCCGCTTATCGTGATTGCATTCTGTGGGGCTCCCGAGTCGTGATTCCACCGCAACTCCGCATGGAAGTGCTTGAGCTACTTCACTCATCACACCCAGGAATCGTTCGCATGAAGGGACTCGCGCGAGGTTACGTCTGGTGGCCGAAACTCGACAGCGATGTGGAGAACACCGTCCGTGCGTGTGAGACCTGCCAAGAATCCAGGAATGCTCCACCCCGCGTTGCATTCCATCCCTGGGAGCAGACTACGAGACCGTGGTCTAGGCTGCACGTGGACTTCGCTGGACCAGTCCAAGGCAAGATATTTCTGATCGTCGTGGACTCGTTCTCAAAATGGCTAGAGGTCGTTGTGGTGAGGACAACTTCAGCTGCACTTGTTGTCCGAGAACTCAGACGGCTGTTCGCCACACACGGACTTCCCGACGTCGTCGTATCTGACAACGGTTCTGCATTCGCATCAGCTGAATTCCGGCAGTTCCTCGCCAGGAACAACATTCGTCAAGCTTTAGTCGCACCCTACCATCCGTCTTCTAACGGACAGGCCGAACGCTTCGTTCAGGAAACGAAGAAAGCTCTTAAACGACTGAAAGGGGGCGACATCGAACTTCAGCTCAGTCGTTTCCTTTTCCAGCAGCACTTGCTGCCCTGCACGACTACAGGAAGAAGCCCGGCGGAGCTACTGTTCTCACGTCAGCTAAAGTCCGCCCTAGACTACTTGCACCCTGATTCTCAGGAAGGCAACTTGCGACGCGACCAGTTGTCGCGGAGGCTCCGCGCTACACCAACCCGCAAGTTTGAGCCTGGTGACTCAGTCTTTGCTAGGAATTTTTCGCCACATGGGTCTCGGT
The DNA here is from genome assembly GCF_055824585.1 of Amblyomma mixtum. Classification (NCBI taxonomy): domain Eukaryota; kingdom Metazoa; phylum Arthropoda; class Arachnida; order Ixodida; family Ixodidae; genus Amblyomma; species Amblyomma mixtum. The sequence goes on from NC_143014.1 coordinate 433,204,756, forward strand.
GGCTTCCCGCGATCATCCGCTCCTGCAAAGGACCAGTGTCCTATGAAGTCGAACTACTGGACGGTACGTCCTGGCGTAGGCACGTCGACCACCTTAGAAAGAGGGACTATAACCTACCCGATCTTCCTCACCGTGCACCTGAACTCGAAATGCCTGAGCCGCATTCAGAGTCAGAAGACCAGGACGAACAACCCGCTAGCACTTCGGCCGAGCCAGACGCCGACTCACCTGAACCCGGGCACAGCCGCTCCAACTCAGAGAACGCGGATACCTCCGACAGAATTCCTCCGGCGACCGGCACCGTTCCTCGACGCTCCGCCCGAGAGAGGAAGTTTCCTTCTCACCTCCGAGACTACTACGTCTAAGGGGGGAGGAGTGTTGTGTATCGTGGTGCTGCCGCTCCAATTGTGTATCACACTACTGCCGCTCCAAGTGCCGCTTCCCGTATGGTACCTTCTGTCTGGCCTGAGCATCGTATTTCGCTCAACACCTCATCCCCGCGTCTCCGCGGCTCTTCGGTCCTGGCACGTACCATATGCATGTACGAAGCTACACGCGGACACTGAACTCTGCACTCTCTCTCTCTATCCCGACTGTCTGCCTCGCTTGTACGCTTTCGCTCAATAAACAGTTTTGCCTCAGACTCCGACTGGAGAACACATCATCTGGACAAAAGCATTTTTCCGCGGGAAACCATGTATGAGCCAATTTTTTCATACAATGTAAGATTTTGCTATAACAATCACTATATCCGCAGATCACCCGACTGCAGTCCTGAATTTTTTTTCTGTTAATGTTTTTGCTGTCGTCAAAAGCGTTCCCCATTGGTTTTGCGATGGCAGTCGTAACTGTTCGATGCGATCGATGGAAACTATATAAAAGAAAGATTTTGCTACTTATAAGAAGAATGAACCATTGCCTTCAATATTTCCATAAGAGTGTCGTACAATTTTCCAGTAATTTTCTTTTTTGTCCGAGAATTTTGGACGCCAGGGTCTCTTTCTCAATTTTCGCATACATTTACGGCGCGTCAATGAGGAATCGTGACGATTATGCGACAACATCCCTGCCTTTAAGTAGGCCACAACTGGTTTGGTTTGGTTTGGTTTGGTTTATGGGGTTTAACGTCCCGAAGCGACTAAGGCTATGAGAGACGCCGTAGTGGAGGGCTCCGGAAATTTCGACCACCTGGGGTTCTTTAACGTGCACTGACATCGCACAGTACACGGGCCTCGAATTTCTCCTCCAAAGAAATTCAGCCGCCGCGACCGGGATCGAACCCGCGTCTTTCGGGCCAGCAGCCGAGCACCATAGCCACTGAGCCACCGCGGCGGCAAGTAGGCCACAACTGGAGCTTCTCTCAGGGCTTGTTGCGAAATTTCCGAAGCTCTTGGCGGCCAGACAGCTCCCACGCAACTCCCTCGCGCAGCATTTCTCTAAGAGCAGCAGTAATCTACGACATGTTCAGAATGAATTCTAACACAAAATACGCCATTCCAAGGAACATCTGCAATGACTTGAAGCTCGTCGGGACAGGGACTGCCAGAATGTCTTGTACAAGTTGCTAGTCAGTTTGAAGACCTCGAGCAGGGTATAAGGCTCTTCAACACCTTGATTCCGTAATGCCTACATGACTGCTGAAGTTTCGAGTAAGTCAAACGCTTTCTTGTAATCTGTGAAGGCTATATGTAAGGGTTGGCTATATTCTGCGCATTTCTCTATCGCCTGATTGATACGAGTGAATACGGCCTATCGTCGAGTATACCCTTTGCGAATGCCTGCCCGGTCATTTGGTTGACTGAAGTCTAAGGTTGTCCTCATTCTATTAAGAATTGCCTTAGTAAATACGTTGCAGGCAACAGAGATTAAGCCTAGCGGTTTGCCATTTTTAGAGCCCTTGATGTCCCCCCTTTCTTATGGATTAATATGATGTTAGCGTTCTTCAAAGATTCCGGCACGCTCGAGGGCATAAGGCTTTGCGTATACAGGTTGGCTAGTTTTCTTAGCACAATCACCTCACTGTCATCCAACGGCTGTTACCTGATCCTCACCGGCTGGTTTCCCGCTTTGCAATGTTCCTAAGGCTTTCTTTACTTTGATGCAACAGTAGCTTGGTTCGGGCTAGTTGGTAACGCTTCTTAGAAAACATAGCAAAATAAGGACAGAGACGACACAAAACTGGACGGGACAGGCACTGTCCCGTCCAGTTTGGTGTCGTCCCTGTCCTTTTTGCACTACGTTTTCTAAGATTTCTTTACTTCCTCTTTCGTTACTGGCGGGATGTACAATTGCTGTTCACTATACCTAGACCTCTCATTAACGTACTGATTACATTGGCTACTGTAGTTGTGTAGAAATGTTTGGCTACTAACTGTCTTGTCCAAATATTATGTATGACACTGCCCTGCTTGTCTCTTAGCGCATACATCTGATTTTCGCCCATGCCTAGTTTCCCCTTGACCGCTTTTAGGCTACTATTGTTCTTTAGAGCATTCTCGATTCTCTCCATGCCTTTTGTCGGTTACCTTGCGGTTACCTTGACGAACTTTACGAAGCAGCTATACCATTTACTGATGTGTTTCTTGGCCTGGAGGACCGCAATGGCCATGTAATATGAAGCTCAAACCGGGAGCACAAGCTGTGGTGAGAACTCTGAGAAGAATCCCTGTCGCCCTAAGGGTCAAAGCTGAGCTGGACCGCATGGAGTAAGATCGGGCTGCCACGAAAGTGACGGAACCTAAACAACATAGTCGTTTTTTCTGAAGCCGAACAAAATCAGATTTTGCCTTGACCCGACGCTCTGCTTCGCGAACGTTGCATAATGCCTGTGTTGGGGGACGTACTAAATGCCGGCTGGAGTAACGCGAAGTTCTGGACTCTGGATGCTTCGTCTGGATTCTGGCAAATAAATATGAACTGCAAGAGTGCGTACTTGTGTATCTTGAGCATCCCGTATGTGGCCGATACAAGTTACTCCGAATGCCATGCCCCCCGGTATTTCAAACTGCTCTGGACGTGTTCCAGCACGCAACACACGGAGTTCTGGAAGGTCGTAAGGGTGTGCCTGTGATCATGGATGACAGTGGTTGTAGTCGGGCTGATGACCGTTCGCCGCCAAGTTTTTCAGACACGGATCCACTATTTTTTTTTTAACTGCGACAGCGTGCCTCGTGGTCCTTAATAACGGAGTGGATTCCAAGAGTAGGCAAGCATATACCCGGGGAGGCAGAAAGTTATAGGTGGGCGGATGAGATTAAGAAGTTAGCGGGGATACGGTGGCCGCAAATGGCAAAGGACAGGGTTAAGTGGAGAGACATGGAGAGGCCTTTGTCCTGCAGTGGGCGTAGTCAGGTTGATGATGATGATGCCTTGTGGCATAAATTACATACTCAAAGCCGGTACGTCCATATAACTCACGATGAAACAATCTGTGCATATGCGGCCGTGAGATTGCAGTTTCAGTGCTATTTGCTCGCGAACACGTCGTGCGAGGCCAAGAAGTGTACTCGAAACCACTCCGCATATTTCACTGTCGGCTTGCTAGTCATAAGCTCGAGCGTACTCTTTAATATGAAACAGCAGTCAGCTGGGCTCTTGGACAAGTAAGAGCCACCGTTGAGGACCTTCTTTCATTTCGTGCTTCAAAATAAACTAGTTACCACCACCACCTCCGATGGCGGTTTTGCAACTGACAGGTACGTGCCGTCAGTTTGAATTTCGCGCACCCACATACACTTTCGATAGCGCCGCGTTTTAAATTCTGAAAAAGTATTCATATTCACTCTCGGCATAGATTTCGCGTAGGCGTTATTTTTTCTGGCAACTGCTTCTGCTGCTTAGCCGGATTCATGTAGTCTTCAGCGAAGTGATTGCCGCAGTTATTACAATGTTTGCCTTCAGCAGGGCACGCATACCTGGTTCTTGTGTGCCGCGAATCTACACCTCGCGCCCTCGCGCAAAGGGACATAATTTTAGCACAGCGCTTACCGCGACTCCGCTACCACGCCCCCACCGCGCACGCGCTGATTGTTTCCTACGAGACAGGCGGGCACGCTGATGATAGAAAAACCTTACTGTTGACTAGAGAGCCTACATGTACAAGGCGCGCGACATGTATGCTCATGTGGCGCCATCTGGGCGATCTGCGCATGCGCAGTCGTGGCCTCCACGATAGAGCAGAGCACGGGCGCCGCCGGAGCCGATCGCGGAGGCCACGGTTTGAGTCACTAGCGATAAGCACTTGGGTACTTTCTCCCCCTCCGTCCTAACTTCTGGATTCCGCTGCCTCTTATCTATGACTGTGACCGCATTCCGTGGGTTTACCTTGTTCCCCTTCTCTCCATAGCCTCCAGACTTCCTAGCCACCACCTGTGCATAGCTGTTCCTGTCCGAGCCTTCTTGACCTACTTTTCATCGCTGTCCATGTCAGTGCAGGCTGGCGCTGGAATGTCCATGCCAGTGCAGGCCCCATCCGCGTGCCTGGCGCTGGAATGTACGCTAATGTGGCTTCCGATGACGGTGTCAGCCATTTTCGCTTCCCTCATAGCCAGAGTCGCTTTGGGACGTTAAACCTCCATAAACCAAGGCATTTTTGCTTCCAACTGGCCAAGCTATGGTTGCTAGAAGCGTTCTAGTTTTCACTTCCAGCTAGGGAAGGAAAAGTAGAGTATTCGTAGCTGCCGAAAGCATTGGCACCCCGTGAAGTGCTGCTGCATAACCTGCACGAGGCAGGCAGAGCTTGCAGGTACTGCCTGTGGGCCTTTCCAGCTACGTTCGGCAGTTGGATCACGGATGCCTGGGCCAACATTCTCAAGCACAGTTGGTCGAGCTTACAAGAACTGCGAGGTATCGAACGCACTCGACAGTACTCAAGACGAGTTTCTATGGAAAGTTATCTCCGACAAGGAACTCTCAGAAGATAGCACATCCGACGACGATCACTAAAGCAAAGTACGAAATGCTGTGCACATAAATGTTTTTTGTGAGCTTTCCTTACTTGTATTATATGCGGACGAAACTTATTTTACATTCACCAATACTTCACAAACCATGTTTGATGAACCAAAAAACCTAAATGCATTCCTCCGCTTTATTGCCCCTTCCCTGAATCTTTTTATGAAGACATAAAAAATGGTTGTTATTCAGTAGTGGGCAGCAATTTTGCAAGATCCAAGGATAAAGCCTATGCTTGTATCACAGCAGTGCTTCTGGTGACTGCGGATGACATACCAGCAGGAAGCTGCAAGCGCCACAACTTTCAGAGCTTGCATTTGAGTAAGGAGCGCTCGTCCTGTATTTTATTCTGTATTTTCAATTAGTTTCCACTGCATATTTTACCATCAAACACAGTAATCCCCCCTCCTTCCCCTTCACTCCCTATATGTCCTGAAACTTGCACTATGACACTAATACAGTCAAACCCACTTATAACAATACCAGTTATAACAATATATTGGTTATAACAATGGTCAGTCGCGGCACCGTCAGCTTTTGCATGTGTTCTATGGTATTTTCGGCACAACCCTGTTATAACAATTATTGGTTATAACAATGGTATTTCCATGGCACGTCAGTATTTGTTATAAGTGGATTTGACTGTAATAATCTGTGGATTAACAGTGGCACTTTGTTAGATGACACAAAGTGCAGAGTTCATGACATAAGGCAAGCTTTTTGTCCATAAATATATGTATTTCCTGAAAGTACATGGTAACAAAAGGGACACTTCTTGTCAACATGTTGAATAAACGGAAATAGAGAAGCCACTCAAGGCGCTGAAACACCCCGCATACATGGGCCATTCATCTGCACATGCCTGAAAATCATTCAAACGTACAAAACTGCGAACACAGCATCTGATGCAAAATTGTGGTGGATAGGAGAACCTTAGGCACCCCTGCTACACTCAACTTGTCCACAACACCTCAAGAAAACTTGGCTGTACTGACATCATCCAACTATTCTTACATGACAGCTGACACATGGTCATGGTTAACAACATCAACTGCATAGCACACACACACACACACACCTCAAACCCTTTCTACAAAAGAGCACAAAGTTCCATGAAACACCCTTAGTGGCTTCACATGGTAGCAGTCATTCAGCATGTCACTGAGCACCGCCTTGCAAGCAATGAATTAAAAAAGAAATGGGAGCCAGTCTTTCAATGCTACTTCTCGCACAACCATTCCAGCAACATGCTTCAGTTGCACATGTGAACGCATATCAGACATTTGTTACTTCAGGCTGTGCCATAAGCCCAGTTCAACAACAAACTGGAATGAAAGAGTTGGTTGCCCAAAGAAAAACACCAGGCCTGAGGCCTTCACTGCATGTTCACTAAGCCAAAATGTTGCAAGATGACCATCATTCCCAGAGCTGGTTCTTTCTACAAGACATTGTTAAGTAAGAAAACATAGTAAGTCTTTTCAAGGTGGCAACTACAGCAGTGTTGTACCATATCTCGCGATTTGTCCAAGCGTGAACATCATGGATTGCATTTTAAAATCAAAAGGGCTGGTCAGGGGAACCGTCCGGTGCTCTGAGAGAGAGTTAATGCCTTTTGCCAGTCATTGCAAAACTGCGCTGGACAGCAGCATAATTTGGAACACTATAGGCTACAGGGGGTGGCTTAGTAACTATTGGCTGTATTCTCAATGTGCTTGGGTGCAACTGGCCCACTACAGCTAGCCTATACTTATCATCAAGCCTCACAGAACAAACAATAAGCCTGAATAAAAGTGATCCTTAAGGGGGGACACTGGTCTTGAAAAGAAAATTTTATTAATTTAGTCATAGTTATGAAATGTTCAGGGCACATGTATTTTTGTGCGCTGATTCTAGATATGTCATTTAATTTCATGCAAAACAATTCCTTGAGCACTTATGCACTTTTTATGCAAGTATTTTGCGGAGAGTTTTGAAGAAAATTTGCTGCAGGAAACTCGCTGAAATGTATGCCATTGGGTTCTCTTGACACCAAGGAATACAATAAGGGTAAAATTATCATCCTGGCTCTCATAGAACTTGAGTAATAGGGTATTGAAGCTGCCACTTCAGAAACAGGAATACACACTTTCCTTCTCATTTCTAAAGCAACAACTTCAAAACTATATAACTTAAGTTCTATGATAGGCAGGAAGACAATTTCACCCTCATTGTATTCCTTGGCGTCAAGAGAACCCAATGGCATACATTTCGGCGAGTTTCTCGCAGCAAATTTTCTTCAAAACTCTCCGCAAAATACTTGCATAAAAAGCGCATAAGTGCTCAAGAAATTGTTTTACATAAAATTAAATGACATATTTAGAATCAGCACACAAAAATACATATTCCCTGAAGATTTCGTAACTCTGACTTCATTAATAAAAATTTTTTTTTCAAGACCAGTGTCCCCCCTTAAGTTTCTTTTTTTCTAGAGGCAGCAGACATGGCAACAGCCACATAGCTAAATTCTAGCACTCAGTTCTAGCACAATCTAGCACAATGCCTTTTCCGTCATTTAAACTTCAGTGCCCCATAGGTGAGAGCCCAACAAGTAGCTGGCAGTCGCTATATTTCCTGTAACAAACAGAGAGATGTACTGCATAGCTTTCAAAATTCAAGCTGCAAGGTCACAGCAGTCCGCAAGCTTGCTCGTCCTCAACCGCCTCTGCTAACTATTACACAAACAAGCTCAGACCACAGACGAATAAATAGGAACAAACACAGAGGCCTGTGCTATCATGTGCACCCCTCGCTACAATTCACAAAACCAGTCTTTAGATACAAAGTGCATCATCGTTAACTACTGAGATTCCTAGAACTGATAATAGAACCAGGAACACATTTTTCTTTTTCACCTTGAAACAATGACCACCCTCGGCTAGTCAAGCCAACAAGGTTTCGCACCACAGCAGTTTCGTTAACTATCATAAGTGAAATGCATCGGATACTCCCCATGCAAGCGACACAAGCTACTCAGAACTCAGCAGTCAGAAAATGTTGCCTGCGAGGGACATTCGCCCACTGCAGAGTAATTCCACCGTCAGTGGTGCTTTCCAGGCACTCACGTGACCATCCTGGTAGAGGCATTAGATCCATTAACATTTTCGCGAGCCTAAGTTGCTCACTAAGGCGAAAACACGCAGTGCACATTTGCACAACAACCAACAGCTGCTTCTTGGCAGCAGAACAAGATGAAACAAACTCAATCTCTCACAACAGCGCCGCAGCCAGCCCTGCTTCAAGCACATACACCACAAAGCGGGCAGACAATGCTGATGGATCGCCCACAGCTAACAGGAATGCCAGAGCATCTATGGCTTGGTCAAACCACAGTCCCGTTCAATGTGAACAGCGACAGTCTCTCCTCTAGAACACTGCAAACACTAAGCGCTGACAAGCTACCGCGCGCGCACACGCACACTGAGGCACCGTTGTAATGCGGGCTTGCCACAGTGGTGCCATCGCCGTAGGCGGTGCTGCACAAATGGTAGTGCCGATGACGAGTTACACGACCACGCAGTCAGTTACTGTGGATCACCACACACACTGTCCTTGCCAGCAGAGTGACGAAACCTCTTCGTCAGAGAGTGCATAGAACCCCGGCGCCATCCTAAGAGCGGCCGTTGTCGTCCGACATGTCCAGGAACTGCGCGTACACGTCCCTCGTGCACTCGCCCTTGGTGTTGAACACGAACTTGTAGTAACTGCCGTCAGCACAGATGGCTGCAAGGGAAAAGTGAAACGTTTGTTGACGTGTTTGATGAGAGCTAAACAATTAGCGCCTCTAGAATGGCACATGGGAACTCCCAAGCACAAAGCCTGCAAGATTCACAATGTGTAACCTTTGCCCTAGCCATGTCAACTGCTGCACCCTTCAGACAGGATCAGGCTCTATTAGGCAGGAAAGGTCTACCTGTCAAGCTTCACAAAAGTGAGCACAGGTGCTCACTTTTTTGCAAATAGGAGGAACACGTAGGAGGAACACGTAGGAGGAACATGTAGGAGGGACACATAGGAGGAACACATAAGAGGAACATGTAGGAGGAACACGTAGGAGGAACATGTAGGAGGGACACATAGGAGGAACATGTAGGAGGAACACGCAGGAGGAACACATAGGAGGAACATAGAGGAGGAACACGTAGGAGGGACACATAGGAGGAACACGTAGGGGGGAGATGTAAGAGGGACACATAGGAGGAACACGTAGGAGGAACATATAGGAGGAACACATAGGAGGAACATAGAGGAACATATAGGAGGAACACGTAGGAGGAACATGTAGGAGGGACACATAGGAGGAACACATAAGAGGAACATGTAGGAGGAACACGTAGGAGGAACATGTAGGAGGGACACATAGGAGGAACACATAGGAGGAACATGTAGGAGGAACACATAGGAGGAACATGTAGGAGGGACACATAGGAGGAACACATAGGAGGAACACATAGGAGGAATACGCAGGAGGAACACATAGGAGGAACATAGAGGAACATATAGGAGGAACACGTAGGAGGAACATGTAGGAGGGACACATAGGAGGAACACATAAGAGGAACACGTAGGAGGAACACGTAGGAGGAACATGTAGGAGGGACACATAGGAGGAACACATAAGAGGAACATGTAGGAGGAACACGTAGGAGGAACATGTAGGAGGGACACATAGGAGGAACACATAGGAGGAACACGCAGGAGGAACACATAGGAGGAACATAGAGGAGGAACACGTAGGAGGGACACATAGGAGGAACACGTAGGGGGGAGATGTAAGAGGGACACATAGGAGGAACACGTAGGAGGAACATATAGGAGGAACACATAGGAGGAACATAGAGGAACATATAGGAGGAACACGTAGGAGGAACATGTAGGAGGGACACATAGGAGGAACACATAAGAGGAACATGTAGGAGGAACACGTAGGAGGAACATGTAGGAGGGACACATAGGAGGAACACATAGGAGGAACATGTAGGAGGAACACGCAGGAGGAACACATAGGAGGAACACGTAGGAGGAACACATAGGAGGAACACGTAGGGGGGAGATGTAAGAGGGACACATAGGAGGAACATATAGGAGGAACACATAGGAGGAACATAGAGGAGGAACACATAGGAGGAACATGTAGGAGGGACACATAGGAGGAACACATAAGAGGAACATGTAGGAGGAACACGTAGGAGGAACATGTAGGAGGGACACATAGGAGGAACATGTAGGAGGAACACGCAGGAGGAACACATAGGAGGAACATAGAGGAGGAACACGTAGGAGGGACACATAGGAGGAACACGTAGGGGGGAGATGTAAGAGGGACACATAGGAGGAACACGTAGGAGGAACACATAGGAGGAACACGTAGGAGGAACATGTAGGAGGGACACATAGGAGGAACATGCAGGAGGAACACGTAGGAGGAACATATAGAAGGAACAAAAAGCACAGGTGTCGTTTGCACAGTGCTGACATCTATGAATAACAAACAGCTGATGCACTCTATTACACTCCAAAATGATTCACCAATTAATTGAGCGACCCCCGTACCAATGCCATATACCTGTTCACCAAACTTCGTGGCTGCCCTAGCAAGACATCTCGCTTTGTTGACAAGCCAGGAAAATGAACAGTTCCGATAAATGTAACCCACCGTTTATTTAACATGCCAAATTGAATCTTTGAGAAGACAAAGTGATGTGATCAACTTCACTGGTTGGTTGAGAGATTTACTAACTGACCGACCTGCATGCACCAACACAATGCTGTGGGCTACAGCACAAACTAGTGCAGGACTCCAAATTAATTTCAAACCTCCCAGGGTTCTTCACAGTGCACCAGAATCTCGGTACAGAGCCGTTTCTGCCTTCAACCCTCCCACCGAAATAGGGCTAACCCAGCAGAAATTGAACTCACCAACTCGTGCTCAGCAGCTGATCATCACAGGCACTCAGACATGACGGCACACTTTAAGCTCAAAACGAGCCTTACCCATTACAAGGAAAGTAGACTGACATTTTAATATGGCTGCTTCCAATGGCTACAAGACAGTTACTTACATGCGGGCACTTTGGCGTGCACAACATTGTCGCCAAATGCAACACCATTTCTGATACAGTCGAACCCGGATATTCGAAGGGGATCGGGAAATAGTTCGATATAGCGAAAATTCGATATACAGATATAGGCTAAATATAGACTAAAACTGCACTCCCGATCATAACAAATTGTGGCTTACCGTTTGGAACAGCCGCGAATCACACAGTATGGGCACGCAGTGTGAAAGCGCTTTATTTTGCGGAAAAAAAATTAACTAATTTTGGGCTGCTTTTTCCTCTGGGAAATGAAGTTCAAAACACTGGTCTCGACCTTCTCGAGACTGTCCAGGTGCGAGAGCCCAGTGCCTTCCATTTCGCCGCAACAGCGCCAAATCAGGCTGAACGCTGACGCCAGTTCAGTGGCTGTGCACGGACGCGTTTCTTCGACAACACAGTTGCCTTCGTCATCGCTGGAATCGGCGTCTTGAACGCCAGCTATTCCGGCCACAATGTCCTCATCAGCGAGGTCGGCTACTGCTTGAACTTCGCTGTCAGCGTTAATAAAGACCTCAACAGTCACAGAACGGCGCCGGGAAAATTGGACAAGTCGCGAAACGCGTCGTCCAAGCACTCATCATCATCTAAATCTTCCGGACATTCATCTCCGGCCACTTGAAGACCTGCCTAGCCAAAACAGTTGGCTACTGTGGCCTGCTTCACGTCGCGCGTTGAAACACAGGCACACACAAGAAAAACACGCGAGGCGCAGATGGAGCGGTCCGAGCGAAGCCTATGTGAGCGGCAGTCAACGCGGCTGCTGAGGAACGACAGAGGGAAGAAGAAAGAGCAGGGAGAAAGATCAGTGATGTGGGCTTCGCTTTTTTTTTTCTTTTTTTCTGAGCTCTCTCTTCTCCCGAGACCCACAAGCGACCGTTTTCTCTCTTTTCCTTTCACCAGGAAGCATGGCTCGGAAACGTCGCCGCGCACTCCCTTCGCTGAGCTCCAATGACCTTGACCAAGCACACGCCAGCGGTACAGGAGGAGGGGGAAAGCTCGCGCCGGTGGGTCGCAAAGGGGGACAAAAAAAAAAGGCCCTGCGCCTGCTGACTGCGGAAATGCTCTCACTGAAGCGGCTGAGGACCGGACAGGAATGTCTTTGGGGAAAGCGTGCCTTCCAGGGGCGCGGCGCGGCGTTCGATATATCCAATGTCCGGCGAAAATGGAATTCGATATACAACGCAACTGTCCTATACTTTTGCATAGTATTTTCAAGGGGTTATCTGTGTGTTCGATATAGCCAATAATTCGAAATATGCGGGTTCGACTGTATGTTGCAAGTGTAAAGTGTTGGCTTCGGTTAGAAATTACCTCTGTGGAAAGAGTGAAAGCTGCCAGCAGCCTTTCCCAAGGTACGTACCAATGACAGAGTTCTGGTCCGATCCAAAGGCACAGATGCAATGGGCCCCCCCGGGCACCTGGAACTTTCCAAAGCTCCACTTGGAGCTGAAGTACTTGGGTAGAAAGCTCGCCGAAGCCCAGCTGCAGTCGAAATCGGCAATTGACACCGTTCAGCAAGAACTTGACTTGATTCACAAGTGTAATCACATCTCACAACCGTGGTTAATTCACCCTTTGTCCTGCCTAGGCCAGGCAACAGGAGCTCAGCAGAATCGCGGCACCAGGGTCGTTCTCTACAACAGTCATTTCTATTTAAAGGTGCACTGAAGAGGAATCTGAACTTGTCTTTTTGCCGCAGGAACTCGATCTACACGTTCCGAGCATTCTTAGAAACAGTGACTTATTGCCCTGTGTGGCCGATTTCCCCAATTAAAACGAATTAACGTCCGGCTCCCGCCTTTTTTTTTTTTAATTCTGCCTCGTACGGTGGGCGGAATCGACCAACGCGTGGAGCGCCTTTCAGCCAGTCCCGTGGAGGCTTTGCTTTCGCTTTATGTTCTTTTTAGGTTTCCATGAATAAATTGTTTCATTCGCAGATAATATAGCCGCAAAATAAGCCCGCAGAAATAAAAATACGCGCGGGCTATTTGCTACTACGGACTACTACGTATTACTCCGCCGATGGCACAGCGGCAAGCCGCCACGGGACTGGGTGAAAGGCACTCCACGCGTTGGTCGACTCCGCCCCCCGTACGAGGCAGAATTAAAAAAAAATGACGGGAGCCGGACGTTAATTCGATTTAATTAGGAAAATCGGCCACACAGGGCAATAAATCGCAGTTTCTAAGAAAGCTCGGAACGTGTAGATCGAGTTCCCGCGGCAAAAAGACAAGTTCATAATCCTCTTCAGTGCACCTTTAAGGGAAACGAGACATGAAATTTTTTGAGTACCAAAAACAATTTTACGACTACTCCCCCAAAATTTCACAGCTATTTCTCCAGAAGATTGTTTTCTAATACATATTTTTCATCCGACTCTTGTGACAAAAACTGCAGAGTTAAGAAAATGTGGCACGAGGCTGTTGTAACACTCACCGCGTTCCTACTGATGCGCTACAGGTCAGGACATTCTTAAGAATTTTTTTTTTCACTGAGCAAAAATTCTCGTCTGGAATTTTTGTGATGCAGTGATGAAAATTTGAAAGAAGAAATTTAAAATTTACACATTTTGACAAACAATGTCATCACCTGCACTATGGTCCTAGGAACGCAACAAAAGAAACTGGGTCAGAATAGATAAAATAGTCTTGAAGAAATCTGCTCCATAAGGAAAGTTTCTAAGCAGAGAAGCATAAATAAAAAAAAACACCCAATGTTCGAGTACTTCCCCACAATGCAGGGCCGCTGTGGTTCATTAAAGAATTTTTTTAGAGTACTTCATAGCAGATTTCAGCCATTAAACTTCGGGACGGCACAATAAAAGAAGACATGCAAGCAGATACAACAATTATCAAAAAATCAATTTTTCGGCCATTTCTGGGGATCTCAAAGCCGCGACCCCCCTTCAAGTGCTCATTACCTGAGGAAAAGAGAAAACGAATGCAAAGCAAGCTAAATTTACACACACAATCTCAATACAGTCCAACCTCGTTATAACGAAGTCGCATTTTGCGTGGAAATTCGTTCGTTATATCCAATATTCGTTATAAAAGTATGCACTCAAATTCCCGCAGAAAAGGTCGCTAATAAACCCAAGTAAAGAGTACTTTAAGATGGACAGCACAGGGTTGAAAAAATGCACTATTTTTTAATTTAACGCATGGTATAACTCGCCTTGCATTTCGTACTGGAAAGCAAGAGCGAACTCACAAATCGGCATGCATGGCCAGGTGCAAAAACTGATTTATTTAAAAACGACGTAATCTCCATTTGGCGGCACTTCACACTATTTGACAGGTTATATTTCTCGACGAAATCAACACAGAGCAGCGCTTTCCTGATGTCAGCTGATGTCAGCAGGTAGGTTCTCGAGGTACCCCCTCAACTTCCTGGCCATGTCAGCGGCCTCGGCGCTGCTGAGAGCTCGCACTTCGCCATCTTCACATGCATCGCTGTTTCTAGCATCATCTGCAGAAACCACCTGATCAGCAATTTCTTGGTCGGTCAGTTCGGGCGCCACAGCCAAGTTGTCATCTGCACAGATGAATTCCTCGAACATAACGTTCGGAACCGCCAGCTGACGCCACGTCATCTCGCCGAAACTGTCCGCTTGCCTCCCAGTTGCATGCGGAAGCTTTCGGCCTACTTCTCGCAGTTCTCGGCGCCAACGGCTGCTTCTTCGCCAGACAAGACGTGGCAAACAATCCGATGGCAGTCATTAAATCGTTGCAGCCAGCCACTGCTTGCATGAAAGTCATTGTGGCCTCAGACGGAAGTGAGACTTCTCGCCTTCATTTGAAGGACGGCACCAGACACAGGCAGGTTACGCTCTATAACGTCCTTGAACCGTGCAAACAAGGCATCTTCAACATCCTGTCTTGCTGTCATTCTTCACAGTGCCTACAGAGTGGGCGTTTGCAATCTTCTGCCTTGCGCTCAAAGATGGTTGACAGAGTGCTAGGCGCAACACCGAAGTCCGCAGCAATGACTTTTCCTTGCGCCCGCTGTCAACTGCCCTGAATATCTTTATCTTCGTTTCAAGCGAAACTGCTGTTTGTTAAGACGCGTTCCGCGACGGCGTCTACAGATTGAACTGCAGAGATAGCGCACGCGGGTCGGAAGCTGCGACAGCGGGGGTGGCCGGGGAGCGGGCGTCGGTTCGATCACGTGCCAGCCACGTGCTAGGCAGCCGTTGATGCTAGATTCATTCGGTCTCCCTAGATGGCATGGCGTGCCGAAGCGCGGGTGATTCAAAACGCATTTTAGGTGCGGGTGCTTCAAAAGATCAAAATTTAGAGTTTTGAAATTTTTTCCTACTTGTTTGCACATTTTGAGCCCCGTGAATACAAAAACTGCTTCGTTATAACCGATACAGAGTCAAATTTTGAATTTTTCGTTTCGTTATACAGATAGTACTCCCATAGAAATAAAGCATGTCCAACCAAACTTTTCTTTCACTTCGTTATATCCGATGATTCGTTGTATCCGTGTTCGTTATAACAAGGTTAGACTGTACCAGCTTACAAATTGAGTGATACCCAATTCCGGAGGTGTGGAAGAAGAAAATAAAAAAAAGGCTAACCTTGACTGCTTGTTCCTCCTGGTTGAATCCTCGACGGCAAAGATGTGCACAGTGCCATGGTCGCTCGATACACACATCAGAGAGGAATCCAAGTTGAAGTTGATGCTGCAGAGTGGAAGAGAAACCTCAGTACACTAACACCGCAACTCAGAGGAGCCTTTGAACTTGCCACAGCACTGTTCAAAAGCTTCATGAATACTAGAGAGGGTCGACTACTCAACAAATCTGGGACTACGCTCCCCACTGTGATTCGCTGACGCTTCAGACAAACTCACTTCCAATGCGAGCTAGCTACCAGGTGCCAATGACAAGCCAGAATACAGCAAAGCCAGATCTGCTGTCCCATCCACAAAACTAGACACCATTACCTACTTCACTGAGCTCAGTATTGTCAAATCAAAACATACCTCATTCCAATCAAGACGAAATAATTTTGAAAAAAGAAAAAGAACTTAGTCCAAGCTGTACACCCTGGATATAAACTCTTGAACAATTCTTCCTGTTTGAATACACCGCACCCTTACGTAACAAAACAACTGTACTAAGCAAGCAGAGTTACATTTGAAAAAAACTACCAAAGGGTTAGAAGGAATGGACTAGAGCAGAATTTTACAGAATTTTAATAGAATCACTGTAAAATGCTGCAATGCACATTTTCAATGTGGTGTCATCCAAATGAACCCATTGAGGAAGTCAAAAAGACAAAACGTCTAAGTCTTATTAACCAGTGCGGCTTTCAAGCACTAGATTGCAGTCAACTAGGGAAACCAGAGTTGAGTACCTGCAAATTTAAAGCGGCTATTAAGGGGGGATGTGGGGATCAGATCGCAAAAATCGCGAAAAAAGTTGATTTTTGAAAAGTACACTTTTTGGCATCTCCAACACTGTTTCTATGTTGTACCGAAATATTTCACCCAAAAAATAAACTTTAAGCACTCCAAATAAATATATTTGTCGGCATCTACACATATACAGTGTGTGCTAGCTTAGAACTTTCAGGACTGTTTTCTCGAAAGTTTGTTTTGAGCTTCATACCTTGTTCGTGGAAAGCCTAGCACAGCAATGGGTGCATGTATTTTTACCCCGTTTGTTTTGTTGTGATCACTGAAATGGGGTCTGCGTCAAGACAGTCTCAGACTTACCATTTAGGCTCGCATGTCTTTATTACATGGTAATTGGAGCATGATACATTCTAAACACAAAAGAAGGTGCATATTGTGTCCTTTAAAAAAAAAGAGCAGAGAAACTTGGAAAGAAAATTAAGAGAATCTTGATTTACACCACACTTCTTAGTAAATATTAAAAGCATTTACAGACCTGTAGGCTGTTTTTTGTCATGCTAGGCTTTCCACAAGCAAGCAACATGGGGACAACATATAAACGATAAAAGGGAACCTACTGAGGCTGTCATTGTGAAACTTTATGTCTAATTGTTTGATGCTGTTTTAAGCCAGTGTGCCAAATTTCATCACTCTAAGTCGAAAAATAGAAAAGTTGCCTTCAATCCCCTCATCCCCCCTTAAATGACAGCCTGAGAGATAGAAACCTTGAAGTGGGCAAACGGCAAGACGGTGAACTGCAACGCTGCATCTGTGAAAACAATTGAGCTAAGCTCCGTCAGGAAGACTACTCTAAGAAGCTCACCAGTAGATGCTGGCAGTGTTGGCGCCACGGCGCAGCTCGTTAACCAGGTTCCCCGTGGTCGTGTCAAACACCCGGATCAGCGTGCCCTGCACATGTGTTGATGTGTTGATGCACATGTGTTGATGCACATGTGTTGATGTGTGCATGCCTCATGAAAGGTCAGCTGTTAAAGTGAAGTCAAGTGTCACATCACTAACAGAGAAGAACGCTTCACCTGCCTCAGTACTCATTCAGTTTCCACTTTAGCATTGTAAAAAGCTCCCCAGAAAAATAGCGAGCAGCATAGGAACACAAAAACGATATGCATGTTCCGTCTGTTCAGAACAAAATAAAATTAACAAAAAACTGCAGTTTGCAATGGCTCATTGCTTAAAACTACTGATATCAAGGTAAGAGCTTTAAGGGGGGACACTGGTCTTGAAAAAAACATTTTTATTAATGAAGTCACAGTTACGAAATCTTCAGGGCATATGTATTTTTGTGTGCCGATTCTAAATATGTCATTTAATTTGGTGTAGAACAATTCCTTGAGCACTTATGAACTTTTTATGCTAGTATTTTGCGGAGAGTTTTGAAGAAAATTTGCTGTGGGAAACTCGCTGAAATGTATGCCATTGAGTTCTCTTGATACCAAGGAATACAATAAGGGTGAAATTGTCTTCCTGCCTATCATAGAACTTAAGTTATAGAGTTTTGAAGTTGTCGCTTCAGAAATGAGAAGGAAAGCGTGTACTCCCGTGCGTGAAGTTGCAGCTTCAGTACCCTATTACTCAAGTTCTACGAGAGCCAGGATGATCATTTCACCCTTATTGTATTCCTTGGTGTCAAGAGAACCCAATGACATACATTTCAGAGATTTTCCTGCAGCAAATTTTCTTCAAAACTCTCCGCAAAATGCTTGCATAAAAAGTGCACAAGTGCTCAAGGAATTGTTTTACATGAAATTAAATGACATATCTAGAATCAGTGCACAAAAATACATGTGCCCTGATAATTTCATAACTGTGACTAAATTAATAAAATTTTCTTTTCAAGACCAGTGTCCCCCCTTAAACATTGTAAAAAGAGCTCCCCAGAAAAATAGCGAGCAGCACAGGAACACAAAAATGATATGCATGTTCCGTCTGTTCAGAACAAAATAAAATTAACAAAAAAACTGCAGTTTGCAATGGCTCATTGCTTAAAACTACTGATATCAAGGTAACAGCTTTAATAACAACTAAACCAGACAACAGCACAAACAGATTACCTGTCTCATAAAAATGCTAAAAAGTTAAGCCTGGACCTCTAATACGGCAGAGCTTTTTACTTGCTTAGCAAAGAGCTCTTTCGCGATACAGGTGCAGCCATTAAGTTCAAACATTTGACGACAAAGACTGCTAAATGCTGATTCGATAACCTTTGAATGCATTTCCACTTCACAGCGAGCCTATGCTATCATACGAAATAACATGAACAGCATGTCAACCGGGTCATGAAATACTGCACAGATGAGATTAATGCGACAAAATGACACCACCGACAAACAAGCCGAAGTGAGCTGACAGCCCCGCAGAAAACAAACTTTTGAATGTGGCAATCTTGACACAACACACAACAGTTACAACACAACAGTTACAGTGGAACCTCATCAGTTCAAACTTCTGACTATTCGAACTAACAGTCTGGCCCTGTCAACATCACGCATATTAAAAAAGGCTCCCTTTAACTCTTTTAAACAAATCTGAACAAATTATTGGTCCGCTAACATTTGAATGATGAAAAATTGATCGTGGAACATATGCAAAACAGCTGTTCATACTTGCCATATCCACTACATTAGCTAAGCACAACTCCCGATAAGCTTTTATTTGCAGCCTTCTAAGAATAACAGAGTTTCTGTGAAGCAGTGCTTGTGACCAAGGGGCAATAGTAAATGTTGGTTTAGGTTGGTTTATGAGGCTTAACGTCCCAAAGCGACTCGGCTATGAGAGACGGCGTAGTGAACGGCTCCGGAAATTTCGACCACCTGGGGTTCTTTAACATGCACTCACAGTACATGGGCCTCTGGAATTTCACCTCCATCAAAATTCAACTACCGCGGCCGGGATGGAACCCGCGTCTTTCGGGTCAGCATCCGAGCGCCGTAACCACTGAGCCACCGTGGCAGTGCGGCGGCCTTGGATTCTTGGTAGCAGTCAACAAAGAAAGCACCTTTTCAGAGGCTGTGGCAAGCCGTGTGCCGCTCAAGTTGAGAGCGATGCAGCTGAGAGGCGCCTCGTGAGCTTCAATGTCCAGCGGTGCCTTCTCAGTCTGGCCCAGGTCCACAATCTGCACGTGGCCAGCGTGACGTCCAGGGAACGCCAGTAGGCTGTTATTGCTGTTCGGACAGAGCACACATAGGCCTGAAAAGAAAGACAAACAACAGACACAGGCTCAGTCTCCGGTTGTACGCATGGTTTATCATCCCAAAGCTGGTTTATCATCCCGAAGCTGGTTTATCATCCCGAAGCTGGTTTATCATCCCGAAGCTGGTTTATCATCCCGAAGCTGCTATGGGCTATGACAGGCACTGTTAGGCTCTGGGTTAATTTCAACCACACTGGGGTTACTCAAAGTGCACTGACGCCGTTTGGTGCGTGGGCACTTTTGCATTTTGCCTTCGTCAAAAGGCGCCCGCCACATCTCGGATTCCTTCCAGCAACCTAGATCAGAATCAGAATCATGTTTATTCAACATCATGTCGATGTTGGGTGCGTCGACAAAAAGCCAGTGAAAGGCTTGACGAGGCCGACACACCCCACAGAGGCATTGCAGTGGTACACAAACTTCAGAGCACTTTCGAAGAACAAACGAGCATACAAACAAACAAAATAAATAACAGATTTGGCATTAGCTATGCATCAATTCGGACTCCTTGTTTAATTGATGCCGGAGGGTGTAGCTCAGCATTTGATAGCCGTAATTGGTTCTCATCCTAGGCACATACCATTTGGGTATCGCTCGTGTAGAGTACTTTGGCTCTTTGCATTGTAAACCTGACAGCTTTGCCATAGGGCAATTATTTTTATTAACACTGGATTTATAACGCCGTAGAAGTAAAGTTTCATACAGCTGTGGTAGGCGGGTGATTCGAAGTTCATCGAAAATCGGTTCAGTGTCCTAGCCGAGGAGCATTCATAACATTTCGTACAGCTCTCTTTTGAAGGAGATACAAACGGTTAATATTTGTATAAGACGTGGTACCCCACACTAAAAAGCAGTAATTTAAAACAGAAGAAAATAGCGCGCTATACAATATCTCCTTAATACTCTTCGGCATGAAATACCTCAATCGACACAAAATACCGACAACCTTTGTCAGTGGCCACACACCAAAGCCACAGAGCCATTGCAGCACACTGAATTCTTTGGGAGTAATAATAGTAACAGTAATAATTGTCATCAGAACAGGAAAGACGCAGTACACATCTTAGAAAGAGACACCATAGCTGAGTACTCCAGATTAATTTCAGTTGCCTGGAGTTCTTTGCAGTGCACTGACATCACACAGCACACGGGCGTCCTTTGTGTGTGTGGCGATGGTGCCGCCGCAGCAAGGATGGAACTCGCATTCCCAGGGCTACTTTGAGAGACAATTTGGTAGTCAGGCATTGCAGTGTGACAATGCCTAAGAGTCATTTTTTCGAGACGGATATTGCTGCAAATGACCACTTAACAAAGGAACAGGGCCAGTAAAATATAACTACAGTCTAGCCCGGTTATAACAATACTGGTTATAACAATATATCGGATATAACAATGGTCAGTCATGGCACCATCAGCTTTGCCATGTGTTCTATGGTAAAATAAACTGCTTATAGCAATGCTGTCAAGGCACATTATTGGTTATAACAATTAAATCTGGTAATTGAGTGTCAACCATTACAGAAAAAGAAAAGAAATGCTACAACCACACCAGCAAAACCATGCTTACAACACTAAAGCGCGCATGCGTGGGGCCGACCAATGGACTAAGCTGGCGCAGCAACGCCACGAAAGCAAAAGAGGCAGGCGTCATCGCGTCAGGAGAGCTGCTGCATTGCTGCATTGGCTACGTGCGCCATGTGTACCCCTAATCAGTCAGTGCAGCGCGCGTGCATGCAGCCAGCGCGGTCTTTCTCTTGTCAGCTGTCACCGCACCCTTGGTTCTGCATGCTTCTTGAATTTCCCATAAGAATAGCTTCCAGAAAGCCGGCTTGATTCCTGTGACGTGGAGGTGCGCAAAGCTCCCGGTGGCGCAGTGATGGCGGTGCTTTGGTCATCGGTGAATGGTGAGCATTGTTCCGGTTCCCTGAAGTTCGAATTAATGAGCTTTTACAGGCATTAGAACAATCAAACCCCTCTGGGCATTTACTGTCAATAAATGCTCTGAAGTTTGTCACCCTTTCTTTTTTTTCGGCACAACCCTGTTATAACAATTATTGGTTATAACAATGGTATTTCCATGGCACTTGAATATTGTTATAAGTGGGCTTGACTGTATTCCACTTTGGTATTTCCTGCTCTTTTCAACGGCTGAAGCGATGCCTAACCCTGCGCTCACTCTTTGCTACTGGCTCACGCCCACCAACAGCGGGGGTACGGTGACTCTCCAGACAATGACGAAGGGCAGCGAACACAAAAGCAGAATACAAATGTTATAGCATAATGCTGTGGATGCAAGTGCAAACCAAGCTGTCGCATCACGTTCACTTCCACCTCCTAGCAGACCATTGGAGCGTGGCGCTGCGACCGCAAACTCGACCGCCTCAACTCTGGACACTACTTGGGCTTGAAGTATCAGCTGCCTTATGTTTCCACAGATAACGATAGCAAGCTGATATGAGAAACGGCTGGCTTACTGTGCAAACTCGTGCCCTCAAAAAAACAAAGTGGAAGCTAAGCAGTGGCAACCCTCCTCCTTCGATTTTTGACCGCCGCGATCATCCCTTTAAAGTTAGACGTTTCCCGTGCAGAACATTTAACTATGCGCATTCATTCTTACCACGCACAATACCTGACTGGAACACTCTGCCTTCACATATCGCAACCACCACTGATCCTGATAAATATTTTAAACTTATATCTTCAATAACTACTGCTTAACTTTTCGCATACATTGTTATTTTATTTGTTCATGGCTTCCTTTTTTTGCAGGGTTTGTTACTAAAAAGATTCATTGTATTAGTGTTCTGTTTGTATAATTTTAATACTGCAGGAATCTTCGTTCTTTGCCGCGCTGCCATTCTTTTGATTCTTTTTGCTTACTTATGTCATGCAAAGTGTCTTATTTGTGCTTTTGATTCATTCTTTTGCTTACTTATGTCATGCAAAGTGTCTTATTTGTGCTTTTGTTGTTTGTTTTATATTTGTGGTTTTGTTTTATTCTGTTCAATTGCCTGTGCCCCCCCCCTATGTAATACCCTCTCGAGGGCCTTTAGGGGTATTCTGTATAAACAAATAAATAAATAAAGTGCTGCCGAAAACCGGTGGGGGCGCCAAGGGAGGTGGCGACCATCCACCTATACCAAAGCCACCAAGGTTACCGTGCCTGCCTAAAATCTGATTCATACCCCCCTTCTCTACGGCACCCGACCAAACATTTTCTGGCGCCATTCCTGACAAACTCTGCTGGATCAGAACAGCGTGACCTGCACTGACGCCCCACCCCTTTCTGTTTCCACGCAGCAGCAAGCATTCCAGCCGACTCAGATGTCACAACGAATGAATAATAATATGATACAAGTGTTATGCAAAACAGATACAGTAATATCACAAGCCTACCTAGCACCCAAAAAAAGAGATACACCACGATGCCTATGTCAGATTTAACACAAACAAGATCAAAGAAAAAAATTTTCTTTTTCCTCGAAGTGATTTCAGTGAAGCACCTAGCTAGCCCTTCAAACAACTGGCAATGACGTAACAGAATTCTTAAATAAATGCAGAGTCAGATGCAAATGCCTTGGTCATGCAGGGTGTCTTACCTTTCTCATTGGGGCAGGTCTCGAAGACGTGCAACTGCTGTGGGTTCTGGGTGAAGGTGTACACCTTGATCACAGACTCCAGCACAACCACAATCCTGGCAAGGGGGGGCAAAAAACACACTCTCATCAGTCTAGACACCAACAAGATGAGCAAAACACAGACTGTGCAGAGAACAAGACGGGAAAATGAAAGAGCCTTTCAACTTCCCAGCTATCCCCATGAAATTACTTCAAGATGAGCGAAAGTAAATTTGTTTTATTATCTACAATGACATGCACCTGCCACTGATTCTTCCGTGAATGTCTGAGGCGCATGCAAGGTGACATGATCACAAACAGTACTGACTACAATACCTACTTGGTTATTGTGGTGCAAGCACTACAAATGTGTCCTGGACTACCTTTTCTGCATTTCTGACGTCAATCGTTGAGCCAGGATTAATAACAGAGCATACGCTTAAAACAGGAGTAAAGATAAATTAGTACAAGATATACAGGTGGCAGTAAGCTAACACAAATGTGAAGGCCTATGCAATTTGATTACATATTTTTCTGGACTAAAAAACAGCTTCATAAATTGAGCAGTAACTGCCCCAGTCATCTCAGAATACAATCAGCATTAGGAACAGTGGTTTTAGCTAGCTAACACATGCATGGGAAGATGCTGTATCTGAAAAACTACACGCTTGCCAGGG
Organism: Amblyomma mixtum; assembly: GCF_055824585.1. Classification (NCBI taxonomy): domain Eukaryota; kingdom Metazoa; phylum Arthropoda; class Arachnida; order Ixodida; family Ixodidae; genus Amblyomma; species Amblyomma mixtum. The sequence continues at coordinate 433,228,751 of NC_143014.1, forward strand.
CACCATATGTCACCCTGCAACCTAAACGAAAACTAATGTGGCATGTCAACGGAGATGGTGAAATTCTCCAAATAAGGCAGTTTCCTTGTATACGCAATAGTGCAACTACATTTTCCCTTTTGTACAAGCACTGCTAATCACAAAAGAAAAGTGATTGTATCTCATATCTTTTTCTGGACCCTAATAAGAAGAGCAAGAAAATTTTCAATTCTAGGAACTGTGAGTAAACGCTATTTACATATTAAGAAAAGTTCCCAAAAACCAATGAGACATTGCTTCTTAGTCATTCTAGTTTACAAATTGGAAGGTTTACATTAAGCGGACGTTTTTCCACAATCTTATTTCACACCTCGACTCCAGAAGCACTGCAGCTCCACAGAAATGAACTTGCTCAAACATTCACTACAGAATACAACTGGTCAAGCCAGTCTCTTGCTGCTACGGGATACTTCAGTACAATTCACCTCAGTACGACGCAGGAGAAAGCGAGTCCTTCAGACCAATTCAAATGAACAATTCTGCCTCGCTAAGGTCCTCAACTAACTACAGTGTGTCTGAGAGGACAATGCGCTGCAGGATTTTCCAAGCGTCCAGTTCACCGACTGCCACGGCCACACTCAACAGGTAAAGTGTGGACAAGTGTGCACAAGAGTGACAAAAATGAGGTAAAAGCAAGTGTCATCACCTGTCTCGCCGCAGCTTGACCGCCTTCACATCACTCGTGAACTCCAGCTCAATGACGTGCAACTTCTTAAGGTCATCCCACACCATCACTGCACGAGAACAGAGGCCACAAACGTCAGAGTCACTTGGCAGTCTGTACATACATAACCATACTGGAGTCAGGGGTAATGCACAGTAATGTGCCGTTTGCATATGTAATGCTAGTTACAGGCTTCTTAAAATACCAGCTGCCCTCAATGGCAGCTGCATGAGCAAAGAAGTATCCAAAGCAAATAATGAGGGGAGATAATGGCTGGCGGCTTTGTGCTAGAAAAGCTGAAGCTCCGATACCTGCACTAAATTTCAATAAGGGTACAATAAGTTTCCTTGAAAAACGAGAAAACAGTAATAAAACCACATATACTACACTGGCCAGAGCTACAATCTTAAGCTATCACTCCTAGTGTAATCTTGCAACTCGGCACAGACATAGCAGGAAGAGCTATAAAATTTCCACCAAGAAGACCGGCAAAGTAGGTCTGATACGTGTGCATTCAGAGGAAGTCTGAGCCAACTTGCCTGGCAACAATGATGAATGAGACACTGTGGCTAAAATCTGACAACACCTTCCTTTCTTAGCAGTTAAAAAGTGGCTTCATCAGCTACACCAAGTCAATCGCATTTACTTTTTATGCGGCCTCTCGCTCAACGCAGTCAGGCTAGGATAAAAATAGCCTTCAGCCTGTTCCCAATATGCATTTGCAGGAGAAGATAATGGTTTCATGAACCACTTATCTGTGCATGACTACCCAGCCCACATAAATTAGTCACCTGGACAACAATTATTTGCAGAGGCCAACAGTAATTAAGAAAGCTGTTCTTGGCTCATTCACACACAAGCTTTCCCGTGTTCCAAATTCATTATATCAAGTGCTCAATGAAAATACATGATACTCTGTCAAAACCCAATAATGCATGAAAAGTATGCAGAGACAAATTAACAGAAGAAAAAAAGAAAAGAACCCAAGTAAGAGCCATGAAAAATTCAAAAACCGCGCAAGGCATTTCACACAACAAAAGAATGACTGCTTGCATGCGTAAAGATTCACCTGCAAGGAATACCACGAAAGGAAAGTTAAATTAAAAGCGAGCCGACAGTGAGAGCGCAACGGTGCAACAACACTCGGAGGAGGACATGGACAACACTTCGTGCACAGAGCCAGGCTAATGCAGGAGTGAAAACAAAAGCATTTGGTCAGAAATCTACAGAACCAGCTTTGAAGAAAAACAGGAAAAAAAAAACAATTCAAAGTGTGCTACAGGCATACGTTGTTCAAACTAAGCATACTGCAAACCGCTTCAAAATGAAAAGGCATAAAACATGATGTTGCTTTGCCATAACTAGCAATGAACCCTAAGTGCCGTTATTATTGTACAAGGATATCCAAAAGGTTCTCATTTGCCCCGCAGAACTGATGCAGAACAGTTCTCTTACGTCCCTTACAAAAATTTAAGATCTTAGACAGTCTATAAACTGTCTATAGACTTCTGTCTATAAAGTCTATAGACTCTCTATAGATAAATACAATAGAGCAGTCTATAGGCACAGCGAATGCTATAGACAGTGTCATACACTTTTAGTAAACTTTTGTCTGTAGACAGTCTATAGACCATGAACAGACAAAAAGAAATATCTATAGGATGGCAATAGAGTCTATATGAAGTTTATAGACTGACGATTTTTATAAGGGGTTACACAGAGGTAGGTGGTGCAGAACATTCCATGTGCACACCCTACACAAGAGACATAAAACATTTTCAGTTACTCCCGTATAGGATCGGTAAAACGCTTAATATACTCCTGTTGAGGACTCGTCCAAAACAAGTTCCTATCAATCACTTTTATCACAGTCGCATCCAAACATAGTGTGATAAAAAAAAAATGCAATCAGCTAGAAGCAAGGTTAGAAACAAAGCCAGCCACAGGTGAGCTCCAGCAGCTGCAGTGCAATGAGGTCATGTACACTAACCTTTGTTCGGAGGATACCTGGGCTTCTTCCCACCTCCAACGAGGGCAAGGTAGTTGCAACGGAACAGCATCTCCACCATGCCGATACCACCATCTGCAAAGTCTGTCGGGGCAGCACAAAATTCCAATAAATCAAAGATAATCTGGTGAATACCTACAAGCAAGCACTCAGGAAATGCACAGTCAAAGTAAAATGAAATGAAACCACACAGTCTGCTTGCTTTGTGACTGGTTCATTTCCGACTTCTACATTAGATTCGGAGCAGCTTTACCAGTCACATGCCATGGTATGTAAATCAACTGGCAATGCGACAAGTCATTGTGAAGCCTTAAAGGTGCACTGAAGAGGATTCTGAACTTGTCTTTTTGCCGCGGGAACTCGATCTACACGTTCCTAGCATTCTTAGAAACTGCGACTTATTGCCCTGTATGGACGATTTCCCTAATTAAATCGAATTAACGTCCGGCTCCCGCCTTTTTTTTTTAATTCTGCCTCGTACGATGGGCGGAGTCGACCAACGCGTGAAGTTCCTTTCAGCCAGCTCTGTGGAGGCTTTGCTTTCGCTTTATTTTGTTTTTTTTAGGTTTTCATGAATAAATAGTTTCATTCGCAGATAATATAGCCGCAAAATAAGCCCGCAGAAATAAAAATACGCGCGGACTATTTGCAAGTACGGACTACTAAGTATTACTCCACCGATGGCAGAGCGGCAAGCCGCCACGGGACTGGGTGAAATGCACTCCACGCGTTGGTCGACTCCGCCCACCGTACGAGGCAGAATTAAAAAAAAAGGGCGGGAGCCGGCCGTTAATTCGATTTAATTTGGGAAATCGTCCATACAGGGCAATAAGTCGCAGTTTCTAAGAATGCTAGGAACGTGTAGATCGAGTTCCCGCGGCAAAAAGACAAGTTCAGATTCCTCTTCAGTGCACCTTTAAAACAACGTACACTGTGCAAGATGTTGCGCAGTGCAGTGATCACATTTCACATTGATCCATAAGTGGATAATCAATACCAGAAAAGGTCCTGCATGAGAACAACTGGCACAGATTTCAAGCCATTTCAAGCTAGAAATGGCCTTACACAGTCAGAATTCGTTATTGCAACTGCTGTTAATTTTTTCTTTTCCTCTAGCCTGCTTGCATTAAATGCCCCAACAAGTGCCCATACTTTTCTATTGTGACAGGCACTTGTTACTTCAAAAATAAAATGTCACAGAAAATAGTTCAAGGTGAAGAGGACTGCCAACAAATAAGAACAAGAGTGCCTATCTTGCTTCCAATGCGAAATGAAAAAATTTTGTGATCATGCGACGAGGTCTTCATCGAGGGACAAAGTTTGTTTGTCCAGTGAGCAGTCCAAGCACTCCACATAAAAGAATGCTGACCTTAAAGGATATATAAATACTAACTACAACATGATAGCATGCGTACCCTCAAATAACGTAGGAATAGTAAAGATTGCTCACACAATAGTACAGGTAGAGGAGGAACAGTAAGGGAGACGAAAAAGATGTCCTATTCCCTCAGGATATTCCATATGAATAAGACCTAGATGAACTGAAAATTTCAAATGTACCCTTCCTTTCAAACTTTCAAGCTAATTTCAAGCAATTTCAATAAGCTTTCAACTAATTTTTGTGTATCTGACCCCTCTTTATTAATACTATTTCGCATAAAATACATACTGAAAAGTGATTTATTTATTAGTGCAGATGAGTAATTTAGATAAGAGGCATTTACTCTGATCAGCTTCATTGTGCCAGCCTATCAGTTGTGATGACAGCCATTCTTCCTGTTTTTGCGACAGCAGGCGCAGGAACAAGTGTCATTTTCTTTCACAGTTATTTTGCTTTGCTTTATTTTATTTCTACCACACACGTACAGTCACAGAATTTTACGTAGCACAAGTAACATATGCGATAAAACTGTGTGCAACAAACTGTGGTACGGAAGGCGAGAAAAAAGCCATGATTTTGTGGCTTGACAGGCCCCACCTCCCATAAAATATGTCATCCATGTTTTCTGAAGTTTAACGTGTTTCAGCAATCTGTGAGATCCTTCTGAGGTTACATTAGACTCCTAGTTGTCCAGTGTACAGAGCTCACACTTAAATGATGAACACGAGGGAAACTTCTACACGGGAAACTTCTACACAGAAAAAAGATATATGAGCAACCCATGCAGTACGTAACATTACAGAGCTGCTCATAACAATACAACGCTGTGTTTGACACACAAATGCAGACAATAACGCAGCTTGTCGCGGCTATTCTGTCCACAAGGGTTGTCTAAGATGCCCTCACCGCGGTACTTGACCGAAAACAGGCAGCTGCCATAATGATAGCGGCAGACAACCTATATTTACTCAGCTTCTGGCGTGCTTGCACTATCTATGGTATGTTGTCTGATACCGCACAGACATGCTCATCGGCTCTGGCCGCTTACACACTCTTTCGAATCTAAAAACCAAAATGCTCCGGCTAAGTTTCACCGCTCCTCACACAATGGCAGGAAAACGGTAAAAGTGAGACTTCAGCAAATGAATCAGATGCCTGTGATGCCTGGGAAAGTTACAAGCACACCCACAACTGAAAGTTCAATGCTTAAAGAATGATCATGTGTCAGCAGTTTTTTTATGACGATGACAGTTTGGGTCTTTTTTTTTCTTTTTCAAAGAGGATTTGACAGAAATAAATGATTCCTGAAGACACTAGACCACGAAAAGAAGTGTCAATATGCCAGAACTGAATGAAATGCGACCATAACTTTATCACCTCTCTAATTGTGTAACTTATAAAGTCGTTTCGTACACTAAATGCTGCTCTTCATGGGGCTATTTTTAGACTCCATAATAATGCGCGCCGCCGACGTCTTGTTGCGTCATTCATGTCCAAAGTACGACTACAGAGCCCAGCAATGGGTGAAGATCAGAGCGGTCACAAAATGCTGCCTCCACTACTTGAACGCTGAAGACACCAGTCGTTACGACAGGCGTCGATCAGTTTGTTGCTACGTGTGGTGTTCGATTAAACAACGCCCTTGCTTTTATACTGCCTGCGTGGCCGACAACCAACTTGACATGCAGATGAAGAACGGGTCGCCTGATTAAACGCCGCCACGGGGGGCAGAACAACAACAAAAAAAAAGGAAGTACAGTAGATTCCTTACCTTGCTTTTCTTTTTCTTTGAGCGGATCGCAGTTGTAGACCCTGAATCCGTTTTCCATGCCGCACGCGAAGCATCCTGTTACGGCGAGGTGAACAGTCGCAAGAAAGAGTTAACACTCAGCAAGACGAGAATAGCAGGAAGACGCTGTTACGACGCCAATACGGGTGAAATTTGCTTGAAGAGTTCACAGAGCGGTGACCTCTTTTCTAGACAGCAACGCAACAATGCGAATCCGAACAGAGACGCGCCGATGTCAGAGTCTCAAAGTGCGTCAAGTTACGGATGGAACGCGGAAGGCTGTTTCCAGTGTACAAAGTCGCCTATACGCTGGCTATTAGGCGCCGCTAACCAAGGAACCAAGAAGGCAGTGACAACAGTGACAGTCACGACGCGAACAAAACAGGAAAACAAAAAACCGGAACACGCAGTAGACAGGCGCACGCCTACAGTGCGAGCTTCTGACGCCGCTCACCTTGGTCCTGGTTGAAGCCGGCGAATAAGAGGCCGTTGCCGTAGCGATTACCGGGCCAGAGGTTCATCATCGCGACGCTATCACGAAGCAAACAATGTCAATTTTGCCGTGAAAGCAGCCGAGGACCACAACTTCCAGGCTCAACTACCACATCCATCACCAAAAATGAAAACAAAACATTGTCGCTGTACGCAGCATTAGTTTCGTACTCAGCATTGTTCGTTTGCGAACACGAAGTTGCCGTTTTACTCTACAGTCACCCTGCGTCTGCTATTTGTTTTAGTTCTAATTATATCTGAGCAGTCTCAATTTGAAAACAATTTGCCAACCAGCTACTCGTTGGCTGCGATTGACATTGGTACGTTTAAAATGCCGCAATCCAACGCAAGTCTCTTCAGTCAAGTTCTGGTTTCGTTTTCCTTCTTCCATGCTGTTGGAGCTTGTTAGTTTTGTTTTCATCACAAGGGGGTGGTGGTGAAAACTTTTTAATAAACAAAAGGAGAGGAGATACCCCTGCCTTCTTGTCCATCGTGTCTCCCCTCTTGTCCGTGTTCGTATTCGCGTTGTGTGAATGAAAGCACGAAATACCAGCTCAAAAATTGGCTTTGAGGAAAGGAAATGAAGCAGTAACTGCCTCCCATATCTCGGTGGACACCCGAACCGCGCCGTAAGGAGGGAGTGAAAGAAAGGAAGAAAAAGGTGGCGTACTGGGGACATCATCATCATCTGCGGAATAATTTCGACCACGTGGGGATCTTTAACGTGCACTGACATCGCACAGTAAATTGGTTTTTGAGGAAAGGAGATCTGTCTCGTATATCTCGGTGGACACCTGAACCGCGCCGTAAGGGAAGGTGGGAGTCAAAGAAGAGGTGCCATAGTGAACAGCCCACGCGCGTCTTTTGTGTTTTGCCTCCATCGAAACGCGACCGCAGCGGTAGGGTTCGAACCCGGGTGCTCCGGCTCAGTTAGACGAGCGCCTTGACCACCGAGCCACCGCGGCGGGTAACCATCTCCCAGTAACTAATTCTAAGCAAGTGTTTTCTAATTCGATTCTGGGCCCGCGCTTCACCGGCTTCGCGCATTAATCAATGAAAGCTGAATGGCATTAGTGGCCGAGAGGTCTGGAATGAGAGGCCCATTTTTACGTTTCACAGGCAACTGCCCGATTGGCACGTGCATACTCGACCTTCTTCCCACGGACTCCAGGGCCCGCTTGCACAAAGAAGAGACACAGCACAGTAGCAAGTTACACTCTGTAGTGGTTCTCCATCTCATCCGCGTTGCTATGCTGAAGCAGCCTTTTTTTCAAATGAACTTACTTGGAAACCTGCGAGCGAGTTGGATGCCTTAGATTTCTCAGCATAATGCTCTTGAGGTACTTCTCCCCAGAAGTTGCTGGTCAGCATTAATTTGCTAACAGCAATGAATGACGTTTGTGTCAGCACATATTGAAGTTAACCGCTGTGCTGACGTGGGCTTATTGGTCCCACACAGCTAATCCTACAGCATCAAGCACTGACACAATGCAAGAAGCACTTGTGCTGTGTCAGACTTTGTGCCATGGTTTGTGCTTGGTAATGTAGGCCTACCACGTACTGCCCATGCAGTGTTGTACAGTGCACGCACAGTCAGGGCTTTACAGCCCCACGATCTCAGGTAGAGAATTGGCATAACCAGGGTCTTCCAACACATCAGCTCGTATGCTTGGCAGTACAACTGACACCATTCCTAATGTGATCCACTTCATGTACGGTGCACAAGGCTTCAGCATGTGAAGACAACTAAACACAAAGTCCTGGCTACTAACTTTATTTGAACACGCGAACAAAAGGTTCACAGTTGTGCGAATCTTTGACCTATACAAGTAAAACCCCACCAGGAACGTGGAGATGTCTCTCATGTTTATAAAAAAAATGTTCAGGCACTGCACATTTGCCAGTCATCATATTTTGGAAGCAAAAATAGCAAAGACGCAGGCTTCAGTTCAAACTAGCAAAAAAATGTTTCATTAAGCATGCATTTCATTCTGACTTATCTGTTGACTTATCATGCTAGCATTGTGCTGCTTATAACCACTGTAAAGGGGGCACAGGTAAGGGAAACGCATCACTACACATTGAGATGCTCTCATTAGCCCCAATTAAAAATTCAAAGTAAAGGCATAAAGCATTACAACAACATGCTATTTTAATCACTTCAGTCTTTGCAAGCTGCTGACGCTAGCTTGCATAACAACACAGCCTGTACATAATCAACATGATGTCAAGTGGAGGAACCGAGGCCCAAAAGTATTGCCCATGTCCACACTTCAACGCATCGACACTATTCTTTCCCCCAAATACCAGAGACAATGTGCGCTTCAACTTTTTGTTTACAAATGCAAACAGAAATGTATGCCAGGTTCCTGTGATTTGAAACGAATGCATGAAGAAAAAAAAAAAAACGTAGAAAAGGGATTCCCTCATGACTGGGGCAACTGCTCGATGGGGGTAAAGAACTTGAAGTCCTCGGGGAACAACTCGGCAGCACGGGGGTACATGAGCTTGTACGACTGCCGGATGGTCACGTCCGCCACACCCGCAATGTCTCCGATTTCTGCACAGCAAGAAAGATGTCCAGAAAAAGGAACGGTCAGGGAAGCACTAGAGCTGAAATCGAGCTCCGACTGGAGCAAGACGGCTCAGTGAAACAATGTTTATTGACAGCGGGCAAGAAAAACAAAAGCGGGGAAGCACTGATACCTCGCATCTATACACTGCAATTAAAAATTCCACTGAGACTTTCTGGTATCGGCAGCTCAGCTTTCCCATGGCTGACCTGTAATGCACTGTGAGCAATGAATACGGCAGCAGTAATGTAATGAATGGCTGAACAAGGCGCAAACGATCGGAGTGGCATGGCCCGCGTTAACAGTCCACCAGTTTTCCGAGCTTCAAAATATTTAGCCATCTCTGCACAGTGCAGCCAAAGCCAGCCAATGTGCTGGGAAGTGCACCCCACCCATGTACCATGATTCTGAGTAGCGCAGTCCAACGAACATATGAAAACACACGGTTAATAACGGCTTGCTTTCATCCAAAATCTACAAATATGAACAGCGTTGTGTTTTCTCACGATCGAATAGTATAGCTAAGCACGGAAATACTAAGTTTGCCCACTGTAATTTGAGACCTGCGAAGCTTTTACCAAGGAGCAGCATACCATCTGTCAAGAAGGTGAAATTTCCTCAAGTTAGAAGTTAGCTCACGGACTTTATCACCCTGTCACAAATAATTTGTGTGCTGCTGTTCTTTGGTTCTCAGGTATGGTCTTACCACCACAGCATTTGGCAGGCCTCATTATACCATGGAAGCTCATGGCACCAACTTCCTGCCTCATACATACATGGTCTGTTCTGAAAGTAGTAGGACTGGTTTTTTCCTGGGCGAACGGGCGGACGAGAGGTGGTCTGCGCATGCAGGATCGTTGAAAAGGGATATTCGGAATGCTGGGGAAAATCGGCAGTCGGCTCTCGGCCGTCAAAGAGAGGAGGTCACTTTTACCGTGAACCCCTGTCGAAACGACTCGTCACGCAGAATCGTCGAGCGTTTACTGGATCAGCGATACGCGATCAAATTTTGAGTAAATCTTGGTAAAACGGGCAAAGAGACTCACAACATGATTAAGGAGGCCTACGGTGACGCCTCCATGGGTAGATCAGGTGTTTTTGATAGGCACAAGCTTTTCCGAGAAGGTAAGGAAAGAGTGGAGGAAGACGACCGCTTCAGACGCCCTTCGACCAGCAAGACCAACGAAAATGTGTAGCGAGGGAAACATTTACTTAACAGTGATCTATCAGAATGATTGCTGATGACTTGAGCATTCCTCAAACCCAAGTTTTTGAGATCGTGACAGAAAACTTATTCATGAGGAAAGCGTGCGCGAAGTTGGTGCCGGGAGTGTTGTCAGAGGAGGAAAAGGCCAACCGGTAAGATCTTCTTCGTCATCTGAATGAGGACCCCGATTTTTTGTCCCGCACAAGGCGGCAACGCTGCCTCAGCCCCCCTACAGCCTCGACTTGGACCCGCCAGACTTTTTTCTATTCCCGAGAATAAAATCGACGCTCAAGGGGGAACATCACGGATCGGTAGAGGTGGTTCAACAGGCCATGACGAGGGAGCTAAACAGCCTTCTGGTCCAGGCGTTCCTGGAGGCGTACGAAAACTGTAAAACTCATTGGCAGCAGCGTGCAGGTGCAAAAGGGTGCTACCTTGAAAAATTGTAATCGTTTGTACTATTCTCTTCAATAAATTTTGTTTAAAAAAATGAGTCCTACTACTTTCAGAACAGACCATGTATATGCAGTGGCAATGGGGGTGAGCTCACCTTTTTGAGACTTCTTGTCTTCGGATGCTTGGGATGCCATGTAGATGGCAGCTGCTGCAACCGAGATGGGGCTCCTCCTGCAAGTAGATGGGACGTGTTGGCTTCCCTCGCTTAACCTTCAGCAAACGCTTCCCAAATTTGCTGAGCACAGCATTCTGAGCACAGCACATTACAACACAATGCAATGATAATCAATCCCTCAGTGCTAAGCAGCCAATCCATGCGAAACTCCAATGCCAACACAACTCTAATATGGTTAACGATGCAATGTAGTGCATCAGCCCCTTGCTGAGAATAATTCAAACACCACCGTACTTGACAACGAATTTCTGGCCCTGTTCTCAGTAGAAGGCCCTGGCCCTGATAGTCTCAGTAGAAGGTAATGATAAACAAGTGTGACCGTATTAAATTAGACAGCCATTAATCAATCATTTCAGCCAATTAATAACTGTTTCAACAGAGTGCTTTGACAAGTATATAAGACATTTTCTTCCTGCACTTCATGGCATTTTTGTCACTCTGCACTGATTAGCATTACTTTGTATTAGATTGCACTGTGATGTATTGTACTGTATTTGTATTGTATTTCCGTGTCCCCCCCCTATGATAATGATGGGGTTCCTTGCGAGTTCCCACAAGAAAAAAAAAACTGCAGCGTAAAGAACCAGTAATCCATCACCAATTGCAAGTTCAACCGGCCGGATTGCATTTCTGCAATGGCAGCATAGGGCGTTTCGTAGCTGTATTTGCAAATATTTCACAATTCCACACTGTGTGCTTTCAAAGGGTCACACGTCCCATTCTAACGATTATAACGAAATAATGGACATAACGAAGCAATGACAATTCCCCTTGCAAGTTATAACAAAGTAATCGCCAGGCCCCTTCAACTTTGTTTTAATGAGGTTCAACTGTACAAAATGAAGCAAGTTCTTTTCATCTATGGTGGAACACAATATCATTGTTTACCTAATATCTCACTGGTTGTTTATGGGAGCACAGTGATCTGCTCTTCCTCTTAGCATCTTCAATAAACAACACCGGTGCACACCAATGCAGTATTTTATCTCTGATAATTGCACCGGTGCGCATACGGCTCCACTATACCATGGATACCTGCGCACTGCATTGGTTTCAAGGCAACACCGGTGCAAGTATTACCTATTATGTATCATTGTACATCTTAAAGGTGCACTAAAGAGGATTCTGAGCTCGTCTTTTTAATACGGGACCTCGGTCTACACGATCCAAGCACTCTCAGAAACGTCCAATTATTGTCCTGTGCGGCTGATTTCTCTATTAAATCGGATTAAACGTCCCGGCAACTCACCTCTGAAAGTAGAAGCCAACCAACGCGTGGAGTCCCTTTCGGCCAGTCGCGTGGTGGCTTGCCACTCAGCCATCGGCGGAATAATACATAAAGCAAAGAGTCCACACGTATTTTTGTTTCCGTGGGCCTAATCTGAGGCTATGTTGTTTGTGACTGAAACTATTTATTCACGGAGACCTAAAAAACAAAATAAAAGTGATAGCGAAGCCGCCACACGACTGGCTGAAAGGCCCTCCCCGCGTTGGATGACTCCTCCTACTCTCAGAGGTAAGTTCAAAATAAAGGCGGGAACCGGGACGTTTAATTCAATTTAATAGGGAAATCGGCCGCATAGGACATTAATTTGAAGTTTCCAAGAATGCTCGCAGTGAGTAGATCGAGTTCCTATGGTAAAAAAAACAGCTCAGAATCCTCTTTAGTGCACCTTTAAGAACAATGATAACCTTGAACTGGAAGTTTATCAAGGATGCCATTAGGGTTGAGCGCATTGGTGTCCTACTCACCCGGGAACTATGTCCAGTTCCACAGCCTTGCGGGCAATGTGTGTGGCCGCCTTCTGAACCGACGACGGCAGACCCAGGTTCGAGCAGAAGCGGGACTGGAAGAAAGAGGGACCACAGCCACTGTTTCTCCCTCGCAAAAGCAAGACATTCACATCGAGCGGCACACTGCTCCTGGCAACTCCAATGGACAGTGCAGAAATCTATACATACTACGCCAACCAACACTGGCAATAACAACACTGTCTCATCCCTTTCCAACTCTCATTTCCTAGTCAGCTGAAAAAGGGCGCCGGCTGTCAGTCTAGCACTTGAAGGGACACGCAGAGCAACTCCGTCCAACTTCTGTTTTTGGCAAAACCGATTCTGGGCCTACTTCAGGTTATGTCGACGCTTGTCCAAAAATAAAAAACAAACTCATTGAGGAAAAAACTGGCTCAATTTAAAGCCAGCAAGAAAACTTCGAGATAACAGGTCAAGATCAACTACATTAATCTGGGAAAACATAGATGCAGAGCTCTTCATGGCTGTGATCAACCGAGATTAGTCCGGTCGCTTCTCGCGTCACGGACAAAAATGATAACACCCCTTTCCTGCAGCCTTGAGCGCGAACGAACAAACACTACAATGATACGTGGCAATATGATGGAGTGATATGATGGTGAATATCATAAGGATGCTGCCATAAATAAAAAAAAAATAGTTGGAAGACCAGCATCACCTCACCCCCTTAAAGGGGCTGCGAAACACTGCCTGGGGGAATACCGGCTATACTTCAGGTGGGTTCTTTATGTCACACAGATGCTGACTTAAAAAGAATTACAGGAATCGATGCACAGGAACGGGAGTTATTCAGTGAAGAAATTTCAAAATACAAGCAAACAAAACGCTGCCCTCAACTCGATTTTGGCGGGGCTTCCCACTCCTATTTCGCTCTCCCAATGACGGCACGTGGCGCAACCAATCAAAACAGCCAGCCAGAGCACGTCGCGGAAGTTTGTACTCCATGGTTGCCTGCTCTCTGTGAGACTGGCAGCGTTGTTTCCATGCCAGAGCGCCCCTGGTGGTGTATTTTTATTTTACTTGCCTTGCAGGGCTTTTATCTAAGACAAACAAATTGTCTTTGTTGATATAATATAAAAACGCAGACAGGTGACAAGATGTTTCTCTATTTATTCACACAATTTGCAGTATATTTACTGTTTGTCCGGTCATCAAGCTCGCGCCAGATGCAGTCATATCCGCTGCTAAAAACCCGCCACTGTGTGGCGACACCATCAGAGCCATGAAGTTGTTTTTGGGAGGACATTAAAATATTAAAAAACGAAATATACGCGGTGTTACCGGCGCTAATAGCACCATTATAACTCACTGTATGCAATCAACAGGCAAAACAGTTAACTAAGATTGTGTTTCTGGGCCCCTTTAAAGGTGCACTGAAGAGGAATCTGAACTTGTCTTTTTGCCGCGGGAACTCGATCTACACGTTCTGAGCTTTCTTAGAAACTGCGATTTACTGCCCTGTGTGGCCGATTTCCTCAATTAAATCGAATTAACGTCCGGCTGCCGCCTTTTTTTTTTTAATTCTGCCTCGTACGGTGGGCGGAGTCGACCAACGCGTGGAGCGCCTTTCACCCAGTCCCGTGGCGGCTTGCCGCTCTGCCATCGGCGGAGTAATACGTAGTAGTCCGTAGTAGCAAATAGTTCATGCGTATTTTTATTTCTTCGGGCTTATTTTGCGGCTATATTATCTGCGAATGAAACTATTTATTCATGGAAACCTAAAAAACAAAATAAAGCGAAAGCAAAGCCTCCACGGGACTGGGTGAAAGGCGCTCCACGCGTTGGTCGACTCCGCCCACCGTACGAGGCGGAATTAAAAAAAAAGGCGGGAGCCGGACGTTAATTCGTTTTAATTGGGGAAATCGGCCACACAGGGCAATAAGTCACTGTTTCTAAGAATGCTAGGAACGTGTGGATCGAGTTCCCGCGGCAAAAAGACATGTTCAGAATCCTCTTCAGTGCACCTTTAAGAAAACAGCAGAGGGCACTGACCTGCAACTGTTCTTTTACTATAAAAAGAATGCGAATGTGCGCACATAGAAGATGCATGCAGGACATGGTACCGAAGCAAAAAGCACCAAAGCAGGAAACTGCACTTGCCATGAAGTCTCCCGTCGTGATCAGGTCCACGCTCGTCTCCAGTGCCTTGAGGATCAACTTGAAACACCGCCCAATCTCCTTTTTGGAGACTTTCGACACTGCACATATCTCTGCACGGGCAGAGAGAGGTGGGACCATGACGCAAACGGGACCACTGAACGGTTGTTGCCCCCAGTTTTGAGGGAAAAGAAACAATAATAATAAAAAAAACTCACCGAACTGCAAGGGTGCTTATGATCAAGAATATAACTGTTCCTCTCAACTTGTGTAACATCGAAAACATTACATTTTCCGGCCCAACTCCAGTACACAGCCAGATGAGGCGAAACGCCACTTCCAATGTTAAGGTGCGATGGAACTGTACTGCTCAAAGCGGTCACATGCTCGTAACAGTCACTTGGTTTTTACACATCGGAAGTCACACATTCCTTATTCGGTCATCATCTCAAATGACTTCGTTGCAGAGGATTTTAACGTGATACTAATAGGTGGCTCATCGACACGAAAACCCCGCGTAGCCAAAAGAGTGGCGCTACAAAACTCGTGATTGGTTGAAGTGGTGTGACGTCACTAAAGGTGGGAACATATGAAATGTTAGCCAGTAATAATTAGTATTGGTACTTACAACTGCACCAACTACAAAGGAATAGAATATAATTAGAATAGAATTAGAACAGAAATGGAATAAAGTTTGGATAGAATTTCAGTGCTTTCGCATTACTCGCACTCAAGTTCTTAAAGTGCTCCCGCAAAATTTATTGATATGGAATGCCCTTTGGGTAGCACACAACGAGGATAAGGTCTGAACAGTCCCTCATATGCTTGTTTAGAGAGAGTGGAGAGCATGCCCTAGAATATGCAACTTTCAGCGCAAACGCAAGATACAAATGTCTGCAACAGCTGGAAAATCAATACATCTGAAAATGCAGGGGTGGGGGAGAGAGAGAGAGGGAAAGGTGGGTGAGAGATACATGCCTTTGAAGGTTCGTGGTACTCCTTCCTGGCGGCATGCAATGTAGAGGCATGCTGACGCAATGGCATCGTTACTGCGCCCTTTCAGCGTCTTGCCGTCGTGAACCTGCTTGAACAGGAGGTTTGAGCGGTCCTGCAGATGAAGAGAGCCACGTTTATGAAGCGCAGTACCAATGTGCACACCCCTCGTGATTAGAAAAAAAAAAAAATGCGGCAGGTGAAGAAATCTGGGAAATCTTCGAATGACAGCACAACAAGGAGTGTACTTTAGATAATTAGCACATTTATGTACACCAACGAAAACAGCCAGCATAGCCCGAAACATGGAACTGGTGCCGTGCTGCCACCCAATCAATGTTCAACTGCAAAGCCTCGCAACAATTCGCATCTGGAAGAACACTCAGGGGAAAAAAAACATTGACAAAGCTTACGTCATGCTTATGACAACACTTACAGTGCATGGTTTGTGCTTTGTTAGCAACAATTCACGGAAGTTCACAGCATTCCATAACACCCCCTAACATGGAAGCATGTACAGGTATCAACACATGCATACTTTCATCAGCAACCGATGTTCGCTGGCAACCCAAGAAAAAGCAGCGATGGTGTCTGTGCATATGAGCATTTCCAGTATCAGATTTCTAGTGCCTGTACACATGCTTGATGACATGCTAGAATGTACTGTTTGCACATACTCAGAATGGAATCCTAAACGAGCTCATAGCAAGAATATCAGGGCCAGCTAACAGCACTCCACTACGCTGAGCAAATGCCAATTAAAAATCCTTACCACTATGGTCTTTGTGAGGTTGATCCTGTCAGCCATGTTGCTGATTTCTCTGAATGCATTCATGAGGGCTCGGTCTCCGCTACTCATCTGCAAGAGATGGGATCGGAGAGGAGAATCAATCAGTCGCAGAGGACCTTGAGATTTCGGACAAGACAGGCTTCAGATGGACAAGCCTCCATCCCCTGGCGAAAATCTTTCCCAGCCCAAATGGTTTATGGAACAATTTCCAGTTGGTTCCAGTCGTAACCAACTGGGTTCCAGTTGGTTCCAACTGGAACCAGCTGGGAATTGTTCCATAAACCAGTTGAGCTGGGAAAGATTTAGACATGGGTCGTCAGTCTTGCACAACACAGTCAGCGCATTCAGTGCTAAACAAGACAGGCAAAACAGTTAGCTCTGCCATTCCCGGTGAGCACATTTCTGTTCACAAAACTACATTAACTGATGACGACGGATTTTAATGGTACAAGGGAAGTTTGGCCAAAGAGTGCTGTGGAGTCATGGGCCCACTTTCCAAGCATTTCACCCCAGACAGGCTGAGCACCAGGTCAGCAGAAAGTGTTTAACCACAGTAACAACTACTTTAATTGGCAGCATAATTTCAGAAATGGCCTTTTCAAGCACATTTATCAAAGAAAAGCCACAGTGCAACCTGCCAAAGATGCAGGAGGTCTGCTGAGAAACAAATTCACTCAAAAATCTAAACCCTAACGGCAAAACAGCTGAGAATTTGCAGCCATAATTCTCCACTGGCAGCCAATTTTTTATCACTGCCTGTGCATGCCTTAGGCATTCAGAAATCATAAATATTAGCTAAATTCAATTACACTGCCAGCTCATTTTTCAAAATAAACCTTTCAGTTTTTTACATTTATGCCATGCAGGGACCACTAGTGATGGAATCCTGGAAGTTCATCATTTCTATGTGATGCATTCAATGCTTGGGCATTACAGGGTGAAATCAATCAACACAGACGCTCTCGAGAGCCACACATCCTTATGTGCAATTAATGAAAAGCAACTAAGTATTAAAGAAATTTAGGTATAATAAATTGGTTTCACGTAGAGAAAATGCACTTGCATTCCACTCTTTTATTGTATTGTTGATTCTATTACAATTCCCTTCTTTATTCTAATCGCTTGTGTTATTAATTTTTGCTACGTCCACCTTAGTCATTTTCATGAGACATCTATGCCATCACATAAAAATCAGCATCCCCATGGGCTCGAATGCACTCACCGTCTTACGGTTCTGGTACTTGGCTGTGCCCGACTCGTCAAAGCTGGCATCCCCCGTGCCTTTGCCAATCATTGTGGCCAGGTCACTGCCATTCAGCAGAGGGTTCTGCAAGGCAGTTCACTCAATGTCACACTCCTCCAAAAAACAACGAAGCACTCTAGCACAGCTAGCAGGACAGCAGTAAGCATTCAACTAATCCACAACAACACAAGGTGCGAAAGCTTTGACGCGTGCACCATTTGACCACTAACCGAGTAGACTTCAATTCACAGATCAATAATGTATCAATAACGTTAATCAATAATGTGATCAATAATAATAATAATGTGATCAATAATGTTTGACCAACACCGTTCCCACTTCGAGTTATTGATCAATTCGCTCTCGCCCTACCATAAGCTTGCCGTCCCGGTTAGCTCAATTGGTAGAGCGACTGCTCCGGTGTAGCGGTGGTCCCGGGTTCGATCCACGGACCAGGACGAATTTTTCTTTAACTGCGAAGTTTCTGAGAAAGCTGTATAGCTTTCCTTTGTAGCCGTGAGGCTGCACTCGGGTGGATGTCAATGGGTAATTACTCCCTTATTACAAATCTACTCCACCTTGGGGGATTCCCCTAAAACATTTGACCAACGGATCAATAATCTATACATTTCATTTACAAGCATGCATGTATGCACGCACGCACACACACTAATTACAGCCAGGAAACAAAGTGCAAGCATCAAACACTACTGCTTCTGCCCTCTGTCAGGGCCTGGCAACACTTTCAAAGGGCAGCCGTTTCTCAATGGCTTTGCCTTCCACTCCCTTGTCAACCATTGCAGGTGCCACTTGCGATTTATGTAAGAGAAAAAGTTTTTTTCTGCACAATTAACTCATACAGGGCTCAAAAAGAAAGTTACAATCGTTCTTCTTAATTCTTTCACAGCAGCTAAATGCACTCTACCTCCCTGAATGGACCCTGAAATCGTGAGGGAAGCCACAGAATAGTAAACACACCATCTCAGCACTCTGCATGCATATTTCAGACTGTGCTGTGACCATACTTGTCTCAAACCAGTACCAAACAAAGCTCTTGATGATGGATAGCTGCTCCAAAATGTACAGGCCTATTCTGACACACTGTGAAAATAGTTTGCAGATGCGTTGCATGCCAACGTCTTTCAATTTTCATGGCTAAAGCCACACAAATTAAATAACAGATCTCTACCTGGTTCGGTATGCGTAATTTTTGATGCCCTGAGGCTGTATGTGAGCTATGGGGACGCCACAGTGAAGGGTGCCAGGTTAATTTCAACCACCTGAGGTTGTTTAACTTGCGCCGACACTGTACTGACAGCGCGGGTGCTTGAATACGTTTCTTCTATGACCATTCACTTTTTCACTCACTATGAAGTTTCTATCATGAACAGCACTGCCTCCAACTAGCCCAACATGGACTTCTGACATTGCGCACCATGCTGGTAGTTTTGCATTTCACCTCTATCAAAATGTGGGCATGTGGTAAAGATCCAATCCGGCAACCTTGGCAAGTGGTGGTGTTAAGGGGCAGGCAGAATCATCCTTACCGTTACAATGAACATGTCGCAATTGTTCCACCTGTGTTATACCACCTGTTAAGCCCGTTACACCTAGTGGCACGGGCAGGGGCATATTATTTTTAAGGGGGACACTGGTCTTAGACCTATTTTCCTTATTTTTAGTCTAATCCTAATGAAACTGTGCCACCTTGCTCAGTTTTTTATACTGATTTCAACAATGAAATTAACTTTCTCATAAATTGGTTGGTTCACAAGATTATTAATTTTAATTAGTCATTCATCAGTACCTCTGTGCAAAAAAAACTCCTCAATAAAAAATTATTTTCAATCTATGGCTACGTAGTATGGTGAGTAGAGAGTGCCATAATCAAAACCACTTTTCCGTTTTACCCTCATTAGTAATTTCACAGCACTTGGGATATCAGTGTTCAAGGTGTGAATGTAATGAACCGATAAACTCTGCGAAATTTTAAATTTTTGAAGTGCAGTTGAACAAATCTGCTTCGTTTATTGCACATACTATGCCTTCAGCTTCCCTTAACAAACAATGTGACATCTCTATCTGTCCTAGATGTTGAAATATCGACATACTAAGACAGCCAGATGTCCACAATTTCCATGCCATTAAATTGTCTGCTCCTGCATAAATTCAGCCCACACGATGATCTGAATTTAATATTATGCTCAAAATGATGATTTCTTGAAGGAGAAAATTGGTACAGTTGGAAAATAATAGGAGTAGATTCCACAAATGTCATTTCTTGAAAATCAGTTTTTTGGTCTCAAAGACCAGTGTCCCCCCCTTAAGTCCTTTTCACAAGCCCCAATATATTTTTTTGTGTTGCACAGTCTAAACTGCCCCAGAAGGCCAGTCGAATGCCAAAGCCACTGAGTCCCTCTGATCACATACACCCCTTCAGAATAGTTCATCACTGTGGCATATCCAAGTAAAAGGAGCACTGCGATAGATGCATGTGAGCATGCCACAGTGACCCCAGGTGCTTGCCTCAGAGGCTCCCACACGGGCTGGATCGTTGTTGCTCTTCTCGTTGGGAAAGACTCGCCACTCTGTGCCCACGTCCACTATCCTGTCAACAAAAGGGAGAGAAGAGCACTTTTTTTTTGTTTTTTTTTTACATAGCAGCAGTGCACCTCACATGCAAAGAGAGGCACAGAATCAATTCTTACTGACAAAAAAAAGTTAGATGGAGTCGTCCTCTACTCTGCATTCTTAGACATAAACTAAAAATTGCCCCACCTGAACTTAAAAAATTAACCTACTTTTCAATAATAAGACCATCACTAGAATATGCGCACACCGTCTGGGATCCCTACACTAAACGTAACATCGAGGCCCTTGAAATGATTCAACGCAAAGCCGTCCGTTTTATTTTTTCAAAGTATCGTGTAACTGACTCACCAATGACCCTCATGCGAACTCACGGTATTGAAACATTACAGCTGCGCCGGAAAATTCAAAGACTGAAACTACTTTTCTTACTAAAAAACCATAAACTGTCCATGAATGCAGACCCCTTCCTTAAACCTAACACTACGCGCCAAACACAAAATCATCATACACAATCATTAACCCCTTACAGTGCTAGGATTAATGCCTTTAAATACTCATTTTTTCCACGCACCATTGAGGAGTGGAACAGGTGTCCGCCAGATCTCTTAACCAGAGCTGATTCTTTGGACTCAATGTTTTCTTCACAGCATTTAAATTTAGAGTCATTTATTTCTACGTTTACTTTTTGTATTTTTGCATCTGAGCCTTGTATTTATTGCTGTATTTTGTGTTACAACTTGTATTTAACATTTTTCAATTTTGCTAAACCTGTTCTTTTTTGCATATATTATGTATTCGCCCCTCCTGCTTGGGCCTACTGTAGGCCTGCAGTATGTTCTAAATAAATAAATAAATAAATGCACCTTTAGGGAAAAGCAGTTTCCATGATGTTCTCTTCTTCACTACCGCTAACCAACTGGTATAGTTCATGCCATGACAGCAGCACACAATATACATAGGGCCTAGAAAAGGCAGCAAAAGCCAGGGCGTTTCCTAATCTACTTATTGCCAATCTTTTCCTGCGTACACTGTGGAAGCTAGCCTGTGCTCCTAAGATGGTGCCTATGACATCACATGCAAACTATCTACCTGTCCCCACCACATCCAGAAGACTGCACACTTACAGGAAAGACAGAACCACTAAGGTGCTCATAAAGTTTTTCCCTCTCAAAGTTTAGTGCTCCTGAAACACTTCGAATTCCACAAAATACTGAGCTCAGAAAAAGGAAGCTGTTCACAGTATTCTCCGCGACTAATCTTCTGCAGCTGCGAAAACAGCTTTCGAGAATTTAAAACTGAAAAAAAAAAAAAAAAAGCGGGAGGGGCAGTTCTCCGATGATGACTTCCGGTCCCCACTATGGAATCCCCACCAAAAAAACACAATGCTCATCAACAACTGATGCATTGGCCTGTTTGTGCAGTGCCCCATGCAGTCACAGATCCTTCGTCCTATTCTGATTAGCTGCTGGAACACATGACAGCATTATGGAACTTCATGCATGGGCTGAGAGCTTACCAGCCGATTTGTTTACGACCTTCTAACTATCGCAGAAGTGAGCAATGACAAACAATACTGCTTTCCTAAGCAAGTTTGTATTCTCAGAGTGTTGCCCTCTTTGTGTCTGAGATTCGAAATGTGCACAACACAGACCAATTACACATATAAACACAGTGCGGTATAAACAAGCAACTTGGTCATGCTACCATCCTCTGCCTTTTAATACTCCACTGTCTCACAAGGCCAACACTAAGAAGAGAATAAAATAAGTAATGTACTTCGTGAGAACTCTTTTATATAGTGTGAATTTTCATTTCAAGAATTAACATTGCTGAGGCACTGAATAGTGTGACAAAAGAACTTTGTCAGGCCCTGTTTCACAATTGTAAGTGTCCACTCTGTTGTCCTTAACCCATATATGTCTAGCTTCTTATATGTACGATAGGACACCACATTTTTGTGTAGTAACTGTAAAGGTTTCCTCTGTAAAAGCTTGTGTCCACTAGCGTAGGTGATCCTCTGTAAAAGCTTGTGTCCACTTTTTTTTTTTTTTTTATTCACTAGCGTAGGTGAAAGAGGCTCTAAACTTTTCCTGTACAAGCGCTGCATTGTGTGCGTTCAAAAACAACCGCCAGTCTCCTCTGGAAGCAGGAAGCAGATTTGACCCCATCGACTACATTGTGATTCCGCAAGAAAAGCAAACAAGATTTGTGCATTGTCATGATAACATTACAGGATGCAATGAGAAATGTGTTGTCAGAGTCAATGTCAAAGCTTGACCATGCGTAATAGGTAGTGCATTTGCTTAGTATCCCACCATAGTCGCTCAAAAGTTGGCGCTGAGGAAAATACTTCCATCAATAAAAGAATTCTGTACTCCCAAGAGAAATAAACATTCTATATAAAAAAGCACTTTGGTGCAATTTTCTACATTCTTAAAGGGGCCCAGAAACACAATCTTAGTTAACTGTTTTGCCTGTTGATTGCATACAGTGAGTTATAATGGTGCTATTAGCGTCGGTAATACCGCGTACATTCCGTTTTTTAATATTTTAATGTCCTCCCAAAAACAACTTCATGGCTCTGATGGTGTCGCCACACAGTGGCGGGTTTTTAGCAGTGGATATGACATCACCTGGCGCGAGCTTGATGACCGGACAAACAGTAAATATACTGCAAATTGTGTGAATAAATAGAGACACATTTTGTCACCTGTCTGCGTTTTATATTAGATCAACAAAAACAACTTGCTTGTCTTAGATAAAAGCCCTGCAAAGCAAGTAAAATAAAAATACACCACCAGCTCTGGCATGGAAACAACGCTGCCAGTCTCAGCAAGAACGAGTTACAGAGAGCAGGCAACCATGGAGTGCAAACTTCCGCGACGTGCTCTGGCAGGCTGTTTTGATTAGTTGCGCCAGGTGCCGTCATTGGGAGAGCGAAATAGGAGTGGGAAGCCCCGCCAAAATCGAGTTGAGGGCAGCGTTTTGTTTGCTTGTATTTTGAAATTTCTCCACTGAATAACTCCCTTTCCTGTGCATCGATTTCTGTAATTCTTTTTAAGTCAGCATCTGTGTGACATAAAGAACCCACCTGAAGTATAGCCGGTATCCCCCCAAGCAGTGTTTCGCAGCCCCTTTAAGTTCAGGCACGCACGGGTTAACGCCAGAGCGAGAAGCAAGCGGGTCTTGTTTTCAATTTCATCATCATGAACTAATGTGAGAATAGCACTGCCAAAGATTGACAAGTCGGAAATGCAAGCAGTGCAAATGCAGTGCGATGCAAGTGACAACAAGCCGCTCCTGCGTACAGCCACAAAACGCATTAAGGCTGAAACCTGAGACCAACTTATGCAGCGTTTCCCTAAAAGTGCTATTTGCATCATAATGTCTAGCATACCATTAACTGCTGCTAGAGCTCTGTCTAAATGCAACAGTTACTTTTACTGCAGTTCTGCCTATGCCAAATTCTAGATGGTTATGATGATGATAATCAGGTTAGCCTCTCTGCAGCGGGCGAGTGCAAGTTTTGAAGCCTAACTGTTATGTAGCCTGTTTCTTTTGGTTTGGTTTACTGGGATTTAACGTCCCAAAGTGACTCGGGCTATGAGGATGCCATAGTGAAGGGTTCCGGAAATTTTGACCACCTGGGGTTCTTTAACG
Source organism: Amblyomma mixtum (assembly GCF_055824585.1). NCBI lineage: Eukaryota > Metazoa > Arthropoda > Arachnida > Ixodida > Ixodidae > Amblyomma > Amblyomma mixtum. The sequence goes on from NC_143014.1 coordinate 433,252,722, forward strand.
TACACTGACATCACACAGCACACGGACCTCTAGAATTTCGCCTCCATAGAAATTCGACTGTTCCTTTTGGGACCACCATCTAGAGCCAAACGTCCCTCCAAGTTTTGATCAGTCTAGCACTAGTCTAGCATCGCAACAATGCATGATGGTCTTGTTTTCGCGTCTATTATATCTCGGGTCTGCATCGGTTAGATTAGGTTTGTTGTTAGAAAACTCGAGTGGCAGTTACTGTTACATATGGCCATGACTCCAAGAGCAATCAATACATTATTTTTTTAAGAGTGTCTAGCATTCAGTTCAGATGAAAAAAATAACTGCTGCCAGAGTACCAGAACACAGCATCACGCTTCGCTGTCGCTATGGGACGTAACTGAGAGCGGTTTTCGTTACGCTCGAACAGAACTGCAGTTGTTATTCCGTCTAGACATAAATCTTTCCACAGCCTATTCACACTGCGTGACCAGTCAAGTGTTTCATCGCGAACCAGTCATAACTCGCGGCAGATTTTGCAAACAAAAACGGTCATTGGCAGGAATCTCAATCATCAGCAGGTTTACGGCAACTTGCTGTGCGCTGCATTTAACCTTGGATTTAAAAAAAAAAAAAGGGAAAGAGAATACGCACATACACCAGCTGACTAGAACAGCAGTTCCCTTGAGACAACAACGCAGTTGTCTCCCTCCTAGGCGTTACCGCGGTACAACCGCTCTTGAAGCTAGAAGCAGTTTGCAAAATGTAGTCGAGACTATGCGGGGACTTATAAGACCGGGTGCGACACGAATTCGCGCCTCCGCGTTCATCGAGACATAGCCCGGTGTCCTCGGGCAAGCAAGGCAGAAAACAGGCGCACCTGTCACCAACAACAAGGCCGCACTGCGGACAGATCATGTCCCCGGCCCTGTAGTCCTCCACCAGGACGGCATCCGGGTGGTCGGAGCAGAACACCCGCGAGTTTGGACCGCTGCAAAACAAGACAGAACGCCCGCGGTAAGTTTCTTTTCACGACAGCTTCTACCAATATCTGCTTGAAAATCACCATAGCGCGCACCCAGGAAGAGTCCTACTGTGCCACCATTGTGAAAATAAAAGTAAATAAACACGTGAAGGCGGCAAAGAAAGTGAGACTACGATAGAAACCTTGGTCGAGAAAGCTTTGAACAAATGGCGATAAGCTATGTAATCGCTCTCGAAGGCGGTAACCGCTTGATTCTCTCATTGTACTGTTCGGAGGAACAAAGTTTACTTTCAACAACGCAGTGAGGCTAAAAAATATCTTTACAACAAGGTGACCGCGTGATAATGACCAAATATTTCCGCTCACCGAGAACCAGACGCCATATCCTTGACTGTTTTGCAGCTCGTCTAAAATTGTCTCGGGATTGCTTTGTATTGGCTACTGTTGACCCATTCAATGCGATGCACTGATGATGCTAAGGAGAAAGGGGGGAGTGAAAGAAGAAAGAGAGAAAGAAGTGCGGTAGTCAGAATCACCATGTGGACTAAATAATTTATAATTTTATTATCAAATTTTTTGTCATGCTGTTTCAACTTTAACAGAAGGAATGAAAAAACTGCCATATAATCGCTGCTTCTAAACTCTATGGTCGGATACAACTTAAGTCTGCAGGGAAGCTCCGCCCACATTCAGCCTCCGCGCACAGAATTTCTACGCAAAAAAAAAGTAGTCCGTTGCTTAAACGTTTCTTGTTACGTAAACAAGAAGCTTATCACAAGAAAAAAATTACAAGCTCTAGGATTTTGACGTGTGGATTGTTTTATACAGTCAAGCATTAAAAAGCTGATTCTGTTAACAGTTGCAGTTGGCCAGCGGAGTAATACAAGACGACGCGGAGTAATACAAGCCTGAGTCGCTTTGGGACCAAACTATGGTGCATGCTATGGTGGCTACCACAACCAAACCAAACCAGCTTCTACATTCATTGTCATTCCGTCTCTTGAGACAGGCTGGCTTAGCGAGGTTAGCCCTGTAGTGAATTCGTCACAGTGGTTATATTAACTCTATGCAGTCGTCGGTTGAAACCGAAACAGCTCGAGAAAGAATTTCGATTATAAATTATTTAGTGTTCGTAGAAGAATACAACGTGGCAATCCACGTATAATAATGCCTTACGCATTATTACAAAAAAGAAAACACGCACCCAAAAGTTAGGTGTCTATACTCCTTGAAGAAATCGGAACTATGGAAACAAGACAAACACAAATTAATGATGTCTTGGCTGACGGCACTTGCAGAATATTTGCGGAGCCTAACTTGTGTTTGTTTTGTTGCCCGCCTCCGTCCTGTGCCTTTTGCGCATTGCCAACAGGCCTGCAACTGTCTGAATTTCTAAGTTTATGCTTCTTTTTTTTCACGATGGTATATCAGGCATGGCAGTTGACGAGCGTTCGACCCGTAACCTGTCGTGTGTTTGTGTGTTTCGCGCAACTGCCATGTCTGAAGTATTGAACCAACTAGCCCGACAATATACAGAATGTTGCGCAAATCAGAGAAAATCGAAAAAAAATTCTCTCGGCTTAACCGCGCGTATGTTCGGGCTCAAATTTCGCACTGAGGTTGCATTTAGTGGTCAGTTTTGTTTTATATTACATTTAGGTGGGGTACTTGCCTGATTCGGGCAGAATTATTTGGAAATCCGCATCGTCTGTGGCGACGGAGAACCAAATCAAAAGACTTCGCAGCAATGGTACGCGTAGCGCCATCTCGCAGCCATCGGAGAAACGAGCTCTCCACCGGGGAGGGCGGTGGTATGGTGGCTAGAAGGGGAGCTCGTTTCTCCGATGGCTGCGAGATGGCGCTACGCGTACCATTGCTGCGAAGTCTTTTGATTTTGGTTCTCCGTCGCCACAGACGATGGGGATTTCCAAATAATTCTGCCCGAATCAGGCAAGTACTCCACCTAAATGTAATATAAAACAAAACTGACCACTAAATGCAACCTCTGTGCGAAATTTGAGCCCGAACATACGCGCGGTTAAGCCGAGAGAATTTTTTTTCGATTTTCTCTGATTTGCGCAACAGTCTGTACAGAGCGTTCCGTTTCTATATGTCCAGGCCGTAAAAAATTCTCCTGCACAAACTACTAGCCTATTAGGGCTCAATCGCCAATCACAAGGCAGCTTATGACAGTTTGTAAAGTTTTATAGGAATTTAACATCTAAATTTGCCTGGATTGTACGGAATTGGTGAAAATCTGCAGTTCCCTGCAACAGAATTTTGTTGCGGCGAGCGGAGCAGCCGATTCGACAGGCTGCCCCACCTGGCGAGCTTCGAGGAAACCAATGTTTCTGCTCGAGCTGAGGTGAATCGCGCAGTTCCCCAGATGGCGCAGCCTACCAAATCGGCTGCTTCGCTCGCCGCGACGAAAATTGTGCTGCAGCCGACTGCAGTTTCTGGCCACTTCAGGACAATCCTGGAAGTTTCGGCGTGAAATTATTTATAGAAAAACGCAGACTACTATAAGCTACCTTGTGGTTGAGCTGAAATATACCAGTCGGTTGAGCAGAATGTTTAATAAGCCGGAGAGATAAAATATGGGACACGCGGCATATCGCGCTTCCAGTGCACTGTTGTTCCATTTTATGCGTTTTGTAGCTTGCTCAGCCCTCCTTTGTATTCAAGGACTGCAGCATGTTTTAAACAAGTAGTCAGGCCGGAATGAAACGCGAACACGCATATGTCATACATTTCTGCTTTGCAGCGAGATATTCCTTTACAACCTTTTTTCGATTATGCATTTCAGTAGGCCCTTTACCCAGACACATGAATCAGGCTAGTTGTGCACTTCAGCTGAAAGTAGGCAGGTAAAATATTTTGTTTTCTTGACATGCTCTGTTCGCGTTTCATTCCGGCCTGACTGTACATAACATCCCGTCTTGGAAGTGAAAACAGGGTCTTCGTCGCAATAAGGCAGCATCGATCCAGGCAAACCTGATTTGCCCGTCGAGTCTCAAGGCATTCTATGTACAAACTTTAATCACGCCTAGAAAAGCTCAAAATACTCTTGCTCAAACAGCATGTTGTGGACTGTACTACGTACATTTACTACTCAGTAATGTTGGCATGTCAGCAGTATGAAAAGGTAGTTTTGTTAAAACTGCTGAAAGTGAGGATATGGGAAGGTAGATTTTACAAGGCAACAACAGATGAAACAGCAAATTTTATGCTAGGATGAGCATGAGCTTTCCAAAGGCAATGTTGCAAAAAAAGAAAAGCAAGAACGAGGGCATGCACCCAATTCTGTCCCCACACGTGTAGAGCTGCGTTCATACATTTTTACCGTGGCACTTGTGTTATCCCTTTCAGTCTAGATTTTAGCACTTTGCTGTGCATGTAACACCAGGCAAACCAAACAAAAGATGGTTTAGTTTGGTTTGGTTTATTGGGGTTTAACGTCCCAAAGCGACTGAGGCTATGAGAGACGCCGTAGTGAAGGGCTACGGAAATTTCGACCACCTGGGGTTCTTTAACGTGCACCGACATCGCACAGCACACGGGCCTCTAGAATTTCGCCTTCAAGAAATTCAGCCGCCGCGGCCGGGATCGAACCCGCGTTTTTCGGGTCAGCAGCCGAGCGCCGTAACCACTGAGCCACCACGGCGGGGCCAAACAAAAGAGCTAATGAAACCAGCACACAGCATTCAAAGCCAAACACAGAAACACACAGAGGAAATAAGGCAGTGATATAAATGGAGGCGGCAGTAAAAGATATGCACAAACCATTTATTGTATCTTACACTTAAAAACATTAAAAACACATCAAAACATTAAAAAAGACAAATGAAGGCATTTCCTCACCAAGAAAATGCCTGGAGCAAGTGGGCATGAGGGTAACTTTTTTTCTTTTAAATAAGTATTCATTTCCTAGAGACCACACCCAGGGCCTACAAAACAGCTGAAGCTTCCCTGCTTTGCACCTCGGTTTGTTAAATGCATAACAAAACAATGACAGCACATGGTAGTTACAAAACTGAAAGTACGTCACCAGTATATGCCTCGTTCCAAAGGATGCCAGCGATTAACTTGTTAACGCAATGGCAGGATAAAATGGCATGAGTCAGTAACATGAAAATGCAAGACAGGGGAGGATATGGTGCTGGTACAATGTGCCAGAAAGGCTTAGCGGGCAGACAAGCACTATGCTTTCAGAGCAGTGAACACTCCAGCAGCTGTTGTGCAGAATTGACACAGGCTCGCAATAGCCAAGGTTGTAGTCACAAAGCTGCCAAAACCAAACAGCGAGCAAAAGCTCAAAGTCTCGATCAGCAAGTTCATGATAAACTGTGATTTGTGGTTAAGCTAAGTATTAGCATTATTCCATCCACAAACCAATCAAGTACCTCAGCGGAGTGATGTCTCACAACTTTGATGTGCCTTATTTACACAGTGTTCATGTATGATGCATCAGCTGTGCCAGTTAATCCCGCCGTAATAAAGTAGATGTAGAACTGCAATAAAGGCTGTTTCAGCACATATGTTATGAGGTAAATGCGGTGGTGATCCATGCGAAGTCGTCCGGTGTAGAGGACAGATGTAATGCAGACCGCTCTGCCATGAACAAATGAATTTTTGAAAGGAATAAAAACAAAAACAGAACGCCATCAGCTACGCTGACTGACTGCAACTGAATGATGTCGAAAGTAATGAAAGCCCCCAAGGGGCACTCTGTTAGTAAAGCAACCGTGAGATGTCTTTGCCCCTAGAGACCTTTCCAGAGCATCCTACCAGAAATGAAAGGTATGGGTGGGGGGGACAGGGTGGAGAATGATAACTAAGTCGGGAGAACGAAAAAGCGGGTGCCGCTGAGCAGAGGGGGAAAGTAGAACTCCTCCTTTCGGAATCGTCATCTGATGGGGGAGAAGCACATGGAATGTAAAAGGAAAGTACAAAGGTGGCATTAATGACAAAGGGGGGAGGGAAAATGATAGCCTTGTGCAACAAGTCTAAAAGCAAAAGCTAAGAACGAAGCACAGCAGATCCAAAAACAAACGAAGGTGTGTGCACAGCGGCTTAGAATTCCTCTTCACTGCTGTCACTTCCAAAGTTGTATTTGACCGGTGCCTTGGCGCGGCCCGTCGTCATACGAGGTGCCATGGACACTGCAGTGTCTTTACCCGATATTTCGTCGTCATCATCATCCGAGGATGCTGCCGCCTTCTTTGCCTTCTTCGCTGCTGGTTTCGCCTTCTTCGGACCACCGTCGGAATCGGAGTCGGCAGCTTTCTTCTTTCGGCTCTTGGGAGCCGCTGGCTTTCGTGCTGGAGCTGCCTTCTTGGGCTTGAAGTCGTCATCGTCATCGTCCAGGCCAGACGCGTCGGAACCGCTCCGTGCTGGCTTCTTCTTGGGAGCCGCGGGCTTGCGCGCGGCGGGGGCTTTCTTTGGTTTGGGTGCCTCCTCCTCATCGATGTCCGAAGCATCCGAGTCGCTTTTTGGGGGCTTCTTCTTTGCCGGTGCCTTCTTGGGGGCTGGCTTGGGCGCTGGGCGCGGTGGCTCGCTGTCTGAGCCACTGCCCTTAGCTTTGGATCCAGCCGCCGCAGAGCTGCTGCCACCAAAGAGCGAGTCAAATGCAGTCTCCGAGTTGTCCTTCCCGCCCTGACTGAGCCGCTTGGTCAGAGGCTCCAGGTTGCTATCACTGTCGCTGTCAAATGCACTGCGCATGTTGCCATTCTCCTGGCCGTCTCCCTCGGGGGTTGCTTCCTGAGAGTCCCCACCGTCTTCCATGACACCTTCATTGGGCTTCGCCTCACCCATGTCGTCATCGTCATCTTCCTCCTCACTGTCGTCAATCTTGTACTTTGGTCGGGCCAGTGCCGCTCTCCGCGACGTTTGCCTTTCAGGCGGTATCACCGGCCTCTCTTCATCGTCTGAGCCAAAGCTCATTGCCGACTGCTCGTCCGATGTGTCTGACCCAGACCAGCTGTTGCGTCGCTTCTTTGGCGTCCTTTTCTTTTCGCTCGTGCCCTTGGGCGCCCGCTTGCGTGGCGCGGGCTTGGGCGTCGTGCTGTCGCCGTCGTCTCCTCCCCCTTCGCTCTTCGGACCGCCTTCCTCAGACTTCTTGGGCTTCCGGCCGGGCCCAGCTCCCTTCTCGGATTTCTTCTTCGCTTCCCAGTCCACCTTGGGTGCAACACGTTCGCCGAAGGGCGATGGCTGTGTCTCGGCTTCCATCTTCTTGGACGCCGCCTTGGCCCGGCCCCCCTTGGACGATGCCAACTTCAGGCCCGCTGCCTTGGCCCCGGACGAGTTCTCTTCCTCTCTCTCGGCCTTCTCCACTTCTTCCAGCTTGGTCATCAATGCGTTCAGGTCCTCTTCCCAGAGGTCCTCGGGCGTCTTGCGACGGAGTGTCTCCACCTCCTCCCGCTTCTGGTCCCGTTTGGCCAGCAGGTCCTCCTTGCGTTCCCTCGTCAGGCTCCACAGCGGCATGCCCAGTAGGTAGTTGTAGCCGGCGCTGCCAGCATCCCCATCCTTATCTCCCTCCTCCGCGTCCTCCTCGCCATCGTCCTGAGTGTCTGGCTTGTCCTGCTGCTGGCTCTGCTGCTTCTTCCACTCGACCAGCGGGTCTGGGTCGTAGTTGCGCTCGCGCAGCGTCCCAATCATTTCCTTGCGTCGCCGGTTTTCAATCTTGATCAGGTTGTCAATCTTCTCGAGGATGAAACGCGCCTGATTCTCCAGCTTCTTGGCCTCGGCTGAGAGCAGCCCCATCATGTACGCCTTGCGCTTCTTGTACCTGCAGGCAAGAAAAAAAGTTCTTTTCAGACACACAAAGTTGCTGAGACAAGTCACTGTGTCACATAATGCTCTGGTAGAGTTTCTTACTATTACCTACAGGGAAAGCTGGCGGCGCTGCACTTCAGCCACCATGGATGCCCAAAGCATCATGGGGCGGTGAGCTACTTGTTGCGGCACAGTCTTAATTTTTCGGAAACACGGAGTGGTACTACTAAGATGTTTCATTCCGAAAACGCTGTTCGTGTGTGCGCAGACGACTTTTGCGCGAACGCAGTGTGCAAAAGCCATAGTAGTGAAAACGCAACCGCAAACGACGCCAATAAAAGGTTTCACTTTTTTAAAATGCCATTAAAAACTTCTTAAAGTGTTTAAGCAACAACAATTTTTTTTTAAAACATAGCTCCTTTTAAAAGTGCGCCTGTTAATTACGAAATATTAGTTTTTATAGTGTTCACTACTTGGCCAATAGGAGAGCGAGTCGTCTGTTATTTTGGGCAAACTTTGCACTTAAATGCTTTTCTGCTCGTTTGTTGCAATCATTAGACAAGATATTGAATGTTAGGACGTTTGTAGCTATCAAACAGCTTTATTGTTCTATTATTTTTTGGCCAAAAGTTGCAGTTCCGCAACAAGTAGCTCACCGCCCCATGATGCTTTGAGCGCCCATGGTGGCTGAAGTGGTCTCGAGGGGTCGCCATGCAAACTCCCATAGACGGGCTGCCAGCTTTCCCTCTAGGTAACAGTAAGAAACTCTATGGGTGAGAGTGACCACAAGCACCTCGGAGCTGGCTTTTGCGTATCAGGTAAAACGTCAAGAATGTCAGAAGGAGCGGCTTCTTGCTTTGTGCTAGTGGGATGCTATGTGTAGAAAAAGAAGAACCCATATTTCGACTTTAGTGCCCATGAGGACTGATCCCGGAAAGTGCACACCAATGGTTCAAGAGGCAGAAGTGGTTGGCCCAGCCATCTCGAGAAGCGACGCAGGCAAACTACTAAAGCTCGCTAAACTCAGGGACTATTCCTAGCTCTACAACCTCCACGATTACAGGCAAGGCTACAGCATTTCCAGTCTCAGAGGTGTGCAACTTTTGAATAAAACATATCCTGACATGTATTTTCTCAGGGCACATTATTTGAGTTCAGGATGTGCTGTGCTATAAAAAAAAAGAAAAAAAAAAAGAAACCAGGAAGTTTTTCTGCACTGTCTATACAGTGATAGGAGAGGAGTATAAATCACTGTGACTGCCCATTTTGCTGCCCTCACCACTTCCATCCTCCACCCTCCTGTGGACGCCGTCATTACAACGGCACGAGACATTAACAGCTCTTGCTGTAAAAGACACCCTAGGCCCAGAAGAGCGGTCTCACCCCTCGAGACGCGTAGCGTAGAAGTCCTTGAGGATCTCCTCGGGGGTGCGGAAAGTGGTGAGCACACCCTTGGAGTCAAACAGCACCATGGAGGAGGTGGTGAGCGTGCTTTGCAGCTTGAACACCTTGTGCAGGCCCTCATCCCGAGCCTTGGACAGTTTCTCCTCGGTCATGGTGACCACGAAGCGGACGGTGGTGTCTGTGTGGTACTCCTTGTAGTCCGTGATGAGCGGGGGCACCTTGTCGCTGCCGTGCAGCATCGCCTCCAGCACGGACTCCTTGTACGCCTGGGTCCAGGTGCGGACGGGCAGCTCTGTGATCTCAATCGATGTCGAGCTCAGGATGGCCACCTCCCCGCTGATTATGAAGCGCTGGGGCTCCACCTACGCACACAAGGGCCTGCTTCAGCGCACAAGCAAGGCACATGAATTGATAAAACAAATGCAGAAACGACCTTTTCCACCAAACCAAGCAGGAGGCCTGCTGGATGATAAATTTATGCAAAAGGTAGATTTCGCGGTAAAGCAGCAAAAATTTTTTGGTCACAATAATGCATCAGCAGGTGATGAAGGGGTGCTGAATTCCGCTCCTGATTAACCTTATGCACCTGTGTATCAGCGACCAGCAGCGTTACAGAATTCGGAAGCATCAAAAACACAGTATATTGCCGCAAAAAGTCAACAGTTTTTTTTTACCCAAGACAGCCATCTGAAATTGAGGGGACGGCCATATATGGAGTCTACCTAATTTCGGGGTCTAAGGTAGCTTCGGCTAAGCAGTGGGTGGTATGTGCCTTGTGCCAGAGCCTGCTTCCAGCAGAATGCACGGAGCTTCATGTAGGGGGAAAAAAAAATCAAATTACTTTAATTCATGTGCAAACCAATTCCACCACAGAAATTCTGCACGCCGTTTACACATCTCACTCACGCTGGACCCGATGAGTGGTAGACAGCGCAAGTGAGAACTTCAGGTACCGTATTTACTCGAATCTAGGCCGGCCACGATTCTAAGCTGAGACCCGAAAGTTGAAGGCCACAGAAAAAAAAAAAAACTTACCTCGATTGTAGGCCGGCCGAAAAAACAACTGCGAACAAGAGGTACAGCACGCAAACGACATTTATTGCCAGGAACCCGCTCAGGCTGATCCCGGGCTGGCGTTTGGGCGAGGAGACATATGCAACGCCAGCCCGGGATCAGCCGCTGAAGTCCCGCCCGGCTTGAAGATTTGACGACTGCTCTGCAGCGAGTATAACTTTCCGCTTGAAGGCGGCACTATAATGGCACCGCCTGTTTGGTGCCATGGTGTTGGTGATAAAAACCACGCACGAAAACTTCACTGCTGCGAATGTGCTCACGCCACCGCACGAGAACAGAACAAGGCCAAAATGGCAGCCAGTGCTCAAGTGTGCTTTGATCAGTATCGGCTACGGATAGCAACGGCTACAGTGCTGTCTTTCGTTGGCATTTTGTGGGGGCGCCACCTGCGTGCTACATTTATTCGTATTTTACGAATACGAAACCTCGAATCTAAGCCGACATAAGAGTTCTACATCTCGTTTTTTTGAAAAAACTATTGGCCTAGATTCGAATAAATACGGTAATCTCCGGAGCGCACGTTGCACTAAAATCCAATACTAGAGGACCACTGGCAGTTCGGTGAGTCTGCTGCTGGTAGGCAGCCACACACAAGCGAGGAAGGCTGGCTGTAGTGTAGCTATCTCCGTTGATTTCCATCTCCATCCGACTGCTGGCTTTACGCATGCATCACCACACGTTCTTTGCTTTCAGCTGCGCGCCCAAAGTGGGGGGGGCAGTGCGTTGACTTATTCGTGGCAACATACGGTTGCTAAATTTAAATGTGCTGTTTTATTCTTTTTCTTCATAAACCTTACCAGCCCTTTTTTTTTATGGTCCTGCAGGGAAGGGACCGTTAGTAACAAAATCCTTGGAGTTCGGGTTATCTGACAAAACTCTGTGCAGAACTAAACGGGAAATTGCACTTTCTAGGTGCAAGAACAACTTTCAATGAAAACACGCATTCAGGCCCAGAAAGCACGAGGACTGCACGTGAACCAGCGAACTTCTGGCAGCAGACAAGTGCTGAATGGCCTGGAGGCATTGTTTTCTCACAACAACGAGTACCTTTAGGTCATTTGAAATACTTCGTATTGAGGATATCTATGAATTCCGACTATTGAAAACATTTTACTTTTCCTCCCTTACTACAATAAATCAACTAATGCCATTAGCATCACTGCAGCGCCGCGACGCTAACGTACCCACAAGAAACAAAGATTTGTGGGAAATCCCACGGTTCCGAACCTTTTATAAGTATCAAGCGTTATCACACAAACTCCCAATTATACTAAACAAAAATACTCACACTTTAGGTTTGAATAGAAGAGGTTTGAGGTCTCGTTTTTTGTAATTGCTCTCCCCTGGTAATACTTTGTATTGTTATACTGTGTTTTGTTGCACATTATGTTCTTTTTTTCTTTTTTTTTTCTTGTTCTGTTCTTGTGCTTTGTTTCATGTAAATCAATTGTACAATATTTCTTGCCACGTTTCTTGAAATGTGTTTTTTGTGTGTTTTGTTTGATGTATGACTTGTGTTATTTACATGGTATAATTTCAGTGCTCCGAATGTTGTACAAAACTTGAATTTACTGTTGCAAATCAGAGGTAAAATGTCTGTTTTAAGGGGGCACACTGGTCTTGAAAAGAAAATTTTATTAATTTAGTCATAGTTATGTAATTTTCAGGGCACATGTATTTTTGTGCGCTGATTCTAGATATGTCATTTAATTTCATGTAAAACAATTCCTCGAACACTTATGCACTTTTTATGCAAGTATTTTGCGGAGAGTTTTGAAGAAAATTTGCTGCAGGAAACTCGCTGAAATGTATGCTATTAGGTTCTCTTGACACCAAGGAGTACAATAAGGATAAAATTATCATCCTGGCTCTCATAGAACTTGAGTAACAGGGTACTGAAGCTGCCACTTCAGAAACAGGAATACACACTTTCCTTCTCATTTCTGAAGCGACAACTTCAAAACTCTATACCTTAAGTTCTATGATAGGCAGGAAGACAATTTCACCCTTATTGTAGTCCTTGGTGTCAAGAGAACCCAATGGCATACATTTCAGCGAGTTTCCCGCAGCAAATTTTCTTCAAAACTCTCCGCAAAATACTTGCATAAAAAGTGCATAAGTGTTCGAGGAATTGTTTTACATGAAATTAAATGACATATTTAGAATCAGCACACAAAAATACATATTCCCGGAAGATTTTGTAACTGTGACTTCATTAATAAAATTTTTTTTTTCAAGACCAGTGTCCCCCCTTAAAAACAAAGCAGCCCATCAAACCACAACACTCCCCAGCATACCTGATCCACAGTCCCACGGAAGTTCTTGAACCAGGGCTTCATGGGCTTGGGTTCCTCGCCGGCGATCATCTTCCGCAGGTTGGCCACAATCTCCCGCGGGTTGTAGTTGGGGATCTTGGTGCTCCAGCCCGTGCCGATGCCCTCCGCACCGTTCACCAGCACCATGGGGAGCACGGGGATGTAGTATTCAGGCTCAATGCGCTGATTGTCGTCGAACATGTAGTCCAGAATCGCGTCATCCGGCGCTGGCATGATGAGCCGGGCGAGGGGCGACAGCATCGTGAAGATGTATCGAGGACTGGCAGCATCTTTGCCACCCTGGAGGCAACCATGCAAGAAACAAGAGCGGTGAGCACTGAACAGGCAATGCAGGGGAAAACAAGCAAGTTATGACCACCCAAACGTGTCATCACCATCCCTTTTTACACCGGTCTTTTCCAGTGGACCACGAAACTTGCAATACTGGGATACTAATCTTTCAATCTATATGGATTTCATATTCCCTCAAGTTTGCAATGGCCCCAGTCAAAGGACAAGCCTCACCGACAGTCACCAGACCTGTGTAACCCAGCTGGATGTGGTAGCGAATGCAGCATTTGCTGCACAAACAGTGGTGTTCTCTCTGCTCAAAGGCACACACGATGCAAGCCCTAGTTCCAACAACTGTGCACAGAGGCCACTACAAAATCCACAGCGTGGCGAACGGCGCCACTCACCTTTGCTTCTCGTTTCTCCTCCACGTTATGCGGCGCTAAACTGCAGCTGTCGCTATAAAACAAAGACCCACCTGGAGACGGGTGCCGAACTGTCCAATGGGCTGCAGCAGGTTGATGTTGTTGCTGCCGACAAAGTTCTGCGCCAGGTTGATGATGGTGGACATGAGTGACACCTCGCCGTGGTGGTAGGCCGAGTGCTCGGCCACGGATCCAGCCAGCTGCGCCACCTTGATCTCACGCTTGTCGTTGCGCTTGAAGCAGGTGAAGAGCACCTTGCGCTGGCCCGGCTTGAGCCCGTCGACCAGCGAGGGGATGGACCGCTCGTTGTCCATGTTGCTGAAGAGGATGAGCTCCTTGTTGACAAAGTCCTCGTAGGTGACGTTGTGCGTGTCCTTGCCGTAGAGGTACACCTCCGGGAGCCCCAGCTCGCGGCGCTGCTTGCGCTCCTCCATGCCGTTGCGGAGCCACTCCTTCCGCTGCTCGATCATCTTCCGGCTGAAGGCCAGCTCGATGGCCCGGTCGTCCTCGCCCCCCTGGTACTTGAACTTGATGCGGTGCCGCGCCATGTCCAGGAAGTAGTCCTTGGCCTCCTTGGCCGTGCTGGTGCCCAGACCCTTATAGTACTTGACTTTCCAGCGTTGCCAGTCGTCGGTGGCCGCCTTCCACTCCTCGAACTCGGGCAGCGAGTAGAAGGACAGCTCCGTCTTGCCTTTGGTGGCCTTGACGATGGGCGTGATGAACTCTTCCAGGAAGGGCAGCTTCAGCAGCGAGGGCCAGTTGTGGTGGATGAAGTTGATCAGTAGGCCCTTGATGTGCGAGCCGTCCTGGTCCTGATCAGTCATGATCATGAGGCGGCCATATCGCAGTGTCTTGAGGTCCTCCACAGACTCGTACTTTTTCTTGTACTGCGCACAGGAGGGAGGCATGCCCCCTTATTCAGCTGTCCCACACAATGACCCCGGGACAGCAACATTCGGACAATCCTTACGTTTTCTGGTTCCACAAAACTAGACACTGGCTTCGAAACGGTCATTTAGCAAGGCCTCATAAGGCATACATAAGGAAGGCATCAATTGATCTATCGTCGAAATTTCTGATAATTCTATGTTTAAATCTGCTTTAAACAACCTGTTGCTGTCATAAACTCGAGAATCCTTAACACTGTCATCTTTTTTTTTTTCTTTTTACGGTTGTTCCCTTGTTTTATATGCGCGCATGTTACTGCCTTTTGAACGTGATTTCTCTTGTCGTTTGTTTTATTGTATGCTGTTGCTTTTTGTTGTTGTTTTCATTCTGCGATATGCGCTGCTAATTTTTTACTTGTTTTGACGTAACCTGTTTATTCGTTTTTTTTTTCTGTGAGCTTCATTTATGTCTAATTATTAAGTGTATTTACAGCTGTATTTTTTGCTTCACTTTTGTGTGTAATCCACTCCCCTCTGTAATGCCCTCTGGCCCTGAGGGTAATGAAATAAATAAATAAATAAACATTGGCAGCAGCAGCTTGACTTCTACTACAGTTAGTCCCCAAAGATGGACTCTTCACCATGTGTTCCCAACAAAAGCCAGTTGGCACTGCAAGCCAATAGCAACACAGGTAAATCAGCTGATCTTCACACCTTGTTGCCATACCCATAAGCAGAAGCGAAACTAACAGTGCTGTAGTGTGGCATGTTACTACATCCCTATTTGTTCTAGTAAAAGCTTCCCAGCTATTCTAGAGACCAGATAGACTTCTGGACCAACCTGCAAGCCCATGATCTTGATGACGTTGTTGATTTCGGCGTTCTCCAGGATCTGCTTATGGGTGGCCTCTCGGACGTTGAGGATCTTGCCCTTGAGCGGGAACACGCCAAACTTGTCCCGGCCGACCACGGCGAGGCCGGAGACGGCCAAGCTCTTGGCCGAGTCCCCCTCGGTGAGGATGAGCGTGCAGTCGACCGAGTTGCGCGTGCCCGCATCGTTGGCGTCCTCCAGCTTGGGGATGCCCTTCAGCTTGGAGTGCTTTTTGGCCGAGCACTTCTGGCCCAGCTGCTTCTGGGCCTTGAAGCTCACCCAGGACATGACAGCCTCCACCACGCCGCACTTGAGCACCTGCAGAAGCAAGAGCATGGGCCACAGGGTTTCGAACCCAAGGCGACATGAACAGATCAGCTTTGCTGGCCACTGCACGAAAGCACTACTACGCTATCGCGGCAGCCTTGTGTTAAACTGCAACGCACTCTTGCGCTGTGCACTGCGCATCTTGGTCTCCTTCAAAGTCTATCTGCGGCGCAAAACAGATCAGATTGGCTAAACATCAATCGTAGCTCAAGGGGGGATGAGGGTCTTGAAAACTTTTTTTTTTATTTGTTAACATATCTTTCTGAAGCTTAACACAGGGTGTATCATTGAATGCTGATTTTGAATATACATTTAGATTTCAAACATCTCAGCTGCAAGGAAATATATGGCAAAATAAAATATCCTAATTAGGTCATTTCTTACGGGCCTTTTTAGTAATTTATCAGCTAAATAAACATTTTTAAAGAATAAGCAGCATTTGCAAAGGCCCAAAGCACATCCTAAAGCTAACAGAATATTTACAAACTAATTTTGTTGATGATAAATAAACAACAAAGTTGGAAAGAAAAAATGACGTGGCGGTAGTTAGCCCAAACTTCGCCTAATTGCTCATATATCATGTTTAAAGGAAAAAATAAAGCTCTAGCATGTGCATTGGGCCTTTGCAAATGTTTACTTATTCTTAAAAAATCATTCTTTAGCTGATAAATTACTATAAAGGCCCGTAAGAAATTGCCTAATTTGAATGTCATTTTGCGATAAATTTTCTTCCAGGTGAGATATTTGAAATCTAAATACATATTTGAGATCAGCATTTTATGATACACCTGCATGCTATGTTTCAACAAGTTATGTCAAAAAATAAAAAACAAGTTTTCAAGACCCTCATCCCCCCTTAACCTGAGTCGAACATTGTTGCAAGATGTGCTGACGACCCAGAACAGCAAAAACATGAGTGACCAGGCTAAACACATGCTTTCGCACGTCTACTTGGTTTACATACTTTAAAACCCTACCATTTTTTTTTGTAGTCTCAGTAGGGTGCCTTTTTTTGCAAAGCACTGAACACCTGCAGAAGGCCAAAGCAATGACAAGGCAACGCAACAACCATGCTCATTACACCAGGTGATCAAAAAGTACGAGAGAAAATAAATACCTCATAATTTTAAGTGGTATAAATGGTAGCACAATGCAGTTTTCATAGAGATACACAAAAATACGTGGGGTCTCCGCTGCAATAATGATAAGTTTTATAGCCGGAATAATTGCATATGGCACTGACAGGTAGTAATGCAGTGCTACCTCTCACTGGAGAGACATGGGAGAGGCCTTTGCCCTGCAGTGGGTGTAGTCAGGCTGATGATGATGATGATGACCTCTCACTGGGAAATGTAACCATTCTGGCAACAAAATTTTTTATAGTCAGAAAACTCCAATGCTTTTCTCTTTCTTTATGCAAGAAACTGCACTGTGCTATTGCCTATCATTTTCATATTATTGAGTTTTTATTTCTTTTGTTGCTTTTAAGTCATTTGATACAAGACGGGTCTCCACATGCCTTATACCTAAAATGAAAGCTTGAGGGGAGCAAGCACCGCTTGGTGGAATGCTATGATGATCTCACCTGGTTGTAAAACTTGTCGCTCAGCTCGCACTTGGAGCCAAACTTCTTGACCTGCAGGGTCATGTTCTCCTTGGTCTGGGAGTCAAACGTGGGGTTCTCGACGAGGCAGTTGACGAAGATCCAGAGGTGGTCCTTGACCTGCTTGTTGAGGATCTTGACGCCCGCCTTGTTCTTCTTCTTGACACTCTCCAGGATCCGCTTGACCAGCTGCTCGGACACGTAGTCCACGTGGCTGCCACCCTTGGTGGTGGCGATGCTGTTGACAAAGCTCATCTGGCGGAACTCCCCGGTCTCGCTCAGCGTCACGGCCACCTCCCAGCGGTCGTTGACCACCTCGTGGACCACCGTGAGTGGGTTGCCCACCTCGTCCTCCTTGTCCTTGAGGAAGAGCTGCACGTAGTCCTTGAAGCCCTTGACCGGTAGCCGCTTGCCGTTCAGGTAGACCTGCATTAACAATCCCCGACGGAGCCACAGAATCACTTCGTGTAACCTAAAGCGAAAAACTTGGAGGGGATGCTTCAGCTCCGCCTTATGGATAGGACGTGATAGTGTTAATGCCCGTATACGCGAAATTGGTCTTTTTTAAAGGGGCTGCGAAACACTGCCTGGGGGGATACCGGCTATACTTCAGGTGGGTTCTTTGTGTCACACAGATGCTGACTTAAAAAGAATTACAGGAATCGATGCACAGGAACGGGAGTTATTCAGTGAAGAAATTTCAAAATACAAGCAAACAAAACGCTGCCCTCAACTCGATTTTGGCGGGGCTTCCCACTCCTATTTCGCTCTCCCAACGACGGCACCTGGCGCAACCAATCAAAACAGCCAGCCAGAGCACATCGCGGAAGTTCCATGGTTGCCTGCTCCCTGTAACTCGTTTTTGCTGAGACTGGCAGCGTCGATTCCATGCCAGAGCGCCCCTGGTGGTGTATTTTTATTTTAATTGCTTTGCAGGGCTTTTATCTAAGACAAGCAAGTTGTTTTTGTTGATCCAATATAAAATGCAGACAGGTAACAAAATGTGTCTCTATTTATTCACACAATTTGCAGTATATTTACTGTTTGTCCGGTCATCAAGCTCTCGCCAGGTGATGTCATATCTGCTGCTAAAAACCCGCCACTGTGTGGCGACACCATCAAAGCCATGAAGTTGTTTTTGGGAGGACATTAAAATATTAAAAAAAAACGGAATGTACGCGGTATTACCGACGCTAATAGCACCATTATAACTCACTGTATGCAATCAACAGGCAAAACAGTCAACTAAGATTGTGTTTCTGGGCCCCTTTAACGTTCACAGATCCCCGGAAGTCCTCATAACCCTCCTGGCGAAGTGGTGCAGTGATTAAGCGATAAGCCACTAACCCGCGATGGCAGGTGCCGCCACCGGTGGGTCTTGTGTAGCCCAGTTTGCTTTTCCCGAGCGACCAATCATTATCTGCAACCTGCCACAGTGGGGAGGTTGTGACCATGTCCCAAGGTCACGTGACCTAGGTTGCCCACCTGCCTCCTAGGGTGCTCTCTGAAGTCCAACTGCCACAGCCATGCCCGCAATCCTTCGCGCACAATGCCGACACCCGATTTTCTGGAGAACATGGACAGGCCCTTCAACGGTCTCGAGTTAATATCGAACTATGTGTCCTCACTTAAACGGTATATGGTTTGGTTTGATTTATGGGGTTTAACGTCCCAAAGCGACTGAGGCTATGAGAGACACCGTAGTGGAGGGCTCCGGAAATTTCGACCACCTGGGGTTCTTTAACGTGCACTGACATCGCACAGTACACGGGCCTGCAGAATTTCTCCTCCAAAGAAATTCAGCCGCCGTGGCCGGGATCGAACCCGCGTCTTTCGGGTCAGCAGCCGAGCACCATAACACCGCTGAGCCACCGCGGCGGCTAAAAAAACGGTATATTTTCAGCGAAAAAATCAAGCACACCAAAATCAACGCTGTTGTTCATAGCATTGCTACCGGAAAGGGCTTTTATAATTTGACAATGTTTCTAACAGATCAGTTTAGTTAGTTTAGTTTATGGGGTTTAACGTCCCAAAGCGACTAAGGCTATGAGAGACGCCGTAGTGGAGGGCTCCGGAAATTTCGACTCCCTGGGGTTCATTAACGTGCACTGACATCGCACAGTACACGGGCCTCCAGAATTAGTCACTAGCCATGGCAGCTGAGGATCCAGAGGACTATTCGGCACCCTCTGAATTATCTTCTGCAAAATACACATTCCGATTCTTACCTTGACCCCACGCGTGCAGCCCGCCACGTCATAGGCACGACGCGAAAGCAGGGCGACCGTGTCGGGGTCCAGCTTCTCCATCTTGAACTTGGACAGGTCCGGCTGGAAGGTGATCTTGGTGAAGTCATCGCCCTTTGGCTCGGTCCGGATCTTGGGGTCGGTGGTTTTCTTCATGTTGTCCTCCCATACCTAGGGCAGCACGAGTGGGAAACAGCACGAGTAAGAAGAGACTCGCTTCTTCTTCTTGAAAACTACCGCCTCTGTAGAAGACAGACCAAGTCCTTGGATAATGCACAGCTTCAGTCCAAACAGACATGGTCCAAAGAATACTGCACTCCCTAATGCAATATTCTTATATAATCAATAGTTCGACGAAAATACGTCTGGTCAGGCATTGAGTTAAAGGAAAAAGAAGAATACGGTCACTGACCAAGTCAAGAAATTTTAGACGTTTCGGAACCTCGTACGGGTTCCTTGATCACTGAGCGGGACAGGAAGCGCCGCCACTTATATACGCAACACATGACGTAACGAGCGTGCGTAGATTGGTGGCATATTTCCTTGCATCCGCTTCATGGTAGCTGGTGTCCACTGGATGATTAGAGATTCCAGTAGGCGCCGAGATGACTTATGACTTAGGCACCGAGATATTCTTATATGCAAAAGTATCTGCCCATTGCCTCCAACCATGCAAACAATTTCTGCGGACAATACTTAATCTCACAAGTCGTTTGCAGCACTATGAAAGGTAGAGCTCTCTCATCCAATCAGGGCCATGGAAGAAAACTAAGTCCCTAAAATATTTGTGCAGTGTCGTTAACATTTTTAAAACAATTATCGCAGTAATAGAAAGGGTAGTTCAGGATGGGTTGTTTTGAAAGTACAGCAAGCGCTTCATTAACTGGTTAAATTAGCAGAGAAAGTCCGCACGAACACAGCACTGCGCGGGCCTGTCGTGACGTGGTGTGCTGCCTTAGTAAATACGGCGTCTGCCTGAGTATCTACCCTGCACACAATGGCTGGACTCTAGTGCTCTTTCCTTTCCAGGGATGGAGCCACCAGTCACAGGGTGAAGGGCACAGTGGAACACATTTCACACCATTTTAACTGGCTCAGATCGCCACAGCCTTCACAGCACTGGAGACGACTTGCGAGATGGCGGATTGAAGTCTGACTAGATAAGCTAAACATACAAAGCCTCTATCAAGTTCCACTAATTTTTAATGCGCTTCCTGATGAAATGCTTTCACTTAACATTCTTCTTATTACTTATTACTTTAAGAAGTTTCATTTCTAACCAAGAAGTAAACCTGCCTGTTTTAAAATTGTTCTAGTCCCAATATTCCTGACTGCAAATTGTACCGCACCAAATTTTTTGCACTTTTCAGTTTTTTTTTCCCCTCGTGTCATGATGTCGTCTGCAGGGCACTGTCTTACAAGCTTTCCGTGGCTCAGGCAGGCCCGAAATTTTGGCCTGTTGTTTTGAAATATATTATTTATTCGACAAAAAAAAAAAAACCTTCCTGAGCCACAGGAACCTTCAACAGCAGCTGGTTAGCCATCTTCAACAAGAAGGTAATTACTGCCTCATGGAAACTTAGCTTATCAAAGATATAGTCTGGAACCGCATTACATACACAGCTGCAAATGATAAAACGAATTTTATTTGGGACAGTTCATGACCTCCTAATACGACAGGGTTTGGGTTACTCCAAATTAGAGGGCTTGTAATTGGCCCAAATCAGTCCAGAACAGTCACCATCATTGAAACTAGTCACATAATTAAATAAATAAATTACTGAATGCCGTAGCACAGGTTTTGACTCAACGTCTTATTTTAAATAAGCTCCAGCGCGTATACGTGTGTTCTATTTGGATGAAGCTAGCAAAACGGCTTTCCCCTAAAAAAAAAAAACCGTTAAACAGCACATTTCAATGAATGAGGTCACACCGATCAAATGGTCACTGTCTCCCCATTCACTGCCGACTACGCATGCCAGCTATTTTGCTCATCCTTATTCAATTCGGCACGTTAAAAAAGTACTTTCACAAGGTGTGACGACGACTCGAGTGACAAACAACAAGGAAAAACTGTAGGCTTTCTGAACACGTCACAGCAAAATCAATAGAAAGCGTGTTTTTTCACTAGCCTCCTGTCAATGATGTCATCTCGCGCATACAGCGAATCTCGACGGTTGCGCGCGTCGCCAAACTACTCGGCGCGTCTGAAACGGCGTCTCACCTGCTTGAAGAGCTTCTTCTCGGTCCTGGAATAGGTTTCGACCGTGAACTTGGTGCTGAATATGTTGCACAGCTTGGCGCCGTAGCCGTTACGGCCGCCGGTCACCTTTTTTTCCTCGTCGTTGTAGTTGGACGAGGTGAGCAGGTGCCCGAATATGAGCGTCGGCACGAACATCTTCTCCACCTTGTGCTCGACGACGGGAATACCCTTACCGTTGTTCCACACCGAGATGCGGTTCTGCTCGGCGTCGATCTCGATCTTGATGCAGTCCATGCTCTTGTCGCGCTGCTTGTTGTCGGCGGCGTTCACCAGGATCTCGTCGAATATCTTGTACAGGCCGGGCACGAAGGTGATGCTGCGGTTCTTCATGCCGCCGTTCTCTTCGCCGTCGTAGACCCACATGTTCTGCGTGATCGGCTCCACGGAGCCGATGTAGGTGTCGGGCCGGAGCAAGATGTGCTCCAACTGGCTCTTCTTTTGGTAGATGCGCTCCACCGAGAGCCGGCCCTTGCCGCCTCCTTTGTTCCCGCCGGCGGCGGCGGCTTCGCCATTCTGCTGATTGCCTCCCGCCGGCAGATCGTCCAGTTCGTCGAGTCCGTCCGACGACATGGCTACGCCGCTAGACGCACGCGACGTCTCAAGGTGCGCACAAGACCGCGCGGCCGCCGGTGACCCGCGCCTGAACGAGCCGGCCGCAGCTGCGCTAGCGCTAACCGAGAGCGCTCGAGCTAAGCGCTGAATGATGCCACCGCGGAAAGGCTTAACGTAACGGACATCTTGGCGGCGGGAAGCGACGACTGCGCGCCAGCCAACCAACGGCTCGCGCGGTTAACGACGTTCATTCGTCTTTTGAAAATACAAAAATGACGCGACTTCAGCGCCGTTTTGTCGACTGCGGCCGTGCGATTCGAGAAAAAAATGTTGATCCAAAGTGCACAAAATCGTTCAGCATAGTGTGTTTGCTTTCTTTTTCTTTCTTTTTTATTTATTTATTTTTTTAAATTCATTTTGTATAGGTTTTTTGTTTCCACTTGATACACAGGGCCTATGTTACTGTTATCATCATCATCTTATGCGCGCGATTTTTAGCGCGCCAACAGGCCAACAGCTGCAACGCCGTTTTTTCCTTTGCGATCGGTCCGCAAGCAACCGCCAAGAGCTGCCGGAGATACGGAGCGCAGTCGCGGTGTCCAGATTGAACGGACTTTGCATCAATCGGTGGAGTCCGGAGCACCACTCCTCCGGCACGCATCAGCTGGCCTGGCTGCGATGCGGAGACAATGAGTAAGGAAATAAAAGCAATAGACCGTGGCGCGGTGCATCGGATATGCTCCGGGCAGGTGGTTCTAAACTTGGCCGTAGCCGTGAAGGAGTTGGTCGAGAACAGCATCGATGCCGGGGCTAAAAACATCAGTAAGCACGTGTTCAATGCTTGGCGAGGCGTCTAATTAAAGGAGATTGCAACAGCTTGACTAATGCCACAGCGCGCTCATGCGCGTTATGTTGACAGGTGTTAAGCTGAAGGACTACGGCAGCAAACTTGTCGAAGTCGTCGACGATGGAGAGGGTGTCCATGAGCCGAATTTCGCCGGCCTTGGTGAGTGTGTTAAACCGATTCTTGCTCATTTTCTGTTTCGATTCCGCGCGTCTGCGTTGCGACAGTGTCTGCGAAGCGCTTGTAGCTTATGATTAGTACATCCCGATTCTTGTCGATTATTGATAGTCAAGGACGAAAGTAGCAAGATTCCTTTTTTTTTGCAACACCCTGGAATAGTTAGTGAACGTACGTGATGAAAAGCAGCACACCCCCCCCCCCCCCCCCCCCCCCCCCCCCCCCCTCCCAAGAAAAAAAAAAAAATGTGGTTAAGGAAATTACTTTGTAAAATAGATTACTAATAATGACTAAGCATGACTCAACAAAAATCAAAATGACTAATTATTATTTAAAAAAATAGAAGAACGTCTATGAAGAAAAATGCAGTTTCGCGAGCGGATAAGATTGCGTATGGCCGAAAAAATGCAGTTAGCAGAGCAGCTTAGCACTTTGAAATTCTAGAGGCCCGTGTACTGTGCGTTGTCAGTGCACGTTAAAGAACCCCAGGTGGTCGAAATTTCCGGAGCCCTCCACTACGGCGTCTCTCATAGCCTTAGTCGCTTTGGGACGTTAAACCCCATAAACCAAACCAAACTTTTCATTCTTTAAAGTTCGATTCTTAAGTAAAAAGTGCAGAACACAGATGTGGACATGTGCTGAAGACACAACAGGCGCTGACTCTTCGCACTAACTTGCCTTTCTTCTTGGAAAGTTCAACAGTAACTTTTGTGTATCATATTTTTGTCTTACGTCTTTTTTGTATGACTTTTTTTTGTATATCAATATTTAGCTGGTTACAGCAAATTATACATAGTTTTCACCGACATCATAGCGGCCGCCATCTCTGGGTCCCGAAGGCGCAGCGAAAGCCTCGGCGATTTGTTAACCCGTCCATCACCAACCGGTTCCCGCGTGCACTCTGGAAGCTAGCCACAGTACCCAAAGATGGCGCGACGTCACGTGAAAACTATCTATATCATAGCTGGTAACGAAAGAGCTTACGTGTGGGTGGCACGAGCCCACCAAAGCAAAGCAGAGAAAGTGAATATTCTGCTCAAAGATTGCTTGAAACTAGTAGAAAGTAAACTAATAAAGAAATGGCAGTCCACTTGGGATGATGAAATCAACAAACTGCATCTGGTAAAGTCGATCCGTGGTGAATGGGAGTCGTGTCAACACCATGAACGCATTATTGAAGTTGTCACTTTCGCGTTGAACATACTCATCTTACATATAACTTCATGCCTGTGGTAAAGTGGTCACAGTAAACCATATTTTATTTCCATCCAGAGAACTGGAGAACTAAGAAAAAAAGCATTTCACAGTATTTTACAACCAACATGTTCCTTTCTACAGGAACTTGCTCTTAGAAGAGAATGCAATGGTAGACTTACTGCGAGTTGTTAGATTCCTAAAAGAAGGAAATGTTATCAGCAAATCGTAGCACTTTTTAAGAACCAGGTGCCCGCCAACGCAACCCTGTGTTTCCCTATGTCTTTTCAACCCTGTGTTTGGTGCATGATAGCCTCAGCTGCTTACGTGCCGTAAAACCCAACACACCGCCACCTTTTCTCACATTCTTGTACCTCAGTATTTCTTTTGTAAATTGTTTAATTTGCCATTCCTCTGAATGCATTTCTTTTTTGTTTGCATGCAAGTGAGTAAGCTGTAATGAATCAATGAAGCAAATAATTCCTTCTGTTCTTGCCTGCAGCTTTGAAGTACCACACATCAAAGTTGCGCGAGTTCTCTGACCTAGAAGACGTGGCCACCTTTGGCTTCAGGGGAGAGGCTCTGAGCTCACTCTGTGCGCTTTGGTGAGTTGGAAGAGAACGTGAAAGTCAGTGACTGTCTTCACTCTTTGTCACCTTTTCTTGTCGATGCGAGGCTGATAAACCATTGGCTCACTACATTGTGTGTGCTGGCTCAGCAAAACTTGATGTGGTTCAGCGTGCCACGAAGTTGGTAGTGTTCTGCGCCGGGCTGCCTCATAACCTGAAGGGACAAACTAGGCGGTTGCACATGGACACAAGACTTTCTAGGATGTTCACAAAGCATGTACGCACTCACACAAAGACAGACAGGTAGACTTCGCAAACAAATCATCAAAACAAAGCTCTGACAATAACATAGCCAATTATAGTCCTCATAAAGTAGAAGAAGGGAGAGTCTTAAGAACTGTTGCTCAGGTGGAACAGATACTCAAGGAGTTGCTGTGCGTTAAAGGGACACCGAGGACGAACAGAAGTTGTATTTTACCAATAGATTACCATATTCTGATGACCACGATGCTGCTCTCACTGAACGCAGAGATTTTATAAGCTGGAAAAGGCAAAGAAACTAAATACAGATATCGCCATCACTGGCCATTTTCGCAAGTAAACTGGTGTCCATAGGCATGCACAGGTCTCTCTATGAGGGGGGCTGGGGGGAGGGGGCAAAGTTCATGGTAGCGCTAGTTTATGTCTTCTAATAGCAGGGAACAGTGTGGTACAAAATTTGCGCTCCCCTTCCCCATGTCTATTCGGGGGGGGGGGGGGCACTGCCTCCCTTGCCACCCCCCCTCCTCTGCGCATGCCTATCGTGGTGTGTCAACACACTTTTTGTTTGTGAATCTGGGAGGCTAGGCTACCTTTTTCATCAACATATGCCTTTTGCTGCCACATAAACATCAGCATAGGCAGGAAGGGCCTAAGAATTGATTTTAACTCGCCACTTGTACGCTAACTTCACTGAGGAAACCAATAAACATTGCTTTAAAAGAAAAGAGAGAAACTGAGAACAAAAATCGGATGATGTTGACTTCAGTGTGGCCCATTAGGGCAAGACATCAGCAAAACTAATGAGCGCAACCCTTTTTCTTATCCCTGATGCAGTGATGTCACCGTATCGACATGCCATAAGGATGCCACGCAGGGAACGTTGCTCAAATTTGACCACAATGGCGTCATTACTTCCAAGTCGCCATGTGCCAGAGAGGTAAGCACACTCAACGTGGTAGTTCAGGGATCGAGGGCATGCCACTAACTTAATGCATGTTAAATTAAGTCCTAATACATCGAGCTTGGATGCAATACATTTCACTGAGCATCAGACGGAATTTTCATAGTTTTGTAAGTGCAGCTGCAAAAAGCAATGAAACAAACAGTTTTAACAAAATCATCCTGCAGTTGCGGTAAACGGGTCTTCAGGAGGATTACGTGGGAGAGTTTCTTGGTAGTGTTGCAAGCATCAGTAAATTGAACTCATTGAATGAATGAATTTCTGGGTTCTGTCAGTGACAGATAGGAGAAAGAGCATTGGTTCTAAAATAATTGCAGATGTTGCCGTTGATGAGCAGGCTAGTCAAAAAAGAAAGGTGGTAGAAACTTAACTCATGTGCTTTGATCATGCTGGCCATGTCATCTGTGTGCAGCTGTACAATGAGCGATAAAGCAGAATCGGCTTCAGTGTATGACAGTTTCATTAAGAGTTGAGGCATGCATAGCATTGTCACTGGCAAACACAAGTGCCCCACATGATTTAATTATTGCATGCTAGTTTTCCTAGGCTTGTTAATTAGCTGAATGAATTTTTGTCAATAAATTTTGGTGCCATATTAGCTTCTCTAGTCTTTTACATTAAGTGGGCTTTCTGCTACACCTACTAAAAGTGTGTGTAAGTGTTTTTACTGAATAAGCATGCTTGCTACAATCACACTTGTGATTGCTGCTATCTCCTTAGTAGCTTCTTTAGGGCTTGTCATTGTCATGTAGGCATTCCATCACCGACTTTTTGTTCGGAAACATGCCCTCAACTAGTCTGTTGTAAAATGCATGTGCTGTTTGCAGGAATGGGGCGATTATTTATTTATTTAAACATACTGCAACCTTGTTCAAGGCCATACTGAGGTAAGTAGACATACCAAAAGGGATGTACACATAGTCAAAACAATACAAACAAATTATTTTAGGCACTCTTCAAATTATTTTAACGACTCCTGCGTCACTGTGCCATTAGTAAGGCTGTTCCATTCAATTGTAGCTCGTGGGAAATATGGATATTGAAGCCAATTATTTATTGAAGTTAGTGGTGTTATTGTTTTATCACGTCGACGCATATATGTCCATGCACTTTATTTCAATGTAGCGCATGTTCGAGACTTCTTCATGCTGTATCTTTGCAGCCTTTTTTTTCCCTTGCTGTTTGGATGACCTTGGCAGTATGGCATTTGGATGTGCTGGGTTGGCTTGAAGATGAGCATATAACGGAGAGAGTGCGTCGATCACAGCAGATGAATTTGGCGTCAGTTCGGTTAAACATAGTGGAAGAAAGCGAGAGTGTGGTACTTATCGCATTCTCAGATGTCACTTGGCGCTCTCTGAGAATGAATGGAGACCGCTAGTGCAAGGGTGTGCAGTATTTGGCTTTGAGTTTTTCCGCTGTTGGTAAACCTCTGCTGGAAGTCCTGCCGTGGTCTTCTCCTTCTGTGAAGCGTGGAACCACGGTGAGCCTGCACAACCTGTTTTCCACCTTGCCCGTGCGTCATCGGGAGTTCCTGTCCAACCTGAAGCGCGAGTTTGGCCGCATGGTGTCGCTGTTGACGGGATACTGCCTCATTGTGACGGGAGTCAACATCACGTGCGCCAACTTCACCGACGGAGGGTGAGTGCACTCTCGCTGGATTGCTCAATGGCCACTACAGAAAGTCTGCAACGTGGCTTTGAGTTTTTGATCACTTTTATTTATTTATTCGAAATCTACAGATGGGCCTTACAGTAAATGAGGAGTTGGAGAAGGGGACAACTGGAAGGATCCCAGTCGGATGGCTTGGAACACTGCTTTGGATTTTTTCTGCTACTTTCACTGAAAACGGAGCTTTCGTAATCTAGAAAACGTAAAAAAAAACGGAATAGGGGCGTCACCACCACCAATCGTTTTCGCTAGCAAAGTGTGTTCACGTCGAGGTAGTTCTTTTCTTTTCGAATCCCAGAGGCTAGGCAGCGCCACGCTACTCACTTCCAAATGGTGACCACTGAGTCATTTTAGGTCTTGATGTCACAAGTCTGAATTGAGTGTGGGAAAAGATTTAATTTCGATTTTCTCAGCTGTAAATGCATCTTTCACTGTGAGACAAACAGCAACATAGCCAGAGAGAGCCACACAATCGATTTTTACTGGGAATAGACATTGTCGAGAGTTTACCTCAGTGTGCGTTTAAGATGAAGGGTTGTGCTGCCAGGCTACCGTCTTATCATTCAAGAGCACTGCTTCCCTGTGGAGCGCTCAGTATGTAATGGTGGCAAAGAACACACTAGCTGCACTAATGCCTTTTTCTGTCTTTGCCACAGGCGCAAGCAAGTTGTGCTGAACAGCCAGGGATCACAAGCCGTCCGTGAACGAATCGCCACCGTGTACGGTGCAAAAGAGGTACGACACGCTGGGCGTGCCAGAATTACGTCTTAAACACCCCCCCCCCCCCCCCTTCAATGACTGCGATACCACACACGGTGCTGTGGGTAAACAAATGAATGAATAAACAGACAAAGAAACGAATTAATAAATAAATAAACAAATAAATGTGAAGAATGGCTGAGGTGGCAGTTGTTTTTTCCAATCAACCCGGGGAGAACTAAAATGATGTATATCCTGTTTGTTATGAGAGTTTAGAAAAAATTCTGAATATTTTCCTGAGGAATTTTTCGACACTGCACAGGGGGAGAGTGTCATGGAGAGAAAGCACGGACAGAGGTGTGCTGCAGTGAGGTTTTTAATTAATTTTTTGTTTTCTTTGTCACTTTGGTGTGGCATTTGAACGTGTGGAATATTTGGTGTGCTGCCACTATGGTCGGAAAGAGGTGCCAACTCAGTGCATGTCTGCTCATACTGGGAAAGAACAAAGACAAGGCTGGCCCTACAAAGGGCCAGAGTGAAACCATCCATTTGCAATACTGGGCCGATTGTCTGTGCTGCTTGTGAAATGATGGAGAATGTTGAAGTTAACGCCATTCCTGGTAACTCTTGATGAGAGGTGTGATTTAATACTTCCTGCTGATGCCGCTAATCCTTTTTCCGATATGCTCAGCTGAATCCGAGCTTTCTTTGCCATTTATATAGAAAAAGATGCTTCACACGTCTATGTAAAATTTGTATTAATAAGCAAAAATTTCCTACAGTCCAATCAGCCATGCTTAGGTGCTCGGCCAGCACCACTGCAGTCTTCGAAGGACGAAACAATTCGCAGAAGCAAAATTCTTGGTGATGTGAGTTGAAAACATCAGTCATACTGTTACGAGTGCCTCCTCAGCATTTCTATGCCTTGAAAGCGAAACCAATGGGAAAGTTTGCTGGTGAAAACGGTTGTAGTCTAGACTTAGCATGTCCAGAAATCGGTGCTTTTTGGTTTTAACCGATTTCGTGTATATATTTTTTTATTGGATGTTCATCGGTGTTTTTAAGTCGGCTGCTCTGCACAGGTGGCAAAGCTTCTGGACATCCAGCAACACGCTCCCACTGAAGACATCCTGGAAGAGTTTTCTCTCACCAGGCTGTCGGCCGATCCTCCCGGCATAAGGTCTGTTCATTGAGTCTGCTTTATGTCTGCCACACATGTACAATCACACAATTTTATTTATTTATTTATTTATTTAGTACATACTGCTAGCCTCATGCCGAGGCTGTTGCAGGATTGGGGCATAATATACAAGGGGAGAAAACAACAGTAAGAAAAGTACACTTAAATTATTGTTATACAGTTCTAGTTGGCACAGTGGAACAGAAGAAAAAAAAAGGAAAAAAAAACTACAGTCAGAGATCATAAGTCACAAAAAAAAAAAAAAAAAAAAAAAATTCAGGTGGGCAAAAGTAACGAATCGACAACATTCTGCAGTCAGGGTACAGTTGACAGCTTTGAAATAAAACTTTCCAGGGACGGGCACTTGACCACGTCATCAGGTAAGGCATTCCATTCCGATGTGCGAGAAACGTGTTGGAAAAAACGCTGTGCAACAAACTGTAGTAAGGAAGGTGAGCCACAATTTTGAAGCTTGACGGGCCCCACCTCCCATTAAATGTAAACAGCAGCAGCAGCGAGACGGAAATGCCATCAACAGAATATCATCACTAACTGAACATCATCACCAGACAGAATATCATGTAGTAGCAGAAAAGAAAAGAAAAGAAAAGAAAAACTAAATCTTATCATATGATTTGAAAAATGATACACTCGAAAACATCAAACTCTTTTGCATGAAGCGATCACTCTGACCAATTGTTTTTTTTGTAATGCACAAAACCTTCTGCAGTGAGCTGTAATTTATTTAGTGTTTGTGTGAGACTGAAACGAATTGTATTCATGCCGTAATTTGTGTGAGGTCTCGGTGCTATGCTGTGAGGAGCTATGTTCTCATTGACGATGAAAGAAACCTTTTTCCTCTTTCACAAGTAGGTTGAAGGACTGCCGAAAGTTTCATGGCTCTGCTATAGTTTCTTTGCGTTATGTTTGCTCTTTTTTTTTTTTAATCCAGAATCGAGGGCTACATTTCCTCGTGCGCACACGGTTCGGGCCGCAGCTCCTCTGACAGGCAGTTTGTCTTTGTCAATTCCCGACCCTGTGAAATGGCAAAGGTGAGATCTTTTTGTTCCTGTTCAGCAGTCCGCTGTGCCTTAGGCAGTGCGGGCTGGGCACTTTTATTTTTATTTCTTTTTTGGGCATCCATCCTAGCACATGTCCGTGTTCAGTCTTGCTGGTTTTTGTTTTGTGCTGTGCTGGTTGGTCTGGCTTGCACACTTTGAGATGGGACAAGTTTTAAAGGGACTGAGAGGAAAAACTTCATCCAAATTTTTGTTCACGGCACACACCAATTCTATGGCTTTTTCTGGCTATGTTAATTGATGTTTGTACGGCAGCCAAAGACACATTCATTGCTGAGAAGCTTGAATTTAAAATTGCTGGCACTCAGTTCAATCTCATGACGACATCAAGACCAACAGGGACTTTGTGATCACAGTTTGTAAGTGAACAGTGTTTTTAGCCTAGCCTCAGGGATCAACACTCCAAAAATTGTCACAACGCAGCACAGTTAGCTTGTGAAATCAGCCGGTCAACATGTCAAGCATGTTAGCATGTCGATCAACAGGTCAAAAAAGCAAGAAAGAAAAAAATATTGAGTACATTACATAGAAATGTACTTGTCCAAGCTCACATTTGAAAACTCTCTATCCACATTGTGTATTTACCGAGCATTACGCAGAATTTCTGGTGCTACCATCCTTGGTCCATAGATTTGTGTCATGCCTCCTTTTTTTTTCTTTTTGATTCTGCATTCCGGTTTCTGCATGCTATTTTTATCCCAGTTGAACTCTGTGCTGTTGCTTTATTTGCTTTTCTGTCTATGCAGCTTACGAAACTGGTGAACAGTGTTTACCACACGTTCAACCATGACCAGTACCCCTTCTTGCTCATCAACATCCATCTTGAACGACGTAAGGCCTGGCCTTGTTGCATTTTTTCTGCGATTTTCCCAGTGCATGCTCAAAATTTATTTTGCAGTGTCAGAGTTGCATGTGGCTATGACAAAAGGTTGCTGGTTTTTTTTGGTTGTAGTTGTGAGCCATTTCCGAGATTCCCGTGTAAACTTCATGTACACAGTTGTGTATATATAGCAGACTTGAAGCTTTTCCTGAAAATATGCGACACCCAACAGTGACTTCTTTGTTTTCAACAAACTGAGCATCCTTCATAGAGCAAATAAGATGCTTTTTTATGCTAGCTAGCGATTGCAGTGAATAGTAATTTTCAGAACAGTGAACATGGCTGCACATCCACTGTCATTTATATATATATGCACAGATTCTGCCACCAGAGTTAGGTTTTTGTATCTGAATTTATAGCATTTTATGCAACTTTGAAAGCCAGATTGATCGTGCAATCCCTTGGACATTTATTTGACAATTCTGGTGTTTTGACATTACAACTTCCTATAAATCTAAGTTTGTGAAAATTTTGATACATGCCTCTAAATAAATATACTAGTTAGACAGAAGGACATTCGTTTTTAACCGAAATAATGAGCGGTGCCTGAAAGGATTAAGCTGTATGTGCTAAATGTGTACTGAAGTGGACTACTTTCTATACAGCATCTAAATGTCATACTGATGCCTGGTACTTTTTTTTCTTTGCACTTGCATAGAGTCAGTAGATGTGAATGTGACGCCCGACAAACGCTCAGTATTTGTTCACCATGAGAAGTACCTCTTGGCTGTCGTTAAGGTGAGATGCCCGCCAGTTTTTATAACCACACGAACGTCATATCTTTTGTAACCACTCCTTCATGGACTGCATAATTTTGTCTAGTTAACATCCCTACAGCGCTGCTGGTGTTTACAGAGTCCCTTATTATTTTGTGTTACTGGCAGCATCTTTCATTGCCATGTATTGATGCAAGCAAGCAAAAAGTATGAACGTAGGAGCGTGATCAACTGTATAAGTGTAATAGGGTGTGAATGAAGAGTTGATATGAAAGACCTGATACTACTGGAATGCATTTTAAAGGGTCAGTCTACTGAATTTTATCGACCATATTTTCTTTGCGGCAACCGATAGCTCTTTACTCAAATTACCGTTTAGCCAGCTGTGGTGCCAAGGAGTGCGGTAGAACATTTTAAAATAGAATTTATTAATGTGGGAACACATCTGTATGAGATGGTAGTCTCATCTGGCAACCATCTGGATTTCTGCTGAGCGGCGACAAACATGGCGGCGCCATCGAAGCCAAACCTCTCGCTTCGGACTGAATTCTCGTTGTTGCTGCCTTTTTCAGTGCATTAACTGGCCATAAATGGGGCGCCTGTCTTTCGCTTCGTCTCATCTCGCCTATAAGAAAACATATAAGAGATAAATTTGCTTTATTTTAATAATTAGAGTGACGATTCTGCCGCTCCTAGGCTTAAGTGGAGAGTCGGTTTGTTTACAGCAATGGTTCCCGTCCTGACGACCAGATGGCGCCACTATAGGCTGAGTTTATTTTTGCGTCTCTGCTAGCAAACGCTGAACTAAAAGTGGGAATGTGCCTGCGTTTTGCGTACGTGTAACTATATATATTCGTGTGATTTACAGAAAAAGCGAGCGGTACGCCTTCTACAGTTTACTAGAACAAAACGTGCGTTTCTCTGACATTGGGGCATACAAATGGTACATAGTATATTCACTTATGCTTCTACAAAAAAAGACTACCACTTTCTTGAACAAAATGAACGTTTGGGGTTGCCATCATGCTTTTTTACGCGACTTTTAACGCCGAAATAAAATATAAATTCCTGCCTAAACCGGGCGCAGACCCCTCGTTATTGATGTTATAGGGGGCCAACTACCAGAATATGCCATTATTTATACACTCATCTCGGTGAGTAGACTGACCCTTTAAAGGAAGAGAAAGTCTCGTGAAAGTCTTGCTATGGTTCAGAGCTTAGCCTGTATATGCAGGCTCGATTTTTGCCATCGTTGCCACTTACGTTCGGATGCGACTGAAGTCTGCAGGGATGCTCTGTTCACATTCCTGGCCACCACATGCTGTTCCTTTGTGACTAGTAAATAGTCCGTCGTTGAAGCTTTTCCTATTACTAAACAGAAAGGTAATCACCACAGGAAGTTGTAAGTGCGATAACTTTGATGCCAGTAAATCGTTTAATACAGTCAAACATTAAAATGCCAATTTCATTGACTGCTGTGATTGGTTACCGGAGTAATACAGCAACTGTGCGGACTACGGCTGAATTGTTGTCAACTGCTGTTTTCTTTTAAATTTTAAGTTATGTCCTACTATAGTTTGAAACTGCCTTTGCTGCAGTCTTCGCTGCTGGCAATGTTCCAGCCGATTGCGGCCACGTACGAGAGGCGGGACTTTTCCTCATCGCCCGCCCTGTCACAGCCACTACAGAGTGAGTGCCTGGTGCTACTACTGAGCCTCAGTTTGTGCCTCTGCCCTCAACTTTTGTTTTCCCCTGCAGGTCCCATACACTCGTATCTGAGCCCTCGCCTGCAGAACTTATCCCCGGCTAACAAGGTCAGTTCTGACGCTCATGGGATACTATAGTGTAGAAATTTTAAATCATGGTGTTTAACATCCCGAAGTGACAAAGATATATACTACATTGTGCCAGAATCGGAATCTTGAAAGTGATTTTAGTGTATATCTTGGTTCGGAGTTCCTTTTGTGCATTAATGTTTATGTTTTGAACGTGACAAAAATTTTCTCAATTGTATCATGCATGTGGTGTTTTGATTCACATTTAACGGCATTGAAAGTTATGAAGTTAACTCCTGCAAGTGCTAATTATTATCTAGAGAGTAGGAAAGGGGAACGTATGACAGCATGTCATGCCAATTTGGCAGAATGGAATGATGTCACGGATGATGTCATTGGCCAGAGAATGAAGTGACACCATGACAACTCTCCATGCTCGTTTGTCAGAATGCCAGTCACTCATTGGTTCGAATACAATGATGTCACTCTTGATGTCATTGTTTTCTATATGGTTGTATCCGTCCATCCTTATGTGTGCATGTTTGGTACCCAGAGTTACCAAAAACTCCAACTGGCTTTGGCATTTCTCACGGCCCCTCACTGTCGCTGAAATTCGCCTTAAAGGTGCACTGAAGAGAAATCTGAACTTGTCTTTTTGCCGCGGGAACTCGATCTACACGTTCCGAGCTTTCTTAGAAACTGCGATTTACTGCCCTGTGTGGCCGATTTCCCCAATTAAATCAAATTAACGTCCGGCTCCCGCCTTTTTTTTTTTTTTAATTCTGCCTCGTACGGTGGGCGGAGTCGACTAACGCGTGGAGCGCCTTTCACCCAGTCCCGTGGCTGCTTGCCGCTCTGCCATCGGCGGAGTAATACGTAGTAGTCCGTAGTAGCAAATAGTTCGCACGTATTTTGAATTCTTCGGGCTTATTTTGCGGCTATATTATCTGCGAATGAAACTATTTATTCATGGAAACCTAAAAAACAAAATAAAGCGAAAGCAAAGCCTCCACGGGACGGAGTGAAAGGCGCTCCACGCGTTGGTCGACTCCGCCCACCGTACGAGGCAGAATTAAAAAAAAAGGCGGGAGCCGGATGTTAATTCGTTTTAATTGGGGAAATCGGCCACGCAGGGCAATAAGTGACTGTTTCTAAGAATGCTAGGAACGTGTGGATCGAGTTCCCGCGGCAAAAAGACATGTTCAGAATCCTCTTCAGTGCACCTTTAACATAAGGATGAACGTCCGGTCAATTTTTTTGCGTTCATTATCACTTGCTGGCTCGTTACAGGGCACAGTAGCTGTGCATGCTTTGTATTAAACAGAGGCAGTGCAGATGAAATTTTCATGTGCAGTGCTCCCCTTCGTGGGGGTCACATGGGACAACTTTCAGCCAACCAATTTTTTCCTCCCTTATGGCTAGTTAGGGTGAAGACCCCTTGGGCACTCCGCTGAAGAGAAGATCCTCTGCACTGGGTGGTGCTTCATCTGCCGCGCTGTCCCCTTCCCTCCAGAGCTTCAAGTGTGAGTCCTAGATTGTTGCAGTCCTAGATAGTCTTTTGCTGGCACGGGTAACCAACTTAGAATTTCCGCTTCTAGATGAATGCTGTCAGAATGATCTTCTCTGCTGCATGGCTTCCATGCATGCATCTTTCTGCTCGCTATTTTTATGCATAGAATTGCCGAGTTCCTGATTTCCTGAGAATCATGACAAGTCTTTTGCCGCTGAGTTTAAATGCTCCTTAAGTTTACTCTCTTTTTTTAGAGGTCCTGGTAAAATTGCCTGGCCAGCTCGCATGTTGTACATTTTTCCACTTTTCATGTGTTTGTAGCGTTTTTGCATGGCTTAGCAATGATGTGGGCGCCAGAAAAGTAGGTGTAAGGCAGCTGAAAAAGCTATGGCCTAACCTTTATTGTAGAACTGTCAAGAAATAAAATAAAAAAAAAAATGTGAGGAAGCCCGCACCCAACCAGAGGTTATCGCGGGCGTACCAATTGAAAATAAAAGAAAAGGGGCCAACGCCCAAGAGAAAATTAAAAAACAACAACAATTGCAATAGAAAAAAAAAGGGGCACAAGTGATGGCCGGGCAAAAGTGATTTTTAGGGCAAGAAGCTCGTGAAGGATTAAGAATTAAGAAGGACGAAATGAAAATGAAACCTGGATGGGTCCAGCGTGCCCGCATTCTTCAGACAGGCCCGCAGGCGGCCAGGAGGAGGGAAGGTCTGGGGATCTGTAGGAAGGAAGAAGAGACAAGAAAAGAAATCGAGGAGGAAAAAAATGAACAAACAGGAGATAATGGGCTTAAGAAAGCAGAAGGGGTACATAAAAAGGGGAAATAGAAAAGTGAATCAAAATAAATGACAAAATGGCAGGTAAAGAAGCAAAGAAAAAGAACGAGCGAAATTAAAAATAACCAAACAAGTAAAAATGAAAAACTTAACAGCTAATGCCTAGGCGACTTCGGTGCAAAATACTGCTTTGGTTCTGTGTCGTAGTTTCTGCTCCTGTGCCTCGTAAGGGATTTGTTGCACTAATTTGTAAGCTCAACTACTTGGCATTTCCTTGTTTGATCCTACATCTTTGCTATAGCTGGAGTGGTTGTTGCATGCATAACCAGCTGATACCGAGGCTTGCCTCTTGCATGTTTCCTTGCACTGATTATCTGTTTTGAAATGTGAAAACATGGATTAAAAAACCGTGGTTTTTCTTTCCAGTTCGTCGGGTTGGGAGTAGCAGCCAACGGATAGGTACGTCTTCAGCTGAAGAGTCCCCGTCAAACTGCTCGCAGTCCACTATATCTACAAGTTGCTCCCAGGGCTCAAGTACAGCTGAATCTGACTCCCTCGAACCATTTAACTCCAGTGAGGAAGTGGTGTCCGGAGGAGGTCCCATTGGTTCTTGGAGCTCATCTTCAGGCACTGGGACCGCTCAAGCTGAAGAGTTGGTCAGCAGCGACAGTCTTGTGCAGTCTTGCGGTGCTGAACGCAAAGGCAACTTAGAATCTTCAGCAAGTGAAAAAAAAGTCTTGTCTTGTGACTTTTCAGCTCCTGCTCGAAGTGCTCTTGTTGGGGAAGACAGCACCAGGAGTGTTTCAGAAAGTGGCTCTTTGATCAAAAGTGTTAAGAGGACACTGTGTGCTCCCACGGCACGTGGAGGCAACTTGTTCCCAAGCAAGCCTGACGGCAAGAAAGCAGGCCCTATTGGGACGTGCTCCTTGGACAGGTTTCGGTATGCATCGAACATGAACGCAGCAGAATCGGTTGCAGTTCAGGAACTTTCCCCCCGTGAATGTGCGGACGGACTCACTGGATATGAATCGCCTGGCTCCGAGAAAGGCGAAACTCTG
Organism: Amblyomma mixtum; assembly: GCF_055824585.1. Lineage (NCBI taxonomy): Eukaryota > Metazoa > Arthropoda > Arachnida > Ixodida > Ixodidae > Amblyomma > Amblyomma mixtum. The sequence continues at coordinate 433,290,063 of NC_143014.1, forward strand.
CTTGAGGGGGGACTAGGTGAAAATGACAGCTTGTGTGGAGTAGAAAGTCAGCCGACGCTGCAGCCGGAAGTGATTGAAGTTGACGAACATGCCAAGGGCTACAGACAGACACAGCCATTCAGATTCAGCGGTGAAAGCTTAGCCCAGCGCCTCCGGGATTCACAGCACAGCATGTCTGGTGAGTGCTGTCGTACCAAATCATCTTTCTGCAGTTTCGTTTTTTTCGCTTGGTCTAAACTTGGCTGCCCTTAAGAGGCATCTTTAAGAAACGTAGCAGCACGAAAAAACTGGACGAAATAGACACAAGTACGACAGGATGTATGCTGCACTTCCAGGATCAATACCAACTGACCCAAACTTTGGTTCTTTTGCCCTTAAGAGGCGAAACATTGAGGGTTTTGCGCAGTTTGCTGTTTAGCTATGTCGTCACTGCCTCCTTTTATTCTCAACCAGTTTGTTAACAAGAGCAAAACTTGGAGCATAGATGAGAGAGGAAGAAGTGTGGTAGCATGTGTTTTCTTTTCAATTTCTTGAGCTGCACTCTTGGCATGTGCAATTTGTATGTGTAAGATGAATAGGCGAGTAACAGAGACAATGTGCAAGTACAAGGTTATAACAAGAGAGTCTGTTTTTTGTTCTACCCTTTTTCAGATAAGAAGTGTTTGGAAAAATGTCGTGGCTTTCGGGCAACCATCACTCCTGCTGACAACGCGGCAGCTGAAAACGAGCTGAGCAAGCAGATCAGGTGTGTCTTGCACCTTGCTTCTTACTCTAGCTTGCTGGAATTAGTTACTAGCAGCCACTGGACAGTCAGCTTTGTTTGCCAGATTTGGGAAATCTTCGGCGTTTACAGTCTGTTGGATCCAGTCCATTGGATCACTCCATTGGCAGAGAATACTGTAGACAAAGTACAGGTAATCTAGAGGAAATACATTGTGCTTGAACATAGTGTGATATAGTATTCACAGCTCTGGCCATACCCATCGCTGATTTGCATTGGTGTGCACGGTCATGTCCAGCATGAACTTTTTTTGCATGCGGGGCAGTTGTGGCCGCCTTTTACGGCCAGCTCTAGGGTCAGGAACCAACAACCGGTTCTGTTTGATCTAAAGCATTACTATTTCAGCTTGGAGGTGTTGACCCCAGATAACTGTTCACATAGCACTTGTCCGTGTGTCTTCTTTTGTCATTTGTCTTGTTTTCACCATGTTCCATCCACTATGAATAGCTTACTTCGTACAGATTTCGTACAGCTTCGTACAGCTCACTGTCCTGATTTGAGCCCCAAACTAGGGCAGGGCAGAAGGCTGTGTAGCTTTATCTACTTGCTGCATGGCTGTGTGTGGATGGATCTGATTTTCATATTGACAATTACTCCCTCACTTCATGTCTTCTCCACCCTGAGAGGTTCCCCTAAATGCGTAAGACTATGTTGCTGCGGTACGCGTCATTTGAATTGTTGCGATGCATGCTTTTCTAAAAAAACTGACTGAAGATTTTTCTTTCTGGTTTTTTACAGCAAGGACATGTTTGCAAAGATGGAAGTAATAGGTCAGGTATGAGTGCATTTCCTACTCGCACAAGACAGTTGCACTCATTGCATGCATGTTTCATGATAGTTGAAAATCTGATGGTGCATGGTTCTCTCTTATTTGATTAGTTTGCACTATCTATGATGCACTTGCTACAATCTGTATTATAAAATAAGAACTCTGCTTTTCTTTTCCTGCCTCTCTTTTTTTTTCTCACTTGTCTTGGGATGTAAAATTTCAGGCACTGTTCTATGTTGTCCATTGTAATTGATCACTATGGCTGACCTGCATGCATTTCTGGTGCGCAGTTCAACCTTGGGTTTATCATCTCGCAACTTGGCGACGACCTTTTCATCGTGGACCAGCATGCTGCCGATGAGAAGTACAACTTTGAGACGCTTCAGCGCGAGGTCGTCATGGAAACGCAGCGGCTGCTTGCGTAAGTCTGCATAGACCTCCTATGCCTATGTGTCTATGCCTAAGTACCTACACCAGTGTGCTTGCTCCTATGTGCATTCATCGAGCTGAATGATCCTGGCCGTCTGAACCATTCAGTTCATGTTTGTGGTCCGTGTGTGTGACATGGATACAAAAACCATGGCCAACTAGAATTTTTCAAATCACCTCCATCTCATGTAATTTGTGCGGAAACAGGCCCATGGAATTTAGCGGGGCCCTAATTTGGAATTCACGGCCAGTACGCATAAAGCTAGCTCTTGATTTTAAGCCAGCTTCTTTTTGACAGCTCATTATTTTGTAGTAGTAGTCCAGCATTGTTACAACTATTTATTTCATAGATTTTATTTTTTGTCTTTATTATGCATACAGTCTCCGAAAAAAAACTCAAGAATTGTTTGGACCATAGCTAGAAGGCTAGTGTGAGGTCCAATACAGAATACAGGCAATAATAGTTTTGTAATGCCACTGCTTAGGCTTGCGGAGACAATCAAGAGGCGGTGACAAGCGCACGCACGTTGGAACATGTCAGGTTACCGGTGTTAGCGGACACGGCCTCCGAGGTACCTGTCTCACAACCTGTGAATAAACGTGGCCGCCGTTGCCACAGTTTCACCAAGAAGTTGCTGAACACGTAGTAGTAGATGCTTCATTTAGACAGCCTGATGTTACTGCTACGTTACTGCTATGTTACTGCTATGTTACTGCTTCGATTATTTTGTTGTATCAAAAACAAAATGTATAATACAAATATTTTGGCTTTTCGTCCACTTTATTGATTGTGCTGTACATGCCATAGGCTATTGCGACATATGATAGCTGTTTGCCAGTCTGCTGCAACTTGAATTTGAATCTTGTGTCTTTGCTTAGACCTGTGACTAGCCAGTGGCTATTTGGCTCAATACCTGCTTTGTATTTTGCATGGCATAGTATAAATAAGAAACTAAACGAACCAAGAAGTGCCAATTGATACATTAGGTAATTTCACAGAACTAGATTCCATGGGGTCTCATTTTTCTAGCACCATTCATTCTTTGCAATATAAAATTTCATCTTTTGTGAACAGGTTAGTTTCTTCTGCTGATGCTTTAAAATGCCAAGTAGGATGCAGTGTTCAGGCATTTTGTAGCATCTGTATTTCCCCATTCTACTCAGTCCACTTTTATTATGTTACAAACAATGGTTTGCAATATAATCCTCAGTTCTCATTTACTTTTTGAAGTGCTCGGGCATTTACCGAGTGTTCGGCTCCGGGCTCCGAAATGGTTGCGCTTGTGTACACTGAACGATGCCATTTTAAACAAAAAATGAACAAAAATTTAATGACTTGGTGCGAGTGATTTTAGCTCGCCCACTAAAATTAGTTGTACAGTGGGTTCACTAATCCTAATGCATACTCTGCCACATGAATTGCATTGATCGTCTGTGAATTTTTTCTCCTTCCATGACTTTATGACTGGCTTCCAATTCCAGGCCTCAGACACTTGAGCTCACTGCAGTCAATGAGATGGTACTCACTGAAAACCTTGAAATATTCAAGAAGAATGGTTTTGACTTTGAGGTGGATGAGTCCCAACTACCGGGCCGACGTGTCCGGCTGGTCAGCATTCCCGTCAGTGGCAGCTGGCAGTTTGGGAAGGAAGGCAAGCATTTTTTTTCTGCGGTTTCAGCCCGCCTTGGTGGCTCAGTGGTTACGGCACTCAGCTACTGACCCGAAAGACGCGGGTTCGATCCCGGCCGCGGCGGTCGAATTTCGATGGAGGCGAAATTCTAGAGGCCCGTGTACTGTGCGATGTCAGTGCACGTTAAAGAACCCCAGGTGGTCGAAATTTCCGGAGCCCTTCACTACGGCGTCTCTCATAGCCTGAGTCGCTTTGGGACATTAAACCCCATAAACCAAACCAAATCAGCTAGCATGACTAGCATTCATATTGTTACATATGGCTACCAAAGCAGTTTCGTACATACATAAAGATATCCCCTTCAGTCATGGGTGTTTGTTGATTACTGCTGGCCCATAATGTGCCGTAAATGGCTGGAGCTTATATATCGGGCCCTTTGCGATAAGCTACATACAACCATTTTATGCCAGACATGTGAAATTAATGTAGAAACCTATTTTCAAGATGGACCCTCTGCGCTTCACGTAGTTGCCAGTGTGGCTCTGGAATGTATTTGTATCCGGTTGCTTATTTTGCATGCATCAGTGTTTTCGAAAGACCTAAAATAAGCTTAATTGCCTACATAATGACTGCTTACAGGCACGAGTTAAAAGAACTACAATCGACGTCCTCGAAACAGTGTAGAGTCATTAAGTGAGATATCATGACCCTTCAACAAATTGCATAATCAATCATCAGGGAGGGTTGCATTTTTTTGTGGGTTATCGGTGCGTGTTCATTACTTTCTCTGATCATAATTCACGATTGAAGGGGATATGCATGCATACGAATGCACGCATTGTTGCGTGTGAATTGCGCCCTTGTCATCAGAATGAGGGCATTAGTTGTTTAATTAAATCGCAAGTTTTGATTATGTTGCTGATTTCTACTTGTGTGAGCACCATGAGAAATGCTTCTTGCTTAGGCAGTGTTCATTTATCTATGTATCAACATCAGCTGAATGTTTAATCCACTTGTTGTGTTTGCTTTGGTATCATGTCTCCTTAATATAATGGCATCAGTACATTGCTCTGAGCAGAGTTTTGTAACACCATTCCTTTGCCCCCCCCCGCCCCCCCTTTTTTACAGATGTGGACGAGTTGATTTTCATGCTGAGTGACAACCCTGTGAGTAGTGTTGCTTTGTGCGTAGCGAGTTGAACGAAGAATGGCTGTGCTTCAATCCACCTTTGTGCCTTTTTGCTCAGCACACAGTGTGCAGGCCTTCAAAGCTGCGCCAGATGTTTGCCTCGCGTGCCTGCCGCAAATCAGTCATGGTAGGAACCGCCCTGACCGTGCCTACCATGAAGAAGGTGAGTGGTGACCTCAGTTTTCCGCGAAGAATGAAATGCCGCATCAGGCTGCAGCAAGCTCAGGCTTGTGGCTCAAGAGTAGAACATCCTGCATTGGCCTGATTATTCGATGGCAAAATGGTCATATGCATGTATGTGGAGATTAATACACCGTAGTGGAGAACTTCGCATTAATTTGGGCCACCTGGGGTTCTTCCACGTGCACTGACATCTCACAGCACACGGGTGTTTTAGTGCAAAAGCACTGCTAGCTGCAATCCTTGGGTTTCAGCGGTCTCCGTTTGTATGAAGCCTCTGAGTAGCAAGTGTAATGGGGCCACTGGACACCTCAATTGTGGTCACTGGACACCTCAATTGTGCTGTGAGCAGGGAGTGGTGTCCACCTACAAATTGAGACAGCTATGCGCCTTTCCTTTTCTTAAAACCAGAGCAAGGTTTAGACTCTGTTGAGTTTGAGGAAAGGAGAGGTGCATAACTGACTCTGGGGTCAGTGGACACCTCAATCATGCTTTGAGGTGGGTGGGGATGGTCTCCACCTGCAAAAAAACTGTGCTTCTGTGCAATATTTCATGCTTAGCAATGCTAAGCCTGCTCCCTTTCCTTCGCCTCTGCATCCATGACTAGTTTTGCGAGGAGGAAGAGGTTATGGGCAGAGGAAGGCGAGCTCCCACTCTCCAGTCTTTAGCTCAAATGAGGCCCAGTCCTTGCCACCATCACTGGGTGCAGAGTCTCTCGAATCAATGAAGAAGCGAAAACATAGGACCTGGTATTGCTTGAATCAGCATATATGGGCAGAAATAATGAAAATGGAGTTGGAACAGAATAGTTGTATGTTGTAGCAGCTCTGGAGCAAAACTGTTCATGCCATGCGTGGTCTGCTCACTCAGCCTGCATTGGTCGATGAGCACTGTGAAGCTTATGGAGCCTAGCGGCAGTCCATTGTGGTGTGCTGGAACGTGCGCGGCTCATGTGATTGTCTACTGGACTTCCACTTTGTCAGTCAGGTTGCCCCTGCTTCCATTACGGCTGTCACCCAGCCAGCTCCTAGACTTCTTCCCACTTCGATGTTCCCCGTCAGGTCGAACCTTCACTAATCAGGCTGTCCTACACGAAATCCACTCTCCCGTGCTCACAACAATGTCTACTGTGACCCTCCATGCTCCGTATTTTGAATTGAGATTTGTGTTTCAGGTTCTCGGCCACCTTGGTGAACTGGACCATCCGTGGGCAAGTACAGTTTATGAAGTTTGTGCATGCAATACCACACTAAATGGGGATGACAGAAAAAAAAAAAAAGGAGAGCACTGCAGTCTGCTGCATTGGAGAAGTGCAAAAGCATTTGCGTTTGAATGTCAGCAACTTTTTTTTTTTCCAGTCATTGTTGTCTTGTGACACTTACCACCTGACCCTTGGATGACGTCAGCAACTTTTTTTTTTTTTGAAAGTCATCGTCTAACATTAGTACACATCACCAACACACTTTACCGCCGTACACACCACAACACATTCACTTCGTGCCCCTAACACGCTAGAGCAAACGCCCTATTGTGTGGCCACCTGGCACATAGATGCCCTGGGTTCGAACCCCAGTGCCGGTGAATTTTTTTCGAATGGTCATTCTTGTGCGGATATGCTCTGCCAACAAGTCCTGTACACATCACTCATGAGACAAAAAATGCTCTCGCATTATTTTTTTTCCTAATACTCACCTGGAATCTGCTCCCTAAAAGTGATGGCTATGCCTGAACTTGAAAGTGAAAGTATTTTTCAAGGATGCTGCTTTTTTTCATTAATGCGCTTATGTAGTTGTACGTATCATTTGATATATCTTTTCCTTTTCATAGTTATTCGCTGATGGATCATCAGTGATACCTTGCAACTAAACCTCACTACAATAATGCCTTACTGGCAGTTTAGCTATACCACATTTGCTCGCATAATTAACATACCCTTTTCCCGAAAAATCTCTCCAAATTTCGGGGCTTGCATTCATTATGGTAAAGGGGGGGGGGGGGGCAAAATGTTCAAGAAAAACTGCACTTTTAGATAGCCAAAGTACGGGGTACATTACACGAGCGGAATCATTTGATAGTAAATGTTTGGTTTATGTGGTTTAATGTCCCATAGCGACTCTGGCTATGAGGGACGCCGTAGTGAAGGGCTCCGGCAATTTCAACCACCTGGGGTTCTTTAACTTGCACTGACATCGCACAGTACACAGGCCTCTAGAGTTTCGCCTCCACCAGGTCGCTTCTCGGCCTTTTGTCTTAGATCGTATGTAGAAATCTGTCCTTATCAGCTTGATAGTAAATGTTGTGACTAATGACTGATAAATAAAAGATTAAGTTGTTCAACAGCATCTCAATGGGCCCTCTTGTGAGCAGACACAAAGCCTGTCGTGCATGGATGATCGGCACTTAGCTAAGCAGCTACTTTGGTGGCACATCTCCAAGCTGCCGCTACTTGCATTGGTCATTCAAATCCATGCATTTGTTTCTGCCAACAGAATTGCCCGCATGGGAGGCCCACAATGCGTCATCTCATCAACCTTTCAATTCTACCCGACTGAAGAAGAGTGCAAGGACGGGGACACCCTGGTGTCAAGTGAAAGCACTTGGGGTTTTATTGACTACAAACGTGACCAAAAGGTGCATATTTTGCAACCAAGCACAGCGGCAGCCATAACAAAGGTTGCACGGAACACAACCTGTTCATTAAAAACATCTTGTAAATAAATACACAAGGCAGCAACAGAAAACATGCCTCACACATGTAGAAAAATGTAGCCTGTAATAAAATATAGAACTTTCGACTACACAAGGCTATGTACTAAACTATAGAAAAAGCTTGAAATGTAGTTCCTGGTGTGGCCTTGACACCATTCTTTTTTTTTAACGTAAGCTTTTTGGGCTAGCAGAGCTTCATAGCAGGAGCTAAAGGTTTTTTTTTTTTTGAGTCTTGTAATAAGTCAAGCACAGCACTTGAGCAGACATGCGCACATGTTTCAATAAAGATGTGGATCACAGTCCGTACATGATGTGCAAGGATGCACGCAAACACAAAACATGACAGCTGTGAGTGTCTCTCAAATGGGCATGCAGAACATTTTTTTTTTATCCTGCAGCTAGGTTCTTCTTCGTTCTTTAATCAGGCTGACTTAACGCCAAGCCTAAGAAAGACCATCAGGCTCCAATATGCACATTCTACTTTTCGCATGCTTTGCAGGTTAAGCTGCATAGAAAAAATCGCCTAGTAGTTGCAGCTACTGATTACGTTTGAAATCACCACCCCATACCAACCAGTTGTATGTAACCTGTCTAGTTAAGACGACTGGTTCGTGGACCATGCTGAATCGGAGGGCTTGAAGAAACAATGAAAAGAACTCTTGAGTACACAAACTAATGCTCATCAGTGTTGAAATGAATGTTACGAAATGTAACATACGTTTGTGTCACACTCACTTCTGTATTTTTCATAAATCTGCTCCACCCTTGATAAAACAGCCTATATTACATAGACAAAAAGCCTATCTTTGGGAATAGATATGCACATTCCATATGGACCCTCTGAATCATCTATGAAATTTGTAATGCATGTTGGAGCCCTTGCATTGAAAAGCAAGTCTCTGGTCAAACTGGAACAACCTAACTCTAAAAAAATCGCTTGAAGCAAGCTGTGCACTTTGGGAAGGACTCTAATGCCGATGAGAAAACGGCAAAGGAACAGTCGACAAACGATATGGGGAATAAATAGTGGCAAGCATGCATGGAATGCAGAGAGCAGTGTTTGTACAGTATAGTAACAAGCCCAACCAGGGCTGAAGAATATTTGTATTTAAACAGCCCGTGAATATACGCAGCTATCTATTCCTACATGCCCCAGACGGCACAAATATGCTTGCAAAGTAGCTGTAGAGGCACTGAGATTGTATTACAAGAGGCTTGTACAGATTTTTAGAGGTACCGATTGTGGTTGCTTTCCAGTGCTTTTTATGTCACCTCTGCCTGCAGAGAGACTTGCAATACCATCTTGCTCACAGGGGAAGCGGCAGTTTCATCGTGTGCGCAGAATTCATCAACATTTGTGGGTACAACCCAGGGCTGCCTCAAAAAACCTGTGCAAACCCAGTACCACGGGCGTAGAAGTAAGAGAAAGTGATGTTCAGCACACAAGCTGTGCTGACCAGGCCCTCTGAGCACCACTGACACACGGTCTACATTCGGTACAGGTGTTCGCCTCTTTCAAACTGAGATCTCACTTGGCAGTCGGACAGCGTAACAGCAGAGCCAGAAATCAGGAGTGCTCGTCTCTTGTGACTTGCACCATGCTTGCACTACCTTTGCACCACCTGCACAATGCTTGCACTACATTTGCACCACCTGCACAATGCTTGCACTACGTTTGCAGCACCTGCACAATGCTTGCACTATGTTTGCACCACCTGCACAATGCTTGCACTACATTTGCACCATAATTGCAGCACACAAGCTGTGCTGACCAGGCCCTCTGAGCACCACTGACACACGGTCTACATTCGGTACAGGTGTTCGCCTCTTTCAAACTGAGATCTCACTTGGCAGTCGGACAGCGTAACAGCAGAGCCAGAAATCAGGAGTGCTCGTCTCTTGTGACTTGCACCATGCTTGCACTACCTTTGCACCACCTGCACAATGCTTGCACTACGTTTGCAGCACCTGCACAATGCTTGCACTATGTTTGCACCACCTGCACAATGCTTGCACTACATTTGCACCATAATTGCAGAATGCTCGCACTGAACTGCCTCGAACGATTGCCCTGCTCGCCATCTACCTTCGCGAATGTGCTTCTTGCAAAAACTCGTACAAATATCATTTACAAAGCCCTTGCAAATGAACGACACAATGCACTGAGAGTTTCCAGATGGATTATACCAAGCACCTCAGTCCTGAAAGCAGTCTGGTATGTTCACAAGCAGGTCAGAGAAAGAGCGCACCTTTTCAAACTCTGCTTACAAGTCTGGCCAAAGCGACGGCCATTTTACCCTTCCTACAGCTACATCACAGTGTCCTACTTCTCATGCTATGCAATGTCTGAAATACTGGTGTGCTGACAATCTTGGACGGCACTCGTCTTCTCCCACCTCACAACCGCGGAAACATTTCGAAACCTTTCGATAGATGTACATTGCGGGACGTATCACACGCTGGGAAAAAGCCCACAGTGGCACTGCCAACCTTGTGAACGGCCTGGCAAGATTCTCTTGCCGGCTAATACCCTTTCCTTGCTCCTGCATAATAGGAAGTGAGAAACCGGCCTGTCGCAAAGCTATCCGACTGAATGTGCAGTCAAATCCAGCCAAGACGAAAGACCTTCAAGGATCGAAGCAATAAACTGGTTCACACCAATCCTTGGTCAATAACAAGTATCAGGTCTAGCCTCCGTTGAAACTTTTACAAACCTACTCGCTTCTTCAGTGTTAAACTAAAAAGGGTTAGATAATTGCGCTTGGTTAGTATGCAAGCAACTGAGACGAACTGCAGAACAATCACCTGACTTGCCACTCTAGGACACTGTATGACACATAATTGGTGCTAATAGCTAGTTGGTTTTGTGCAGAGTGAATGTGAAAATGTCGCTGGCCTTGGAGTTGAATTAATTTCCATTTCTCAGCTGGCTGTTATAGATGCAACTGTTGACAGGCTGGAAATCTTAGAAAGCATGCAATTACGAAAAGTTAAGTAGTCGGGGGGTGTTTAGCCAAACTGTAGCACGCCTCAGTCCCACGCAGTTCTTATAAGCAGTGTGATTTCATGGCATGACTAAGATAGCTAACCGTCGTGTAAAAATCGAATACACAATTCGGCCTGCAAGTCATCAAAAACTACTATGCCAAATGATGCAGTGCTTATTCAATTCATGCACTTGCATGTGGTGGTCAAGGGGCAAAGGGCTTGCTTGAAAGGAGTGTGCCTACAGACTCCACACACCACTCTAGTTGGTCCTTTGGGCGGAAAGAGGGGGGCGGGGGTAACTTGGTACACAAGTAGTCTCCTCTCCTCTTTGGAGCTTAGTCTTGTCTAAAGTCCAAGAGAAAGAATGCTACATAGCTTGAGTGCAGCCTTACTCTATCAACCACATGGCGTTTTATTGCCCGACTGTCTTAACTACGTAGACTTAACAGGGCTTCATAACCGTACAAATGTGCTCAAAGGGATGAGTATTGAAACCGCTAATTAAAACGAGTGCTAGGAACGAAAGAAAACGCGATTTACATCTGTACGCAGGTAATACACACGTTGCATGAGTCACTTCGATAACAAAACAATCAAATTGAAACTAGGAAACTTCATGGCAGTCCATCAACCTGCAGCCGTTGCATGAATTTAAGTGCGGAACACGGACGCTGCTCGCGTACACACGATGGGCGGTTAATTTCTTTTATTACCTGCTGCATGAGGTTTCAGCACACAGCTTGCTGTCCACCACGCCATGAGAGATAGAAGAGTGAAAAATAAATGAGCAATACGTTACTTTTCCTATAATTAAATAACACGCTAACAATAAAAAACTACATAATTTGAATCAACGGCACACGTAGTGCCTGAGTGCTCGCGCAACCGGTCGTGGTCAGCTAGCTGACTGCCTCTGCTCAGCGGATGTGAACCGACGACGCACGCCTTTTCCCCGAACTCCTTTCAGCTTAGTCCCCGAGTTTGTCCCCAGAGGGCAGCTTCTGGCAGATCCTTCGTGGAGATCCCCGCGCACAAAAGGGCGTCCATAGCACGCTGACAGGCCGGTCCTCTGCCACGACGTTTCTAACTTGCGCTCAGCACCAAACAGCCATATGCCAAACCCTGCTGGCCTTTCACCCTGCAGTCGCGGCGTTTTAAAAGTGGCGAGACTTGCACCGGTCACTGCCTCTGGCTCAAAATTTTCTGCGCGAAAGTTCGAAGACCAGTAGGGATGCGGCGGTGGGCGAACACAGGGATTTTGTAGAGAGGCTGCCCATCCTGCAACGTGTCGCGGCAGTGATTTGGGTCGGCTCTCACGGCCGCAAGAGCTCGGCGAGTTCGTCGAGCTCGGCGCGACGACCCCGCATGTAGACTAGAGTCTCCCACAGCACACGGACGAGCAGCTTGTTGTCGGTCTCGTTGAGGCACACGTCGGCGGAGATGGGGGCGTTGAGGCGGAAGTACGGGACGTTGATGGTCTGGCACCAGGCCTGGGCTCGGTCAACGAGACGGCCATTGGCCTGGGTAGCCTGTGAGGTACGGTGCGAGTGCACAATGAGCAGCGGCCTCAGCGGTTGCTTACGGCCTTTTCTAAGTTGTAAAAGCTCAGTTTCCACTGAAAGTAACACTTGGAACATGGTGATCCACTGACGCAGACCAACATCGACTATTCCTCACTGTCTCTTTAACTTGATGCTTCGACCACCAATTCAAATACGCCACGCGTTCACCCGTCCTGCTGGAGTGGCATTGTAAACTGCAGCGTTTAACAGGAACCAGAATTACGTGCAAATGGAAGTTTGGGCTCGTTGGTAAAACATGACGGTAATGGAAATTTCTTGAGCAAAGACACTAATACAGTGGCAAAGAAACGAGCAGGCTGAAAACTTAATCATTGCGTTTTGCCAGCAATGTGCTACAACCTAGCTGTCCGATGGGAACGCCATTAAAGGGGCTGCGAAACACTGCTTGGAGGGATACTGGCTTTACTTCAGGTGGGTTCTTTATGTCACACAGATGCTGACTTAAAAAGAATTACAGGAATCGATGCACAGGAACGGGAGTTATTCAGTGAAGAAATTTCAAAATACAAGCAAACAAAACACTGCCCTCAACTCGATTTTGGCGGGGCTTCCCACTCCTATTTCGCTCTCCCAATGACGGCACCTGGCGCAACCAATCAAAACAGCCAGCCAGAGCACGTCGCGGAAGTTTGCACTCCATGGCTGCCTGCTCTCGGTAACTCGTTTTTGCTGAGACTGGCAGCGTCGATTCCATGCCAGAGCGCCCCTGGTGGTGTATTTTTATTTTACTTGCTTTGCAGGGCTTTTATCTAAGACAAACAAGTTGTTTTTGTTGATCTAATATAAAACGCAGACAGGTGACAAAATGTGTCTATTTATTCACACAATTTGCAGTATATTTACTGTTTGTCCGATCATCAAGCTCGCGCCAGGTGATGTCATACCCGCTGCTAAAAACCCGCCACTGTGTGGCGACACCATCAGAGCCATGAAGTTGTTTTTGGGAGGACATTAAAATATTAAAAAACGGAATATACGCGGTATTACCGATGCTAATAGCACCATTATAACTCACTGTATGCAATCAACAGGCAAAACAGTTAACTAAGATTGTGTTTCTGGGCCCCATTAAGAACACATCTGGCAAACTTTACAGTGTTTCATGACACCATCCAGCACATGACAACAGCAGCTTGAAATGTGCCAACGATAACATTCAGTGAGCCCCTTGCTACATAAGCATTAAAACTGTCATACTAGACTGAACATAATTATGTTACTCTACAAATCGTACCGCAGTTAGTACACAATTCCCCTCCCCTCTCATGTAATTCCCTACATGGCCAAAGGGTACAGTAGATGATGATGGTGACAAATAACATTTGTGTCCAATACATCTGTTCCTTCTCAGGACTGCATTTCATGAAAATGCACATCCTTTACTTTCTTACCACTGGCACCCATTTGCTATGGTGCCCTGATGGTCGCCAGCATCCGACTGTTATTGCATTCACTTTTCACTGTTTCCCGGCATTGGTATGCATTGATGATAAAAGAATTACCGCAAATGCTCCAAGCCATTTCTAATGCAAACATTGTGGGATTGGGCACTTTGACACAAAGCTTTGTGTTGCACCAAAAAGTAAACTGTGGTCTTTAACACAATCACTGTGGCAGAGATCTTTAAGGGGGGACACTGGTCTTGAAAAAAAAATTTTTATTAATGAAGTCACAGTTACGAAATCTTCAGGGCATATGTATTTTTGTGTGCCGATTCTAAATATGTCATTTAATTTCATGTAAAACAATTCCTTCAGCACTTATGCACTTTTTATGCTAGTATTTTGCAGAGAGTTTTGAAGAGAATTTGCTGCAGGAAACTCGCTGAAATGTATGCCATTGGGTTCTCTTGACACCAAGGAATACAATAAGGGTGAAATTGTCTTCCTGCCTATCATAGAGCTTAAGTTATAGAGTTCTGAAGTTGTCGCTTCAGAAATGAGAAGGAAAATGTGTATTCCTCTGTGTGAAGTGGCAGCTTCAGTACCCTATTACTCAAGTTCTATGAGAGCCAGGATGACCATTTTACCCTTATTGTATTCCTTGGTGTCAAGAGAACCCAATGGCATATATTTCAGCGAGTTTCCTGCAGCAAATTTTCTTCAAAACTCTCCGCAAAATACTTGCATAAAAAGTGCACAAGTGCTCAAGGAATTGTTTTACATGAAATTAAATGACATATCTAGAATCAGTGCACAAAAATACATGTGCCCTGAAAATTTCATAACTATGACTAAATTAATAAAATTTTCTTTTCAAGACCAGTGTCCCCTCTTAAGAGCCCTAATGCCTGCGCATTGTAGCCCACCAGCGGGCCACCTTTAATTTTGTAGGGTGCGTCACCACAATGCACAGGGAGTAACGGCGAAGCTAACTTTTAGGAACCGCCAAGAAATGGCAACAGCGACCTGCCATGTGTGCTTTTCGCAGGCTCTTTGGACAATCTGAGCTGTCCCATGGCTTAATCGCGCAACTCAGTGTCCTTTGCTGCTGACCCATGTCGCAGCGAATGTGTTAGAAACCAATTTTCAGGCCCTACAACTAAGCACTGTGGGGCTCGTATGCAGCAGTACAACACAGGCCTGGTGGCCACTGGTGATGTCACCCATTTGGGCTGGGGAGAGAGTGGTGTCCAGAATCCGGGGTCCCGAAGAGCTGGGGAGAGTGCGTGTGTACGTGCGTGCATAATGGGGGATGTGGTATGGCTACTCCGCTGCCATAACCTCACCCCTGGAAATGCATAAGCACTGACAATTTTTTTTCTCTGCTTCATTTGAACTGTGTACAGTGAAACCTTGCTAAAACAATCGCTTCACCGTATCAGTGTGGACTTGCGCTGCACTGCATCTCAAGGCGAACCCCACTTTTTTTCACTCATTGCTTCACTACAGTGAGGCTTCTGCGCCCCACATTTCACGTGCAATTACGCCAATATGATGCAATCTGGCGAAAAACATTGGACAATACACAATGTATGGGTGACGGAGGTGCTTGAGGTGGCCCTCGGGTGCTACAGCAAAGTTATGCACCTGCCAAGGGCTCCTCCACTACTCTGCCTTGCCACTGCAGGCAAACTGCAGGCAACTTGAGCTTCTTCCCTCTCCTGCCAGCAATTTTGTGCCATGCAAGAGGAACATGCAGCGATAGCTGAAGCAGGTGATCAATTGGGCACAAGCGGTGCTCTGTGGTGCTCTGCACCATAATGTTACGCTGTTGCCCTGTATGAGTGGACACACTGCTAGTGACAGCTACAACAGTAGCTTATTGTTTTTGGCTTGGTCATCACACTCTCTTTCTGCGTGCCTGAAGTCCAGGCAAGAGATGTTTGCAGCCACCTTCAGTGTGGCGAGGCTGGCAGTAGGGCAGCTTGGTAAATATTCATTTTTGAGACATGTACTAACACCGAGGCATTGAAAACGCTGCATAAAAGTATACTAATGAACTTCCAAGGATTTCACCACTAATGGTCCCTTCACTGCAGAAGTGTAAAAAAGATGATGGTTATTACATAATAAAACTTTAGGCATGTTCGATGATTTCTGAGTGACTAAGGACGATAAAATTGATTGCAAATACACAGGTGCACGCAGTAAAATCAAGAGAAAAATTCAAAACTGCTCTATCACCTTCCAATGCAACATTATGACCAAAGAAATTTTTGGGCCGCTTTGCAGTTAGGGTCGGCTTTTGCACGATTTTATTTTTTCAGCATGCCTCCAGCACCTTTGGCAGCCGACACGTTGACATTCCTGTAGTAAATATGTTGGAAAAGGCCAATTCTGAAATTACGTTAGTAATTCATGCAGTTCTGTGAGAATGATTCACATTTTTTTACACTGTGTCACAGGGGTTAAAACAGAAAAACAAGTCCACAGGTTCAATAAGGGAGACTCCACCCGATAAATGTTCTCAAGAATAGACTCTCCGGCCGTGTTGGGATTTGTCCAGCAGCAAACGACGCATTAAATGCCGAGAGAATTGGATTAAAAAATCTTAAACTCATGACATCCTAACTGAAAAGGATGGGTTGCCACCGTTTGGAAGTGAATGGTGGTGCAGCATAACCTCCAGGAGCCGCATCCAAAATTTGTTACGATGCGCATACTTTACTTGCATAATCGGCCGCTTAATGGTAACCACTTCATTTCTTCTTGTTCATTCTTTCTCGGTCTTTTCTAGCTTATGAAAGTTTCATTTTCAGTGAGGGTGGTGTATTTGTGATTAGGACACGATACTCTACCTGTCCTCAGTGTTAAGAATCAACGCCCAACGTCAGGAGGAAGATGTTACCTGGTCGATGATGAGCTGGCCGAGTGCCTTGGCCCCAAAGGCCATCTTGGCGGCGCCCAGGATGCCCGTGCCCATGTGGAGCATGTCGATGACCGTGACAGGCACCACGGGCACCTTGCCCGTGCCCAGGGACACGATGACGCCCAGGGGGCGCACCTTGTCTGCCTGGCCCTGGGCACAAAACACACGCGACTACTGTATAAACGCGTGTAAGGGCCGCACTTTTTTTTTTCCAGATTCGGGGGCCAATTTTCAGGGTGCGGCCCATACACGCGACGTACGAAAAAAAAATTTTTTTTTAAGCAAAAACACATCACCAGGGAATGAGCGGCATTTATTCTACGTTCAGTCATCACTCACGGAGTATTTCGACTCTGAGCTGGTGCTGTGCTCTGGTGCACGCTCATGCCAAAAGAAGCCGCGCAGCATGTCCGCTGTCAACGCGTAGCCGTTGTTCCGCATTTCCATCACATAGCAGAGCAGCTCTTCCAGTTCAGGAAACTCGCAAGGCTCGCCTCGGAAAGCGCGCTTTTTGCAGCTTGTTTTTCTCAACGCACGCTTTTGATTGCACGATCATCGGACGCACTTCTCGGCCACGTCGAATTCCCCGTCCGCCGCACACTTACCGCATTCGAGAGCTAACTCCCAGCCACGTAACTGATAAGGTGCTTGCCTATCGTGCTAAAACTGCATTACCTGGCGGCAGCACGCGAAAGCCACAACTACGGTGAATGCGCTAACACGCCATAAAAGGCTGGAGCTGGCGATACTGATGCCAATGTAGATAACGCACGGAGGAAGGAAAGAAAGATGCCGATGTAGATAACGCATGGAGGAAGGAAAGAAAGATGCCGATGTAGATAACGCATAGAGGAAGGAAAGATAATGAAGTCACGGGGGAGAAAAAATTGCCGATGATGATGGCTGCGGCCTCGGGTGCCATCCATGGACGGTTTTTGGAAGCTCTTGTGCGCGTGCTTGGCCTCCGCGATCGAGCGCACCGTTTTCCACAGCCGGAGCCGATCACGGATGGCGCGTGCATTTAGAAGGCTATTCCCGCCTGGGTCATGGAAAGTTCGGGTGCGGCCCTTACACGGATTTATTTTTTTTAAAGATTTCCTTCGGGAAAATGGGGTGCGGCCCATACACGGGTGCGGCCCTTACACGCGTTTATACGGTATGTAGCTATAGAGAGAGAGAAAAAAGCGGTAGAGGAAAGGCAGGGAAGTTAACCGAAAAGAACATTCCAGTTGGCTACCCTGCACTGGGGGAGAACGATAAGGGGGGGAGTGTAAAAGGATAAGAGGAAGTAGAGAAATGCAGTCTGTAGCGAGAACGAGGAAGTGCTGCGACCTGAGTAGAACACATCGACTGTTCTCCATCACTAAAACAAGGCAGTCAGGCAGTGTACACATTTCACTGTGAAGAAAGGCTGCTTGCTTTTGCAGCTGATAATGTGGATGACAATGTAAGACATCCCAATTTCATCTCGGTACGATGAGGCTGGAGGAGCCATTGTGCCAGCTACTGGAGAGCTGCAAGGATTGGACTGAACATACACCTGCAGTGCAGTCTGTGCAGCAAACTGAGTGTTGTAGGCAGGGTGCTTGTTCACATTTGTTCACAAATACCGTATTTACCCGAATGTAACGTGACCCCAATTGTAACGCGAGGGTCGACTTTGCGAACGCGCAAAATCAAAAAACGCGAAAACACGAATTTAACAAAACGGGAGAGGAATCGGCTTCACGAGCCACAGCCGGTCTCGAGGGGTGCGCGCGCTTCTCTTGCACGCTCCCCCTAGAGACCGGCCGTGCACGAGCGCTTGGCTTGTGAAGGCTGGCCGCTTTGCGTCGCGCTCCCTCATTTTTTTCCTCCATGTTTCAAGGTGACTCGTTGATGGCGCGCTCTCGTTGGTGTCGTCTGCTCTGCCTTTTTCGCGTTTGCACCGCATTCACGACTTGTCCTGGCGTGGTTCGCGTATTGGTTGACCGCTGAATTTGGAGCGCACGACTTTGAAGGAGCAGGTCAATCGAACGCACGTAAATGCGGCACATTAAGCGAGCCTAATAATGAGTGTTTGGTGCCTTTCTTAACATTTTTATACCTAGTATTCGAAAGTAACGCGGGGGGTGACTTTTCACGTCTGTTTATGGTAAAAAAACTCGCGTTACATTCGGGTAAATACGGTAGTTTTGCTCAGAACAGTGAGCTTGGTAGCAAATCTTTAGCCATTTTCATGCGGCCAGATGGGACTAATAAATTATTTCTGCATTTCTACCGTTGTATATATTCGGAAAAATACATCTGCTCCCCAGATCTCTCATGTACTCATTTGACTTATCCTGGTGTTTCGATGTCACTGTGCCTGGCCACTGTGATACCTTGCACAAAATTTTGCACATCTGTAAAGAAAAAAAACCTAACTGGCAAACCTAATTGGGTTTTTTCAAGGCCTGCGCAGGCTATACGGGCAGAAAAAAAATATTTAAAAGACACGCGTGCTATCAGTACAGTATACAAAGCCAACCTAGAGGCTCATGGAGTGAAAGACTTTGTGCATTCAGACGTAGTATTTACAATACCAACCACACTATTTGGCAACATGTTGTTGGCAATCCCGTGTTTCCCCACTAGTGAAGGAATTCACTGGGATAAATAGAATGAGGTGTCCCAACGCACCGTCGCCTTGAGCGCCTCGTTGTACTCGCAGATCTCTGTCATGGCGTCCAGGGTCGGGTTGTTGGAGATGAGCCCACCGTCGAGGAAGCGCCCAAACGGCCGGAAATAAGTGGGCGCCGCCCCCGACGCTCGGGCTGCCCGCCACACCAGCTGTTCTGCAGTGGGAACACGGGTGAATGCGACGTCTACCGCTCGGACCATCTCTGCTGTTCCACAAACTTTTTAACCCTTTGAAGGTTTTTGCCGTATATGTACGGCGGCCGTTTTCTGTCCCACAAGGTCTTTGCCGTACGGGTACGGTTTCGATCTTCCGTTTGAAATTTTGCGCCAAAAGAACAATGCGTGCTCACTGGGGGGGTGCTGCCACCTCTTAGGACTTACAAGAAGTGCTTGAATTTTGTGCTGCCTTCTTACGAAGATAAGCAGAACTTATGTCTAGCTTTAGCACGGCGGCACAGACTGCGGCACCACCCCTTTTGTAGTTTTGGTTTCGCCGCGGGATCGCAACGGGAGTCGCGCGAAACGTGTTTTCTCTTTGTGGGCACTGTTTTGCAGAGGCGGCGGAAGTTGATTTCTATCTTTATTGGTGCTGCTCTTAGCTTGCTTATCACCGCTGCTATTCTATTCTATTGAACATTTTCCAGTTGTGAGTGATGCTGTCACCAAAGCATCTTGTAATAAAAACAGCGCAAGGACACAGGACGAGAACGGAGAGTAGACACACACTCAGCGCCGTGTGCGTCTACTCTCCGTTCTCATCCTGTGTCCTTGCGCTGTTTTTATTACAAGATGCTTAACCAACTCGCCCAAACTGCCATTTTACTACTGTCACCAAAGTACTGTTCCTAATTTTTTTTTACTATTTATTCTCGATTATATACATTTTGTAGATTCAAGATCCGCAATAAAGTAATTTGACCACCTGGGAAAGTTTTCTTCAAAATAATTCGACCCTCAAAGGGTTAAGAGGTAGAAAGGTTGTGCGAAGGCACGGAGAAAGGAAAACACTGCAGAACCCTGCCTATCCGGCTGCATTACAAAATATGTGCCAGAAGTCATGTGCTTTTGTGCACGGAAACATGGGATTCCTTGGAATGACACCGCACAGCCATAACGACGGCGTCTGCATCGCGCTTAGTCTCTCACCGC
Source organism: Amblyomma mixtum (assembly GCF_055824585.1). Taxonomy (NCBI): domain Eukaryota; kingdom Metazoa; phylum Arthropoda; class Arachnida; order Ixodida; family Ixodidae; genus Amblyomma; species Amblyomma mixtum. Next base: position 433,310,442 of record NC_143014.1, read on the forward strand.
GGTTGGTTCAAGTTTTAGATTCGCAGTCTTGCATAATAGTCCCGTTTCCCAGAAGCTACAAAGTATGGGAGGCCTTCTGTCACCGTTAGTCCTCAATGTAGTGCAGTGCCTGGCTCTCTCAAATGGTAGCCGCAGGCATGGGTCTACTGTGCAATGTACCCAGATGAAGTGTGCCCGCTCTCATCGCGACACACGCGTACGCACCGTGCGGTGGTGTGCACGATGGGAATTCAGACTCGTCCTCCGCCACTCCCAGGATCTTCTTGGGCGAATCGTAGTTCCGGAAGAGGTGCAGTGCCGCTGGATGCCGGTCCGCCAACACCCCCGTGATCATCAACCTGCCGCACCAGCAATCACGTAGATTTAGGCTACAGCTGCCCTCGCCCCTTGTTTGAACTCCATGGCCACACACTTTTCCTACATTAGTTTCACAGTATCGTTTCTTTTCAGTACAACAAAAGCACTACTTTAAAGGGACACTGAGGTGAGCACTATTAATATTTTTCTTACAGCAAAATCCGATAGTTCGGCATGTCATGGCTTTGTTGCCACTTGGCCGGCAGTGAAAGATGCATTTATTTCTAAGAAATTTGGATTCGAAGTTGAAAAAGTTTTTCCCGCCGCTCTGATTCAAACTTGGGATTCGTCTATGACGACAGAGGACTAATAGACGTGAAACATGACGTGCACATGACGTAACGCAGACTCCGTGATTTCTGGCTGCCAGCAGTGCGGCCTAGCAGCAGCCGAAAAGAAAGCTACCGCCGGCCGCACGTTGAAGGCATCTATCGGCTATTGCGGCCGTCGCTACAGTCGCTTCGATTACGTTTGCACTGGCGTTTTGCCAGCGTTACGATGGATCTCGTTCTCGAAGTCGTCAACGAAGTTCTCGCAAATAGACACCTTTAGCATACCGTGTACCTTGTTACCGCTAGCGGAATACCGGGAGCCCGCCTACCGCCGGAAAACAGGCGCTGATTTGTCCCGATGCTTCAGGAGCGCGCGTAGCAGCCGGGCACGTGGCGCCATCTGGCGACGTCAAGGAGATTTGCGCATGCATTGGCTGCGCCTCAGTGATGCATGGTTTCTCGGTTCCTGGTGTTGCTAGAACCATTCGTTCTAGCAACACTGTTTTGTTCTATGATCTCATCACGCTTGTACTTGCGAGTTTGGCCTGTGGTGGCGATACCTGTATTTTGGTTCTTGCTCTTTTCTACGTTACAAGAGCTTTGTTGTCAGTATGAGTGGCGTTTTTGTAATCAGGAGCTGGTATTCTGTCGATACAAGCCAACTTCAATTTCTTCTCAGTGTCCCTTTAACCTAACCTGGTAAAGCAAACAATGTCCGTTCATGCTCATACTTAGAAGCATCTCTTAGGCTGAACATTTCACATATTTCACACAACAGACTCAGTAATGAACTAACAACTACACCGTGCCACGGTGACTTTTCATGCAGAAGGTTGACTCATGGCCACTACAGAGGTCAACCACAACCCTGGGCACCAATGGGCAGAACTGAATTGCAGTGTCTTGGAACGTTTTTCTGCATACAGCAGTTATCAAAGCTTGGCCTTGCACAGAGAAGCCATCCTCCCGCGCACACCTCTGCGCTTGATAAGAGACTAGGGTTAGTTTCCCCTTATTTCATGCTCTCCATTCTTTGCCCTAAAGGACAGTTGAGTTTCTCACTCACAATGAGCAAGTCTCTGTCCAGACAAATGCCAATGGTTTCCCACTGGCCTGACCAACGGCTTCTTGTCAGCTCTGCAGGCTTCAGCCCACAAATTAGGGACTACACCGCAACCCGCGGATGAGGGAACGAGCAAGCCCTTTCTTCATCCCACCTTAGGGCACTTACTTCGGGTGCTTGATGTCTGTCATGAGGGTGTCCTCGCCAAGCTCTCGCTGGAGGAACTTTTCGAGCGAGTCGGCGTCGTGCGGCCGCGTCCCCGTGAACACCTTGTCCTTGAGGCTGAAGTAGAGCTGCAGGCACTGGCGGGGCGTCTTGCCTGTATGCAAGCAACCAGAGAGACGGGCCAAACAGTTGTTTCAAGTGCTTCCAGGCGACGCCCACATTTTAAGAGTGTTAGTTCTTACTCATCAAGTTTCGAGATTTCGTGGGGTCTGCTACCACCCCGAGATCACAGCGCCATCTGTGGCAGCAGCTAGAAAACAGCACATCTCGCATTGAGACTTGTAGTGCCATCTACAATAGCTTTTGTAGAAACAAGGTCCTGCCGCATGCCAATGATGACATCACGGTCCAATATGGTGAACAGAGGTGGAAATAAGTGAGTATGGCATCGGGACGAACATTCGTATTCCCACTGGTGTACCTCCCTTTAATCTCATCCCTAACAATTCTAGTAAACCAAACAGCTAACGCTCATTACTTCAATGTCTTCTGGACGGTGGCGGCCTTTTTTTTTTTTTTTGATTTTTCAGAAGCTGAGGACAGCAAAGTGCACTTTGACACGTACTGCATATTAGAAGTCACTGGCTTCTCATGGGCCCAGATGCAATAGGATGGTAGGATAAGACAGCTGCATGCTCCCGAACAATGCACACGTATCAGTCACAGCTAGGCAACTGTGCAGCATGAATTAAGTGTGAACTCAGCAATTCAGCATGTGAGTGTCAGAGAGCAGATGTAGGCGTGACTGAACCACCTCTCACGGTGCGAAGTACCTTGAACCCAAGAGTTCATAACTTTTATCCCTTTTCAATGACTTGGTATCACAGAGTTAAAACGAAATGCTTGAGGGCAGATAAAGCTCTGGGCGTCTTGACAAGGCTGCTCACCCCGCGCCAGTAGCAGGGCCAGGACGCCACCCGTGCTGGTGCCGGCAGCCCAGTCGAAGCAGTCGAGGATGGGCTGGCCAATGACCGCCTCCAGGGCCACCAGCATCTGGATGATGATGAGGCCCCGGATGCCGCCCCCGTCCAGGCACAGCACACGGCTGCGCAGCGACGGACGCCCCTCGCGCCGTTCCTGCAACCGCCGCTGGACAGCCTCCCGCACTATGGATGCCCCCATCAGCTCGTCGTACACTGCAAGCAATAACGTGAGCAACTATTTACGAAACAATGAAGAATGAAAGCAGATCAGTTGTCTATCGCTTTTTTCTTTGCGGGGTATCAACTGCAGCCAGTAACGTGCTTTTCAATTAAAGGAACTTCAGAGACAGCAATTGCGTGAAGGAAGACAACACAAGCACTGACCCGTGACTGAGCTTGATTCTCGAAGTGGACACACGATGTCTAGACGTGTGGGAACACATCAGTTGAGTCAACGCCAGCCATGGTGTAAATAGCTGATAAAAGTAATAAAACTCATCAAACGCATGCCACGGCTTGAAAGCTATAAAAACATACCTTACAGGCCAGCAAACAAACTTTTGTGGCTTTGTATGTTCGTTCTGGGGCATTCTCAAAGATGTGGCTTATCTCAATGGTAGCTCTACACATAAGTGCCTTGATCATCAGTAACATCAGAGTGAGGCAAGGTTAGGCGCTCAGCTAGCATAAATTCACAGCACCTATGATGGTTGCCTGGCCAAGCTTTTCCCTTGGCAGGAGAAAAAAAGTTTGCTGTACTTAGTGATACTGGAATTTCCCCTAGTAAGACATTTCTTATGATCTGTTCAGAGAATGATGTGCAACACTAAGTGAATGGTACAAAAGCTGGCAACACACTGCCAGTACACTTGCCTCTGAACATGACAAGACACACCTCCCAGGCTTGGGATGCTAGTCGCTATCACATATCTACCAACACATGACAAAAAACATTGTTCATGAGGGCTCTCAAGGGTGACTGCATTCCCATTTTAATTTTACATTAACTCGATAATTCAATAAAAGGAACAAAAATTTCTTCGAAACAACCAGCAACTTTTTAACCACATTGATGTTGATGGAACCAAAGCAAAAAACAAACTGGCAGTTCGAATCAAGCAAGTTCAAATTAACGAGAGCCAACTGTATTTTTATTTCAAATACCTATTACTGTGCAGAAAAACACTAGTCACGTAAATGTATTTAAGCTCTCATTCTTTCTACATACAACTGAACAATGGAATTTGCTTCTGGATGAAATTATGTTCGCGCCGAATTTCATCTGCTATAGACATTATCAGATGAATCCATATACAGTCAAGTCCACTTATAACAATACTGGTTATAACAATATATCGGATATAACAATGGTCGGTCATGGCACCATCAGCTTTGCCATGTGTTCTATGGTAAAATAAACTGCTTATAGCAATGCTGTCAAGGAACATTATTGGTTACAACAATTAAATCTGGTAATTGAGTGTCAACCATTACAGAAAAAGAAAAGAAATGCTACAACCACACCAGCAAAACCATGCTTACAACACAAAAGCGTGCATGTGTGGGGCCGACCAATGGACTAAGCTGGCGCAGCAACGCCACGAAAGCAAAAGAGGGAGGTGTCATCGCGTCAGGCGAGCTGCTGCATTGCTGCATTGGCTACGCACGCCATGCGTACTCCCAATCAGTCAGTGCAGCGCGCGTGCATGCAGCCAGTGCGGTTTTTCTCTTGTCAGCTGTCACCGCACCCTTGGTTCTGCATGCTTCTTGAATTTCCCATAAGAATAGCTTCCAAAAAGCCGGCTTGATTCCTGTGACGTGGAGGTGCGCAAAGCTCCCGGAAGCGCAGTGATGGCGGTGCTTTGGTCATCGGTGAACGGTGAACATTGTTCCGATTCCCTGAAGTTCGATTTAACGAGCTTTTACAGGCATTAGAACAATCAAACCCCTCTGGGTATTTACTGTCAATAAATGCCCTGAAGTTTGTCATCCTTTCTTTTTTTTCGGCACAACCCTGTTATAACAATTATTGGTTATAACAATGGTATTTCCATGGCACTTGAATATTGTTATAAGTGGGCTTGACTGTAGGTCATATTTCTACTGTACTGCTTTAAGCTTAGCGATTTCTATTACATATGCAATATCTGTCCTCCCTTTAGAAAGACGGCCTGTGGGGGGGAGTTGGTGCACGACTGAAAATACTGCGGCGCAACGGCAACAACACAAGAAAGAAAAAGACAACACATGCACACGTTCCTTGTGTTTCTTTCTTTTTCTTTCTTGTGTCGTCACAGTATTTTCTCTCTTCCCTTTCAGTTGGGATCTCGGGATAAGATTGGTTATTGTTTGTATAGTTTTAACGGGAATAGATTTGACGCCTTTCTTTGCACTCTTCTTTACACTTTAGTGTCAGTAAATAACCCCTACAAAATGCCACTAAGTATTTGTAACAATTAATAGCCCATGAATCCTCGCAGGCTATCATGTTCGCTAATAACATGTGGGTGCACATTTGTAACCCAGGTGAGCTTACACTTGTCTACCAAATGCCCAATGGGCACTAAGCATTTGTAACAAATAATAAATAAATATATAACCAGCATGGTACGACTAAACAGCGCTGACGGACGGGACGGAAGAAGAGACAGACACATGCGCTGGCTGAGTCGGACACAGCCCAACTCAGCCCTCTCCTTGGATAACTAGCATGTGCAAGAACAAATATGAGAGAACAAGATAGGCAAGATGCCACAAAGAGCAATGAAATTAATGAGAGTGAAAGAGACATTCGAATGCCTTTCTAGATTCTTCGCAAGGAGGTGTGAGGGCGGGCAACAGCTGCCCCCCACTTACAACGGGGTGACCGGAGGAAGTCTGGCTTGTCGGGGGGCACCCCGTCAAAGGTGCCCGTGGGGCAGCAGCCGTCACTGCAGCTGCGGTCCTGATCGCAGCGCTGCGCCCCGACCGCGTGCAGCGTGTACAGCACAATGTCCTTCTTGCCCAGCTTGGACACGGCCGCCAGGTGCCGGGCCGTCTCCCCTTTCTGGTTCCGCTGGTTCACGTCCGCCCCAAACACGATGAGCGCGTGGATCAGTGACACGTCGCTCTGCGCAGCACACAACGCATGGCGGTGTATAGGTCATATTTTTACTGTACTGCTTTATACAAATACAAATACAAATACAATACAAATAGGAGAATGTACAGGCTTTAAACTCGCACATCCTCAGGCCTGAAACTGAAACAGTGTCGTTAATTAAGGGGGGACATGGGTCTTAGAGCATTTTTATTTATTTACACACCAAATGCAATGAAACTGCACAGACTTATTTAGTTTTTTCTGCTGATTTCAAATATGCAATTTGTTTAGTTCTAGACCAATTAGTTCCTGAGATATTAATATATATCATGCCATTGTCTGCTGAAACAATAGAAAAGAAATGGGCCACCAGAAATTTAATTTTAATGTGTGGGTAGATACTGCAATGTGTGAGGAATGCAACGCTGGAAGCAGTTTTCAGTTTTTTGTCCGTGTGGACAAATGGGCGTAATAGTTAATTTTCAAGTGAGTTGACCAGACATACAATGCCAGAAAACATGGCACACATGAAACTAACTATTAAGCCCATTTGTCCACACAGACAAAAAACTGAAAACTGCTTCCAGCGTTGCATTCCTCACACATTGCAGTATCTACCCACACATTAAAATTAAATTTCTGGTGGCCCATTTCTTTTCTATTGTTTCAGCAGACAATGGCATGATATATATAATATCTAAGGAACTAATTGGCGTAGAAATAAACAAATTGCACATTTGAAATCAGCAGAAAAAACTGAATAAGTCTGTGCAGTTTCAGTGCATTTGGTCTGTAAATAAAAAAAAAAAATGATCTAAGACCCATGTCCCCCCTTAATGGCCACTACAAACAAAAGAGGTGCATCTTTAACATCATTCTTCAATTATAGCTTTTAAACCATTGGAAATGCTCGAAAATTCCAATTACGGAGTCCAAGCCTGTAAAGAGTGAACTCGCATACTCATAGTTCTTTACTATGAAGCCACTTTGCACGCGTGGAAGACACTAGGTAAATCTGAGGGCACACAGCAGTGCATGGCAGGGATTCTGCACCGACTGCTGACACGTTGCATGCGAGACGACATCGTGTGCCAGCTCTCCTTTGCTTCTCCGGAGTTTTGCGTGCTTACGTCCACAGGCCAAAAACAAAGCTCTCTTTACAGAAATTGCAACATGGGCGAGGTCATTGGGGGGTGGACACTAAAGACGATTGCCAAGTAAAGCCAGATTGACAGATTAGTGTCCAGAGAAGGCTAGTTTTGAGATTTTCACGTTGAAAATAGCTATGGTTAACCAAAATAATAAGTAAACTTGACAGTCATGCCCCGAGCAAATTCAGGAAGGCTGCATCCAGTCATGTGCAGTCTTTGCCAGTCACATTTCGTTCAATGCTCTTTTGTGCAGCACTAGTTAGATGAGAGAGCAACATGACAGTGACACACTGTCATGTGTGCCAAGCACACATGACAGTGCAAATCATCACTTTTTCGCATGCCATCTAAACAGCTTCTGAGAAGCCATGTTGTGTGGCAACTCCAGAAACATAAGCCAAGCACTAACTCGAAGCGGCACTCAAACTTTTGCCAAACACTGTGACGTACATGACTTGAGGGGGGCTGTGAAATTATTAGTGGGAAGAACACAGGGTACGATGCAGTGCAATGTATAAAAGGTATCAAATGTGATGCAATGCATATCATGGTGCTGCCATCTATTGACGTACAGGGTGTTTCACCTAAGACTTTCTGCAATTTTTAAAAATAAGCTATTTGAATTAGATGCGCGCTTTTTCTGGCATAGCATTGTCAGTGGTGTAGTACATCATAATGCAGCTAAAACGTGCTAACTAGCAGGCTTGTTAACCAATATTTAATAGTTAACTTTTAAACTATTACCCTTGGGTTCCTTAACTATTGAGAGGCGTGTAGCCCACCGTAAGTAATGTCCATATCCGTTTTTAGAATTTCGAGAACGCGATTATCCTCGGCGCTGTGGCCCAACAAATTTCGCCTACATCGCGCCAAAATGCATGCGGTTTGAGAAGCTTGCAGGCAAAGCAACCTCTCCAGTGAACCTAACTCGTCGAGATAGCCAAAATTTGTTGGGCCACAGCGCCGAGGATAATCGCGTTCTCGAAATTCTAAAAACGAATATGGACATTACTTACGGTGGACTACATGCCTCTCAATAATTAAGGAGCCCAAGGGTAATAGTTTAAAAGTTAACTATTAAACATTGGTTAACAAGCCTGCTAGTTAGCACGTCTTAGCTGCATTATGATGTACTACACCACTGACAATGCAATGCCAGAAAAAGCGGGCATCTAATTCAAATAGCCTATTTTTAAAAATTGCAGAAAGTCTTAGGTGAAACACCCTGTATATCTGGTGCATCTACTCGTCAGTTCAATAACATGAAAAGCAGAGACAAACAGGCTCGCTGGTTTGGTGACATCTTCGGAGACAACAGGCCATGCATTGGACGTGGTAACTCAAATTTATCTTAGTGGACACAGGGTACACCACTTTTGCCAAACACTAACAAAACACAAAAACCTAAAAGTACAACCCAAAGAAAAAGCAAGAAAAGTCCAAGTGCTGTCAATTGTACACGCCACAGGAGTGGAAAAGATGTCTAACCCTGTGGCACGTCAAGGCAATACAATACACTTGTTCACAGGGCAAGAGATACAAAAAGCTTCATAATCTCAGTGTAGTTCGTGCGCCAAATGATGGTGATAGTGGTATTTTGGTTGCATCCTCTTTGTCCGCAACTTTCATCGCCATTTGGTAGCCCATATCAATTTATTTATTGAAAGTACCTACAGCGCCCATGAGGCATTATTGTAAAGGGGTTATTACTATATACAATAACACATGCAAAGAAGATATTGGAAAACATGTCAGCAAGGATAACCCAACATATTAAAAGAAGACTAAATGAGTTTACAATTAGTATGAGTGATGGCACAGTGCTGGTAAACACATGAGACCTGGAAAAAAAAATACAGACTATCGCTTCAACAGCACTTTCGAAATCAGGTGCACAAACCACATCATTCGGAAGCTTATTCCAGCCCAGGATTGTGTTAGGGAAAAACGAATACTTAAATACATTAATGCGGCATTGTTAACTATTAATCTTTTTCGTGTTGTCGAGTCCCTCCGAAATGCAATATGGCTGCTTTAGATAAGTGTTTTTATTAATACCGGTACAATCATTGTAAATACTGTGCAAGAACTTCAGCCTGAAGATTTTTCTTCGGGTTGCTAAAGTCTTCCAACCAATACTGTCATGAAGTTCGGAGCTCTATATATGAAAATTAAAATTATTTTAAAAAAAAGAGCATACGTGGGTCACTCTGGCCCAGGCACACTCTACTACATCAAAAAGACGGCCGATACACCATTGCCATGCCACAGGTAGTGGAAAATTGTGTGTGCCTCCCTAACACTGCGTCTTGTCTTATGTAGCTTTTTTCAGCTTTTTTCTCCTTACCAGGCTACAGATTCTACTTAGTCTATTAAATAACATGGCCTGTAATGTATGCGTTTCATTCACTGTGCCCGGGCGTTTGTTACAATACATCCACCACTAAGAATTTTCCAGTGCAGGGGTTTTCAATTTTTTTAACCCCAGAAAACCCGACAATTTCAAAAGGTGCACAGGTTTTCAATTTTTTTTTAACCCCAGGAAACCAGTGTGATTTTCCGAAGGTGCTAGGAAACCCTTTTAGCTTTCATTTCCTCCTAACACGTATGTAAAGAAAAGGACTTGTAGATGCACTATCCTCTCAAAAAATGTCCAAATTCAATTAGTGAAGAGATGGGGGAACAGTATGCTATGAGCAATTACAGTATGGTCATTCCGAAACAAAACAAAGCAGGTTAAGGAGAGGTGGGGGTTGGGCATTCATGGATTTTGATGCTCGCAGAAACCAAAAGTCCCTGCAACGAACCAAAGGGTTCAGCAAAACCCTCTTTGAAAAATTCTGTGTCAGTGTCTTCTCCTGTTTCTGCTGTGGAGTTTATAAAATGTGTCAGTACAAAACCTCTTTCTTCCACATGTCCCGTGCCTAGCAAGTTGCAATCCACATTTACAAAAACCCGTAAAAATGTCAACCTGCCAATGCGAATTCTGCACTTTTTAGACAAGAAACGGGTAAAAAGTGCCTTTTCATCCCGTCTCATCAAGCAGCGAAGCTTGCACGTGTCGGAGGACTGGATGAAAGGTGCGTATACTTACTGCGCTTTGAGGTTCTCACCTTAGGAGGCTCAGCCTTTTGGCGAGCCTTCTTGTTGCCTTTAACGACCTAGCCAAGGTCGCGCAAAAGCCAATGTGGAAAGTTAAGTTTCCAAATTATGGTACAAGCCCACACTTATCATAGTTACTGTCCCCACGCACCGAAAACAAGGGTATCTGTATATACCCATTATGTGACCCTAAACCAGCTCTGCTAATGCTTTAAGGCTAATTAGTTAAAGGCACTTCGCAGTTAAAGAAAACTTCGTCCTGGTCCGGGGTTCGAACCCAGGACCACCGCTACACCGGAGCAGTCGCCTACCAATTGAGCTAACCAGGACGGCAAGCTTATGGTAGGACGAGGGCGAATTGATCAATAACTCGAAGTGGGAACTGTGTTTGTCAAATTTCTACAAAGGAAAGCTGTACAGCTTTCTCAGAAACTTCGCAGTTAAAGAAAAATTCGTCCTGGTCCGGGGTTCGAACCCAGGACCACCGCTACACCGGAGCAGTCGCTCTACCAATTGAGCTAACCAGGACGGCAAGCTTATGGTAGGACGAGGGCGAATTGATCAATAACTCGAAGTGGGAACTGTGTTTGTCAAATTTCTACAAAGGAAAGCTGTACAGCTTTCTCAGAAACTTCGCAGTTAAAGAAAAATTCGTCCTGGTCCGGGGTTCGAACCCAGGACCACCGCTACACCGGAGCGAAGTTTCTGAGAAAGCTGTAACTGCGAAGTTTCTGAGAAAGCTGTACAGCTTTCCTTTGTAGCCGTATGGCTGCGCTCGGGTGGATGCCAATGAGTAATTACTCCCTTGTTACAAATCTACTCCACCTTGGGGGATTCCCCTAAAACATTTGACAGTTAAAGGCACCTTTCCCCAAAGCAGCAGTGCAAAAAATATAAGTGAATATCAGTTCATTAAATGTACAATTCATTAAGAGGTACATGTAGAAAGGTTTCTATTGTATACTAGTCCGTGTAATTCTTGCCTACCTTTGACCTCTGAAAGACTTTGACTAAGTACTATGCCAGAGTGTCAGTAAATTAATAGATGAAGGGCAAATCATCACGTGATCTCTCACATGTTAAGAGGGTAAGAACGAAAGCTAGCTGGTTGCTCATTGCAACTTGAAACTACACTAAACTTGTTAATAATAAGTGAGGGCAGACACAAAGGAACAACTAGGCAAACAAAGCAAAGTGAAGCTTCAGGTAGCAGCCTATTACCTGCCTCCTTGCCACACAGAGGTGTGTAATGCCAGTGCATTTGTAATGCTACTCTTCAAGCCAGATATAACATTTCAGCACTTAAAGGTGCACTGAAGAGGATTCTGAACTTGTCTTTTTGCCGCGGGAACTCGATCTACACGTTCCTAGCATTCTTAGAAACAGTGACTTATTGCCCTGTGTGGCCGATTTCCCCAATTAAATCGAACTAACGTCCGGCTCCCACCTTTTTGTTTGAATTCTCCCTCGTACGGTGGGCGGAGTTGACTAACGCGTGGAGCGCCTTTCACACAGTCCCGTGGAGGCTTTGCTTTCGCTTTATTTTGTTTTTTAGGTTTCCATGAATAAATAGTTTCATTCGCACATAATATAGCCGCAAAATAAGCCAAAAGAAATAAATATACGCACGGACTATTTGCTACTACGGACTACTACGTATTACTCCGCCGATGGCAGAGCAGCAAGCCGCCACGGGACTGGGTGAAAGGCACTCCACGCGTTGGTCGACTCCGCCCACCGTACGAGGGAGAATTAAAAAAAAAAGCGGGAGCCGGACGTTAATTCGATTTAATTAGGGAAATCGGCCAAGCAGGGCAATAAATCGAGGTTTCTAAGAAAGCTCGGAACGTGTAAATCGAGTTCCCACGGCAAAAAGACAAGTTCAGATTCCTCTTCAGTGCACCTTTAAAAGCGCACACTGAACAACTTCGGGCTGTTTGAAACACCACACAAGGCAAGAAAACAAGCAGAGATCTTTTTCAAAACAACAGATAACTTGCAGCAAACTTTGGTTTATGCGTGACCAGCCATTAGTGACAGCATCACTGTAAAGCTGGCATAGCTATGAAATTACCAAAAAGCAGGCTCCCTAGGCCTAGCAGCAGTTACGCCCACCCCCGACTCACCTGCTCGAGAAAT